>NW_017729034.1:11401314-11403918 GCF_001723915.1 Gavialis gangeticus
TGAGCAACTGAGGCCGCATATAAGTGTTACATTTCTGCTGGGGAAATCACCATTCTCTTGGCAGAAATTGCTAGTGTACAGAAGTTCATTCATTTTTTACCAAAGGAAACATTCCCCCTCTGGGAAGAAGCTCTTCCAGATTAACATCTAAAAGATCTCCCCTGCAAAAGAGTTTCTCTCACTAGAGTGAATGCCTATATACCTCTGCTTAGTTCTACAGGAGAAATCAAGCAGCAGCTTCCCCAGACTGGAGAGACTCTGGGGAGACTCCTGATCTTGGAGGAGTTGAGCTGTTGCTGCCACCACAACCTGAGACTGGGGACACCCTGGTCTGCAGAAGATGCAGGCACTATTGCCCTGCTGCTCCCTCCCCTTGTAGAGAGTGGGGGGAGAGGGACAGGGCAGCCACCTGCTGATCCCTGCTTCTTCCCCAGGGTCTGGGGAATGAGTGAGGCGGTATTGCTTCATAGCTCCGTCTCGTCCCTCTGGTCTGGAAGAGGAGAGAGCTATGGGGCAATGTCCCCTACGCTTCTCCAGACCAGGGTGTGGGAAATTTTTCCCTGCCATTCCCTACCCCCTTGAATGGGCGGAGTGGAGCAGCCAGGCTGAATGCCTGTATTGCTCTTTCCCCCGAAAAGATTTATAGCAACGGACATTTCTCAGAAATTTCCACTGCCAGAAATTAACACCTGTTTCATTAATATAAATGTTTTTATGTTTATATTAATGAGAGGGGTGTGACCTTCATACAACTCTCATGTCCAAAACTACAGGTACAAATTTCCCCACTTTGATCAAAAGGTACAGATATGTAAAACAACATTTATATTAATGAAACAATATTAAATGCATACAGGTAATGAAATACAATTGTATTGTGTAAAAAAAATCAGGTTTTAAGTAATATTTAGAAGCAAATGAAATGGAGTTTATATATGCTTCAGCACTGTTTGTAGTAGATTAATATGGTCTGACTAATAACCCTAGTAAATTCTAGTTTTGAATTATTTCAGAACTCATCGTTCCTTACAAGATTTTGTAAACTGTAATTTAACAGCAATTATAGTTCATTGCTGAGATACATGTTTATTTTAATTTAGTGCATTTGTAATTATTTTCATCTAATTATTATTAAATATTTTAAATGACTCATTTGTTTCAAACTCAGTTTAAGTGATCATTGATTAATTTTTCCAGTAACTCTCTTTTGTGCTCCTGAAAATAGCATTTTGGAGCTTAGAAACAACATCTAATTACCATAACAATCAACTGTGTTGTTTATACATAAATGGCAGTGTTCACTTTGTTGCCCAATTCATAATGATACATCCTTATTCAATAAAGCAATGAGAGTATATGTCATTTTTAAGCACTTGATTAAACCCACTGACATCAGTGGATTTAATAGAACAACAACAAAAAACACAACAAAAGGAAAAAAAATAGCCCCATCCTAGTGCCAATGATGTCTAAGAGAGTTTTATTATTTACTTCAATGGAGCTAAAGTTTTACCCTGAGTTATATTTTATCTGTTTCAAATGTCTCTAATTCCTTTCCATGATCATAACAAGTATTTTAAAGGTGTTTAGATACTAAAAAAAAAACCTACTGACTTCACTTGAAAGCTTGAACCATTCTACAGAAGTAGAGAAGTGATGAAAATATCCCATATTCCAAGCTCTGGTTCTCTGCTTTCTTTCAGGGTCATATTCGCAAGATCTTTCTGGCTTCCTGTCTTACAGCATATAGCATACAAATAACTTGTGTTCCTTGTATTTGAAACCAAAAAAACCTTGCTGTTCATAGGTCTAGCTCTATTCAGGTCTAGTCATATTGCGAGCCTTTAGCTGGAGTTTCCATTATATATAGCTATTATCTTTACACACATACACTTAATTGGTCCTTCCACTGAGCCTGAAAGAATTTGGTACACCTATGTTTTATCAAGGTCTGTAATTTTATTTGAATCAAAGATCTGGGAGGGGAGGGGTCAGGTGTCCAAGAAGAGTGGTCACTCCTTAAGGAGACGATCCTCCAAGCCCAAAAGGAGGTAATCCCAACACGGATCAAAGAAAGCAGGAGGGCACAAAAGCCCCCATGGCTCACCAAAAGCATCCGGGAGTGTCTTCTAGCAAAAAGGGAGGCGCACACCTGATGAAAGGGAGGGGCCATCACCAGGGAGGACTTTACTGCGGTTGCTCGGGGATGCAGGGGGGGCAGTAAGGAAGGCCAAGGCGGAGATGGGACTGGGACAAGCTTCCCGGATCAAGGACAACAAGAAGTCTTTTTTTTAAATACATAGGGGGCAAAAAGAAGGTACCAGGTAACATGGGGCCCCTGCAAGACACGCTAGGAAATCTGGTCATCACACCAGACAACAAAGCTAACCTATTTAACGACTTCTTTGCCTCCATTTTCCCGAGCAGGGACTGGATCAGTCACCCCACCGGTCCCCCCTCAGGCCCCAGGGGAGGCGCACCCAGGGCAAGGGTCAGTGAGGATCTAGTCAGGGAACTTCTGGAGGGACTGGATGTATTTAAATCAGTTGGTCCGGACAATCTCCACCCCAGAGTACTGAGGGAATTAGCTGAGGTCATTGCAGG
>NW_017729034.1:11404311-11419321 GCF_001723915.1 Gavialis gangeticus
GATGTGGACAACATGGAGAGGGTCCAGAGGAGGGCCACTCGCATGATCAGGGGGCAGCAGGGCAGGCCCCACAAGGAGAGGCTACAGGATCTGAACCTGTTCAGCCTCCACAAGAGAAGGCTGAGGGGGGATCTAGTGGCCTGTTACAAACTAGTTAGAGGGGACCAGCAGGCATTGGGGGAGTCCCTGTTCCCCCGAGCACTACCAGGAGTGACAAGAAATAACGGTCAGAAGCTGGCAGAGGGAAAATTCAGATTAGACATCAGGAGGCGCTACTTCACAGTCAGGGTGGCTAGGATCTGGAACCAACTTCCAAGGGAAGTGGTGCTGGCTCCTACCCTGGGGGTCTTTAAGACAAGGCTAGACAATCACCTGGCTGAGGTCGTTTGACCCCAATACTCTTTCCCGCCATGGCAGGGGGGTTGGACTTGATGATCTGCTCAGGTCCCTTCCAACCCTACAAACTATGAAACTATCTGCTTGATGACAGCTGGTAGCTCCTTTTGGCATACTAGCCTGTTGATATTTGTGCTGAACATGAGCAGGACTTTGATTCAAACAGAACAAGTATTTTATGCAGGAAATGATTCTACTGAGAAGAACTACACTTAGAAGACTAATTGCAGACAGTTTCAGAGGCACTTGATGCATTGCAGGCTGATGGCTGTCCTGTCACAGTCTCAGCCTTAATCTGATTTACAGAAAAGAACTGGAACCACATGTGGGCAAAACTGAAAAGTAAATTAGAGAAGCTATGGAACCTTTCTGGTCTTGAGATAGTATGACTGATTTTTAATAAACCTGAGCCTGGAATGAGCTGGATCCCTAGGGGTGGAAACAAATAGGAGCAAATAGACATTGCTATCCTTTATGAAGCTGTATTAGTTCTGTAGTGGGAAAGTATGAGCCACCCCAGGCAGCTTGTACCTTCCCATTTGCCCCACTTATACAGAGGCACCCCAGGGAATTTTGGGGTACCTCTTCACAAGTGGGGAAGTGTAGGTTCCCCACTCAGTCAGACCTGCCCCCTGCAATTGCAGGAGTGGGTCTGGCTGAGTGGGGAAAGTGAGGTTTTTCCCTGCACAACCAGACCCAAGCTCTGTGATTGCAAGGGAGCAGTTCTGGCTGAGCAGGGAAGGGCTTTTCCTCACTCGGCCAAACCCACGGGGGACAGGTCTGGCTGAGCAGGGAAATTGGGAAGATCATATCATGTGTTGTCCCGCACCCCCAAGGGCAGGACAAGGGGCAACATGTGCTTTGACCAGTGGAGCAAGCAGATCACCTCTGCTGCAGCACAGCTGAACCGCTTCATTCGGCAATGACTATTTCTACCATAATGAGACAAAATCCCATCAGGCTGGAATGGGACTGGTGGAATGGAATTCTGAGGGTTTTTTCCTTATGGTCTTCTATTGACTGTGGAAGATCCACATTTCTAGGCCAAATTCATGTTTGCAAATGAAGTTGTCACAGAAAAATGAATCTCAGTAAAATTGTTTCACTTCCAGAACTACATTGTCTTTATAGTCATTTTCAGAGAAGAAATGTATATTAAGACTTTTTTTTCATATAAAAGGAGTAGTTTATTATGACCAATGCTTGTACTGTACTTACAGCATCTCCAGCACCACCCATTTGGGCTTGTGTTTTGTAGGATGGACCTCATTAGGTTTTCTCTGAGTGTTTATATTAACTGTGTTTTTATGATGCTGTGCAGCACTCCATGTGCTCTGGAAGACATTAGCATGTTTTAGGCATCAAATTTATGCTATAGTATTAGTAGTAGTAGTAATGGTGGTGGTGTTAGTAGTAGTAGTATTGCATTCTAAGGTGCCTACGTGCCCCCTCTTATTGCTGTATTACTTCACAGTGTTTAGTAAGCCCTGGGTGAAGTGGCTAGTATTCGCTTCAGATTTGGATTCGGCCGATTCAGGGGACAGTGATTCGATTCGGTGATTCAAATCACTGTCCTGATTTGATTTGGCCAAATCTGATTCGGAGATTCGGCTGCTGCAGGATGCATAACTCGAACAGCCTCCTGTTTCAGGATCCTGCTTTGCAGGTCACTGCACCTGCCCTGGCAAACCATAAAGAAAGAATGCTTAACCACACCAAACTACATAGGCAGCCATGCAGGAATCCATTCAGTCTTTGAGACTGGATCTGGGATTGGATAACTGTTCTAAAAGGATTAAAAGATTTAAGGAATAAATTTTCTTCAGATGGAGGGACAAATGGAATCTATGGACTGCTTATGAGCATTAGGATTCCAGATACCTCGGTGTGTTTCATGGTTTCTGTCATCATGGCCTAAGTACTTTGTTTATTTTGTTTCTACTTTGTTTCCCTTTTTCTTCTTAGTGTTAAGACTCGACCAGTACGGATGCCTCCTGGGTATCAAGCAGAACTTGTCATTCAGTTGGTGTGGGTGGATGGTGAGCCTCCACAACAGATCACCAGTCTGGCCGTAAGCTCTGCTTATGGATTGTAAGTAACTAAAGATTGCGTTGTACTGATTTATCCTTTACTCAATCATGCCATATACATTTCAGGTATACTACAGAGTTGCCTGCCCCACATAGAGTCCACGTGAAAAACAAGGTTCCTGAACCTGGATCTTAAGGGAAAAGACTGCTAGGATAACTAACTCACATATGGAAAAAGTTTTGCAAGTTTGATTGTGGTGGGGAAGATATTACTACAAAGTCAGAACATTGACAGGCATTTCAAAGAGCTTCAGAGGACTTGAGAGCCCACCTCTCCCTCACTTTCAGTTGAAGTTGGTCACTTGGCTCGCTGAGGCCCTTTTGAAAATTTCAGCCATATCTTGTGTATTAATATAAATTCATTTCTTTGTCTTGAAATCCTGAGTAATTCTCTGTTCATGGAATCCAGAACTTCCTTTAATTATGCCTTGCCACAGTGCATTTGTCACAGAACTGAGGTGAAGAGCACTTCTCGCCTCCTGGTGTTGCAAAGTGCATACCTTTGTAGGTCTCAGGCTTTGAGCCATTACCAAGCTCTGCAGAATCATGGAATTCTCCAACTGTTAAACGGGACTCTAGTTTGCAGTTCTCCCTTGGGGGCTAACTATTTTTCCTTCAGTAGGTCTGACATAGGTCATATACCTATAGTTCTGTTGCTTCTCCAGGAGCAGTGACAGTGGTAAGTAGTGACCAAACAGCCTCTTCTAAATAAAGCATTATTTATTAAATGAAAGCATTTCAGAGGGAAAAACCTTAAAACAATAAAATAGGCTATACGTATGGCAAACTTGTCCCTAAGCTTATTCTTCCCCGATTCTGGGAAAGACCTCCATCTTCAGACTCCCTCTACATATTTTTTCCCCATTAGTGCCCATATCCCTCAGTAGCTGCTGAAAGTTTTCAGCTCCTCCAGATCTGTAACAGGCTTTTTAACTCTTTAATGATCTTTTGATCTCTAGCCTCACAGCCTGGCAAAATGGCCGTGTCATTTTGGCATAGTCTGAGACTGCTGCTATTTTATAATTGGTCTCAGTTTTGTATAAGGCTGCTTACAATATTTATACTGTGGTTACATGTCCTGGGTCTGACCATGAACTGCATCTGCCTGGAGGGACTGGTGGCAACACGGTGGGGCTACTTGTGTCAGGAAAGCTTCTATAAAATACCATGATGTTGCAACCTCCAGAGTAAAGCAAGTATAGGGTGCCTCAGAACCATAGCCCCCACTGCCTTGTGGGCATTCCTTCATGGGAGAAAAGCAAAGGGACATCACCCAGACAGAAATGTGCCCATGCTGAGGCATTAGGCAGTCAGCAGCAGTTCTTATCTCTTGTTCTCTGGCAGAAGCTACAGTCATTAAGGCACTGACCATCTGGACTTGGTCTGGCCTTTGGATTCTGTCTCAATGGTCTAAGGGGTAGATGCTAGGTTTAGGGCAGCCTCCACTCCTCCATACTCTTACCAAGGTGTGTGTGTCGAAGGTGTGGGTGCGATGGTCACAGGATTCTGTACACGTAAATTCATCAGGCTAGACCTGACTAGACCTCTTACACACAACCATGATCCATAGGATTGATGGGTGCCTGCACTTATCTATAATCATAGATTGACCAGAGTTGCAATGGTTAGCATGTATAGCATCTCCACCAACACTTGGTGCTGTAACTTTATCTTTTTGCTAAGTAGTTCTCTTGTTTGATTTGACATTGTTGCCTTTGATGGGGAATGAGTTGAAAGAATTCAAGTTTTGCCTCTGTGTAGTGGATTTTTACTTTTAGTGTCCAAATAAATCCTTTGATTTCCATAAGAATAGATAGCAGATCTAAAGCAGATAGAAATACAAAGCTTGAAACAATAAAGCAGCTGACACATTGTGAAATTCAATGTACTTTAATTCTGTTTACTTTGAGCTTTGTCAAGCTTGAAATTAGAAATATTTACACTTATTTTCCTGCAATCAACATGAATCATCAAATTACTTGTTCATATTATGAAAATAGAAAAAAAGAAAATGTGCCAAAATTATGCAGCTATGTTAGAAAATCTATAAAGATATACCAAAACCATGAAATTCATTATAAATAGTGACCCACTGGGGACATTTCCTGAAAATTAATGACCAGATTGCATGCACCTGGTTCTCAACCCATCCAAATAGTAATTATTCAAAAAGGCTTATCAGGGTTAGTACTGCTTTTATGAAACATAGAAAATTAATTAAGAGCATAAGCCTTTATTCCTTACACCAAAAAAAAAATCTGTTTTAAGACATTAAATGTATTTTGCCATGAAAATTTCAGTTTTTTTACATGCTTTTTTAAAAAGTTAATAAGTGCAGTAACTGATGGGAAATAATAAATTTACCCTGAATCTTTTATTAAGCTTATGACTGTACATGTATTAGAGTCATTATTAATTTGCTTTGAAGTTTGTCAGTAGTAATCTTCTCCTCTAAATGCTTTTTCCTTTGTCAAAGCCTTACTATGCTTTTCTTCTTATAGTTAGAATTATAAAGCTGAAGAGCCTCACTCATTTTGTTAAGCCATTGTCAGTCTAAATAATTTTTTTCTGCAGTTGCTTTTGACTGGGTGAAGTTCCCCAGGTCTGATTCTCTGCATAAGAGAGTGGATCGAGGTCTTTTGAAAAATTTGTGAGAGAAACCCATTTTCAGGTGCAATGAAAGGGGAAAGATACTTTTGCCATTTTAAAAAGGTTTGTGACCTTTAGCTCACAGATGTGCCTTTCATGCTGTCCAGTTAAAATCTTTTATTTTTCCTACTTCCAAAGTTAAAAAAAATACATAGCTACACTGGTTTCTTTTGAACTACTCAATATATGTTTCTTTTTACTAAATGATGCCCCCAAATTCTACTAGCACTACCCATGTGTAAGTAACTCGAGGCAAATTTTCTGTCTTCCCAAAATGCATATGAAACCTCAACTACCTAATATTTGAAGGGACTGATAAGTTGTAGAAGAGCTCTAGATGTAATAAAAACAAAACAACCAAATAAGAAATCCTGACTAAAGCTTAATTGGTCTCCTCAGACTAGTTAGAGGTCTCTTGCATTTTGTTGGAAAAAATGCTGTTAGTAACCAGACAAAGCTGATTAATCTACATTTAGTGGTGCCTGACCTTTTCTCCCTGCAGGCTGGATGGACTGCACCAGGTCTGTCTGCAAGTTGGATCCAGCTGGCATGGGCTAGATCCAGTGCACAGGGTGGGTGCAGCACGAGACCAACCAGTGTGCAGGGTGATCCAGCCATGAGGCAGCAGCAGTGGCCCTGATGGACAGCAGTGGCCTCAATCCAGCTGTGATCTGGTTGTGTGACAGAAGCAGCACTATGAATTTATTTCGTCTAGTCTTACTAGTGAGGGAAGGATGGGATGCGTGGGTACAGCATGAAGAGCAGAGTCAAAGGGTCTCCCCTAAAGCCAACCTACCCTGCAGGGCAGGAGAAGAAAGGGGGTGGAGTGCTTGTTTTATGGAAGACAGGAGCTAAGGTCCCCCCAGGCTAGACAAATGAAGAGGCAAAACAGCTAGGCCCATCTTCTCCTGCACACAGAACAGGATCCAGAGCCTGGGTGCTCTTACACAAGCTACAAAGCCCTACTCAAACTCCATACCCCCAGGGAGAGAGTATGAGGTGAGTGACTGACCTCACAGACTGTAGCTGAGCTGAGACTTTGTAAATATTCTCAGGGTTTTGATTTCATTACCTTGATATCATTACTTTGCGTATTTGTTCATAGATTATATATACTCTATGATTTGTACACTTTAACTTGTCATTATTTGCCATGATTCTAATTATTACAACCATATTGGTGCACATGGCAATATTTGCATATTATGATAGCAATAAACTATGCAGCATGATTAAGGTAATCTGCATCTAATTTGTGTAATGTTAATGGCAGCATTTTGGGATGCAAGTTTGTTACAGTTCAGGTCTATAAAATAATGTATAAGCTTCAAGGTTTGAAGATAAGATCTTATGAGAAAATTATTTGCATAGTTCACAATAGTGGCTGTTTTAATTTTTTTTTGTATGAATTATATTGTACAAAACCCAAGTGTAATATCTGGGAGGAATGTTTCTTTTCTCAGAGTTGCATTTGGAAACTGCAATGGTTTGGCTGTTGTGGATTTTATGCAGAAGACAGTGTTGCTGAGCATGGGAACCATTGACTTGTACGGGTCAAGTGATCCATATCAGCGTCAGCCCCGTTCTCCGCGCAAAAGCAAGCAGTTCGCCGCAGGTAGGGGAAAAAAGCACAGTTGCTGTGAGCCTTACTTGGTCTTGGTTTTCTTGCCTGCAGCTTTTTATAGTGCTTTTGAAATGCATGATAATCTGCCAGCCAATGGGATACATAGAATGGCAGAAAGAAATCTGATTGTTCCATAGGTACCAACACTTATGCAGAAACAAAATGTTACTTCATTACAAATGTAATGAAATTTGTCTGGGATGGAGGTCAGTAAGTAATCTCCCTAGCTTAGTCTCTGAGAAATTGTAAGGAAAAAAATAATTGGTTGTTTCTTTGCTAGCAAATTCATTATGTGCTCTATGACTATGCTGCCTTTTTTCCACTTGCCAAGTGCTTCAGACCAATAAGTAAGATCTGAATTTAAATCCTATATATAACCTCTACCAAGCTAGTTGTATTTAAATAAATAGTTATGGTTGAAGGACCAGGTAACAGAATTCTAGCTGGCATGTTCATTAGGTAGCAAAAACAGCTTAAATAGGAAGTAGCTGTATTCATTCTTTTCCTGTGGAGATACTAACCAAATCTTATAAAATCCATCTGTGAAAATTTTGTTTGTTTAAGGTCAAGAAACACATGCTACAGCACTGTAGCCATAGTTATGCATTGCATAATGGAAATGGGCTTCCACCAATACAATTAATTTTTTGTCTTGCATTTCTATAAATCCAAAAGTTCCATGTGGTTCAGAAAATTAGAAAAAATAGTATTTTACATATAAATTATGTGTGTATCTACAGCTATTTTATATTTACACAATTAGGTCTTATTGACAGGCAATTGTGAAATGTTAAAGTTACATAAAGGAACAGTTTTAGATGAGAACTGTAGTCTAGTCATGAATTTTGCACAGTTGAATTATACTGTATTAATAGTTCATGACAAGTAAACATTCAAAAACATGCTCTCTGCCTAACCACCCAATCCTGTTTTCATTGGAATCAGCAAACATTTTGCTAATAACCACATTGGAAACAAGATTGAACTCTGAACAATTAAAGCTTAGAGAGAAAAACTTAAATCTTTGGTTTCTATTTCTGTCCCTGAAGAATCACATTACTTCATTTTACAATTATTTAAACATATCAGACTTGATTCTCAGCTGTGACAAATGTAAAGATGGTGTAAACTTGGCACAGTGAAGCAGAGCAGAAGCGAAGGCAGTTTTAATTTTTCCCTCCCTTTACATGGCTTAGCCAGTCCCAAGCTTCTCTATGTTACTGAGGCTACAACCAAATACTGCAGAAATTACATAGGCAGGGGAAGATGAGTAATGCAGAGGAGACTGTACTAGCTTTTCACCACCTGAGGATTATCCATATTAGGGAGAACCTTGGCTACTCCTTTAGGGCAACTTTCCAGATGTGCTGTACTGCTAGAATGGAGCCTATCTTTATAAATACCTAATGGAAAGAAGATGCCTTTTTTAGACCACTCTTAAAAATGATATACATGGATAAAACCTCAGCTGCTTTCTCACCATCCATCCCACATCCTTTACTTTTTTGGATTATTTATTTTCCTTGTTATATCTTCTGACCTGAAGGTAAACATCTGCTGAAATTTCTTCACCTTGGCTGTTCTAGATGCTGGTTATGATATCACTTCCTTTCACTTTAGACTGTTTTTTCTCTCTTTCCTCTGCCTGCTGCTGATGCTGGTGTACTGGCATGTTCCAAAGACAACTTTTGCATGCGTGGGCTGTCTAACTTTTATCCTGATTTAACGAAACGGATCCGTACTTCCTATCAGAGTAAGTTCTATAAAGGTTAGGCAAACAGCTTTATCATGATCAGAAATACGCCTGACTTAAACCCATATGTTTGTGCTCCGTAATGTGTTTCCTTAAACACATTCAGCATGCATGCAAATCTTTAAAATTTTATTTTAGAAGAAATGTAAATCATATGTAGTTTTGAAAATTCTATTACCTTTCTTTATTACACAAACATTTCAGGTCTGTTTTTTCTACCAATGAAGTCAATGACAAAATCCCATTGACTTTCACGTGGCTTATCAGGTCTTGGAAGTGATTATTCAATAATATTAACGTCCTGATAATGATATCCATTGTTTTTGTGTTCATTTTCAACATGCATCTACTTATATGAAACATCTCTTGTTTTGAGACTCGTTACCTTAGTATCCTTGTAAATAAAGTGACTCTTCTACTCTCTTAGAAGGCCAGTGTGGTCTAAAGGAGTAAGCACTGGACTGGGAACCAGGAATTCAGAAATTCTGCTCCTGCCTCTTAATGTGACTTTCTGTGCGTCTGTGGACAACTCATCCTTCACTCTGATCTTTGGCTTCTCTGTTGCCAAATGGGAATGTACACTTATGTACATTCACATAGGGCTGTGAAGATCCATTCAGTCAATGTACATAACATGTGTTGAAGATATAAAGTATATAAAATATAACTATTAATATTTGATGTCAAGTATGCCAAGTATGTAATACACTAAGTTCTACTTCGTATTTAAAAAAAGTCTGTTAGCTGGCCTATTTATGTGGCACTCAACTGAAAGGCTAAGAGTTAATTAGGTCCCTAGGATACCCCTTGCTCATCTTTTTTTAAACTAGTTTTTTGTGAATAACTGAATAAGCCAAGTACTCAGGGCTGGGTAAGGTAACAAAGGGGGATCATTTTTTGAATCTAAAGCAAGTCTTTGTGCAGAAATCCATTATGATCCAGTACTGTGTTTACACTACAAGTTCTGTTTCTTTTCTCTAAGCTGATAGCTCTGTTCCTGCTCTCCATGCAAATTTCAGTTCATAGTATCAAACCAGGGTTTTTTGTACTGAAAGGAACTAAGACTATCACATTTTTAAAAAGTGAACCTGTCTTTAAAAATACTAGGCCTGTTATAAAATTGGTAACTTGTTAAAGAAATCATATAGAATGTCTTAAACCATCATTTCCCAACTCCTGCTAATGTCACTTCAAGTCTGTAACTAAACACAGGCTGCTGCCACAGGTGTTTCAAGATAGGATTCATAGGAACTACAGCCAAATGAATAAATATGATCATCTACTCTGACTTCCTGTATACCCTGGATGTAAATTTTTTCCCAGATAAAAATGTACTGTCTTCTTTTCAACACCAGCACATAAATCCGAAAAGAGCCCTCCCCTCTAAAAAACAATCCCCTGGAACCTATCAGCACTAAGTTACAAGAACCTGTTTCTTACATACAGGCTAGTACTTCGGTTACTCAGGCATCTGGCTGAAAGCTCCCTTCATCAGCTGCCTCCACTGTCCCTTTATAATGTCTTGTTTTTATTTATATTATTTAATACCTGTATTATGGTACATGCTATAAAAACAAAGGGCACTGACATGTGAAAAAACAAACAACACCCTCCCTGCACCCCCATGCTTTATCAAAAGAAGCATCAGGTTAGTTCAACCTGGCTCCCCAGTGTCTATATAGATCATGCACTTCTGCAGGGCTTTTTGGTGCTTTTATCTAAAGCTAATTCAATCAGCTATTAGGTAAAAGTACCAGAAAAGCCCTGCTGAAGCACCCGATCTATACAGACATTAGGCCATTTGGGTCAAACTAACACTGTGCCTCTTCTGGGCATGCACTGTGCTTGGTGTGGGGGGCACGCCAAGCGTAAAGTAAAGCACCATTTTTTTTTACATCTGTAAGCAATATAGTTAATAACAGTCAACGACTCAAAATTTCTTATTTCCTCAAAGACATGACTGGCAGATGACACCAAGATGTTGGCAGGGCTTGGGTGGCAGAGACAGCACCACAAATAAATAGAATGTGCAAATTCTCAGCCAGTCAGTAGTAGCAATACCAGGCTTCCACATGCCAAGCCATTCTCAGATTGTACTCTACCATGTACATTACAAAAGAGATGGTTTTGAGGAGGATATGGTGAGAGATTTCCTCACTCATAAGTGGAAGTGAGAGGAAAAGCACACAAATAGTTGTTGGAGAATGAGCTGAGGCTGCTGTTGGTTGGCACTCAAGTTATACTGGCGTTGTTAGCTGCCTCTGTATATATACATGAGTATAAAAATAAAAACACACATTTATCACAGCTGTAGTGCCATATAATTGCTAATAAAATATCAAAGAACTCACCAAACTGCGAGAGAAAGTCAGTCTCCTTCAGACCATCCAATTAGACAAATCACCAAGAAAATAAACAGACTTACAAAGTGTCATGAGAGTCAAAAAATTAAGATACTTTTGAAAGGTGTTTCAAAGGCAAAGACTTTTTCAGACAGACGAGTCTAAGGACTCTAATCAAGAGTGTCCCAACCCTTAAGGTGGGAGGCACAGATCCAAGCTTTATAGGTCAATATAGATCAAGTACCAACACATGCACCTCCAGACAGATTAGAAGCCCAAGTAGTTACTGAGCACAGGTGTGATATGCCTCATGAAAAAACAAAAACAAAACTGTGCAAGTAGACAACTCCATTTTGAACCAATTGCAGTGTATTTCCAGGTTTGGAGCGTGCCCATGGGGTGGGTAGTAGGACTGTGGGAAGCTTCGATGCCCATGGGAGTGGGTAGTAGGGCTGTGTGAAGCTTTGGTAGCTGATTCAATTCGGAGGAGATTTGGCCTGATTCAGGGACCAAATCTCTGAATCCGAATCAAATTGGGAGACCAAGTAAAAGCTCCGAATCGATTCATATGCTTCGAAAAGCTTCAGAAAAAGATTCAGCCAATTTGGAATTTGGCCATAGACTAAACAGGCAGCTGACAGCAGCTGGTAAATCTGTTGGGGCTGGGGGAGGGAAGAAGTGTGGAGGAAGGAGGGATTGGGGCTGGGGCTGGGGCTGGGATAAGCTGCACAGCTAGAGTAGGGGGGCGTTACTTGGGGAGAAGGGTGGAGGGCACAAGATGTGGGCATGGCAGTGCTAGGAGCGGGGGCTCTGCCATGCTGCCGCTCACCCAGCTGGGACAGGCAGGGCAGGATGGGGCGTGGCTCACTCTGGGAAGAAGGGGGAAAGCAGCAGCAGGGCATAGCCCCCGCTCCCAGCACTAACATGCCTGCATCCCGTAGCCCCGCCCCCCCCAGCCCTGACTAGCAAGCGGCGGCAGGGCATAGCCCTCACTCCCAGTGCTGATGTGGGCGTGGCAGCACTGGGAGCAGGGGCTATGCCCTACTGTCATCCAGAGTGATCTGTGCCCCCCCTACCACCCCGTGCCAGCTGGGCAAGCGGCAGCAGGGCATAGCCCCCACAGCACCTCCTGCTGGAGCAAAGGCAGGCACAGCTAGAGGAGCTGTGGGAGAACCCCCCATGGCTGCCCTATTTGGCCCCATCCCATGCCTGGCCCCAGACTCCTGGTACTTAAAAAAAACAAAAACAAAAAAGCCCCACACTCACCAGCTCTGGTAATGGGGATTAGGGCCTCTGGGCACTGGAGGCAGAGCCCTCCGTGCAGCATGGGGCAGTGGGGATTGCCCTGCCCCCTGGCACCTGAGCAGCAGTTGCCCCATGGTGTGGGTGCATCATGCCTCAGCAGAGTACCGCACACTGTCTGGGAGCTGGAGCTGAGCACTGCTGGGCTCTGGCTGACACATGGAGGTGCTTGAGCTCCCAGGTGAATTGAACTCAGGGCTGGGGAGAACATGGAGCTAGAAAATCAAACTGAGGGCTGGGGAATTGAACCGGGGGCTGGGGAACTGAACAGGGAGCTGGGGAATCAAACCGGTTCAATTCCCCAGCCCCTGGTTCGATTCACCTGGGAGCTGGGGGTGGCTTCTCATGTCAGCTGGAGCCTGGCAGCACTAATCCCCAGCGGCCCTAGCTCCCAGACAGCGCGCAGTGCCCTGCCAAGCTGCAGTGCATCCATGCTATGGGGCAACTGCTGCATGGTACCAGGTCGAGGGGGTGACCCCTGCTGCCCTGCACTGCGTGGGGGGGCTCTGCCACCAGTGCCCAGAGGCCCCAATCACTGCTCCTGCACCCGGTGAGTGCAGGGCTTTATATAAAAAAAAAAAAAAAAAAAAAGTGCCAGGAGACTGAGGCCGGATGAAGGATACGGCCAAGCAGGGCAGCTATGGGGGCTTATCCCACAGCTCCACTCCACCTGGGGAGAGGCAGGTGGAGCTGCCCAGGTGTGCCTGTCTCTCCTCAACCAATTCGAATCACCGAATCTTTCTGAATCACCGCTGAATCTTCCAAAGCTGATTCGGCCAAATCGATTCAGGACAGTGATCTGAATCTCCAAATTGAATCACTGTCCTCTGAATCAGCCAAATCCAAACCAAATACTTCCCTATTTGCACAGGCCTAGTGGGTAGGTAGGATGTTGTTAGGTCCATCCCAACTGGAGCACGCTTCTGCCATGCTATAGATCAGGGGCAGGCAATTATTTTGGGTAGGGGGCTGCTTACTAAGTTTTGGCAAGCCATCGAGGGCTGCATGACAGGCAGCCAGGGGCAGATAAGTATTCATTTGCTAAATTTTTTCGGGGTCCTGCAGGCCAGATAGAATGGCCTGGTGGGCTGCATTTTGCCCACCCCTGTTATAGATAAACTCTTACAAGTGAAAAAGGATCTGGGCCTTTTTTTTGTTTGTAGGCAAGTAATCACAGAGACATGACAAGAGGTGGTCAACAGTGAGAGAACATAGGTTTGGGGTCAGAAAATTATAAGTATAGTCTTGGTTCTCTCATTACGATCCTCCATAAGTGGTGCAGTCTTTTCAAGACAGTCTTAATATTACCAGACTTAAAATAGGCCTGAATTATCATAAAAGCAAAACATTGTTATGATGTATACCTGTGTCCTACCCCCTTTATTGGTCTCAAGACTGTGTAACACTGTCAGCTAAATAGATAGGCTCACAGAGACCTCAGTTCAGGAAAAATGCAAGCAGCTGCTTAAGTCATATTGAATTAAAGGATTTAGTAGGGCTGTGCAAAGCTTCAGTCCCTGATTTGATCTGGTGGAGATTCAGCCAAATTCAGCTGAATCTTTGAATCAGAATTGAATCAGGAGACCCTTTAATCTCTCCGAATTGAATCGGAACCCTCCGAATCTGAAGATTCGATGCTGATTCAGAGAATCAGCGATTCAGCCACAGAAACAGGTTTAAATGTTTTTTCTACATACCTCAAGGTAACAGGTGGCTTGTGAATGCTGAGATGCTGGGGCGGATGAAGCGTCCCACAGGAGTGCAGGGGGTGGGGGAGTCCCTAGCGCGCTTGGCAGTGGACCCAGAAGTGGACCAGAAGCATTTCTGGTCCACTTCTGGGTCCACAGGAAGCATACAGGGGAACCTGGTTCAGCAACTGGTGCCTCCTGGGTTGTGGGGGGCACCCGGGGTCCCCCTGCAGCTGATTGCTGAGCTGGGGAGGCACGGGGGCCCCACTATGCTCCTGTGGGACGCTCCATCTGCCCCACCATCGCAGCATTCCTGAGCCGTGCCTGTTACCTCAAGGTATGTAGAAAAAACATTTACATAGAAAGGTATGTAGAAAAAACAGCCATTTCTATGGCCAAATGGCTGATTCTCCAAATCAGCATCAAATCTTCAGATTCGGATTTGGCCATATTGAATCGGGGACAGTGATCCAAATCAATTAATCGAATCGTTGTCCCCGATTCAGGCCAAATCTGAATTGAATACAGCTCATTTCTCTGTTGAACAGGGAGTACTTAAGCACACATATTAAGTTCTTCACTGCATCAGAGGCAGTGTTTGGAACCCTCTTTGGATTTTTCAGGAAGATATGCATGCATAACAGGCAGTCTGACCTGAACCTCTGCTGATCAACTATGTCTCCAGAAATGTTCAGTCTGGGACAGCTAATTTAGTTTATAGCACAATTACACTGGGAGGAATAACTGTAACTGAGAGCTGGTTCTGTAATGCTTCCATAGATGGAGCAATAGGAAAAAAACCCACATGACAAGCTTCTGTAGGCTTAGACTCTTAGGAACTGAAATCCAAACTACTTTTTAAAATATTACTATGTAACAAGATTATAATACTTAATTTTTTATTTCTAACAAATTATTACTTCAAAAAGCAATTTAAGAACATTTTAATATAGAAGTGCTTAAGTTTTACAGGATGAAATAAGTATTTGGTGATCGATATAGTAGTTTTTTACAACATCAAGAGGGTATACGGTAGATGCCGTATAATTAAATATAAATACAGATGCAAAATACAAACAGAAAGAAATAGGTTCAAAACATTTTTAATCTGGTCTAAAAAACTCATCTTTGATTGATTTTTTTTTTTTTTTTTTTTTTTTTTTTTT
>NW_017729034.1:11419381-11422102 GCF_001723915.1 Gavialis gangeticus
TTTTTTTTTTTTTTTTTTTTTTTTTTTTTTTATATCTGTTTCCATTTTTCTATATATAGCACAACAGTTTGAGTTGGATTTTGCCCCTGGACATTTTGTCTCTGATATCATGAAGCTTCTTTGTGCTCATTAAAATTCTTTTCTAAGATTTATTGGGACTGCAACATAAGAAAACCAGCTGTTATTTATCTGAGAGCTTTAGCTGTCTTTGTTATAAGCATTGCGACCAGGTTTCAGTACAGGTCTTAAGGTTGCCTTTTAAAATATATTTTCATAACTGTAATTTGTAGTGACACCTAGGCTAAGACCAGATACTGAAACTGAGAGCCAGGCACCTATCTCTCTTGTCCCCTCAATGATCTCTCTGCTGATGCCCACTATGACTGATTGAATGCTGAGTGCACAGGAGCCAGAGCTGGCTGGAAAAGAAGGGATTTAGACAGATATGGGTACAGAGGAAGACTCAGACCAGAAGCTGGTGGTGGAAGGAGGGAAAGGGAGGACCTAGAAGTTAGGAGTTAGGTACCAAGGTGAGAGTTGGACTGGCCAAGCAAAAAGTGGGAGTGAGCAGAGAGGCATTGGAGTTGGGAAGACAGACAGCAATTAAATGATGGGAAGAATGAGACTGTGATGGGGAGCCAAGAAGTCAAGGCATGCAAGAAGGGAATGAAAGCCAAGGGGGATGAAGTACAGGAGAGAGAGACAGATTGGGTAAGGGTCTGCTTGTAGGGATTGGGAAGGTGAAAAAGACCGGAACATGGAGGGAGCCAGGAGTTGGAGCAGAAAGTACCATGGTATGAAACAAAGAGTGCAGGGACTAGAGAGGTGCGAGAAGCCTGAAGAGGGGAGACTAGAACTAGACAGGTGTAGAGAATGAAACTAAGATAAAGAGTTGAGAGGGAGAAAAGAACAGACTGGAGGGATCAGGGTAACTGGATAAAGAGTCTATGTGCATAGAGGACACTCCTCTCCACAGCCAGTGGGACATGTACTTTGATCCCAATGAATGTTGCATAATACTAAATACTGTAGGAATTATGGATGAGATTGCACATTACAATTGGATCATGTTAAGAGCATTTCAAACTTGTATGATTGCTCATTAAGACTCATTAACAAGTCCTAAATGCCCTCCAGGCATCTTGAAGTTATGCCAGTTTGGGCAAGGAATATCTTTGAGCTGTGCTATCTAGCTCAAGTTAACTTCTGACTGTTTAACTGAGATAAAACCTCCTTCAGTATCCCAGGAGGCATCACTCCTAGGTGAACTAGCTATCATCCAGGACTCTGCAATGATAGAGTCCTGGGGACAGCTGGGGTAGTAAATGCACTGGGAGGGATGGGAAAAGGGTGAGGGAGAGCAGAGGGACAACAAAGAGGTGGACCTGGAGAAAGGAAGGCAGGAGTGCAAGGGGAAAGAAGGTGAGGGAGGGTGTGTGGGTAGAGATCTGTGATTTCATCTCAGGTGGACAGAGATCTGCCAGCTGCTGCCCCCTCTGTCTGCCAAATCAACCCCTCCATCCTTGGGTTGCCCCCCTGCCACCCTGATTCCCCCCTCCCATACTAGCGATATCACCCTCCTGCTGGCCCCATTCCCCACCCCTCCACCTCCATTGGCCCTTGAATGGTCCCCTCTGCCCTTTGATCACCACCACCTGCCCCAATACCTTGATCCCCGCCTCCTGCCACCCTGACCACCCACTGCTTCCTGAATTGCCCTCCTACCCGCTGAATCAGCCAACCTGATTACCCCACCTGCCCTTCATTGGCCCCTCCACCCCCAGATCACCGTCCTGCCACCACTAATTATTCTGAGACTGGCAGTGGCCAGAGCAGTGTGGGGGAGGTTCCTACTCCCCGTCTGCTGCCAGGTTCCCTGTAACCCTTGTCACCTCCATGCACCCAGATCCAGCCCCACCCCCACCCCCGGCCCTGTGGTTGAAGAGTAGGCAGGGACAGGTGGCAAGTGGGACAGGTAGCAAGGAGCTACTGGCCAGCCATATTAAGTTAGTGAAATCTTTTGCTCTTAATCTTTCCCTCTATTTCAGTTCCCTACATGTAACATAGAAAGAAAGCTACCTCAAGACTGCACAGAAACAATGGGCAGCAAAAATAATGAGTTAACTTAATAAATATTCATGAAGCATTCAGATGCTGTAGTGATGAGAACTATAGAGGAACTTGTGCAGAAACTATTAATGCTTCCCTAATGTTTTAGTGTTTGATTGTATTAAGGTTTCAATGGTCACTTAAAGAAGGGGGTGTCTGTGTGTGTGTGTGTGTAAGCACTTAAAGACCATTCCCATCACCTTAAAAGTTTGTTCCCGCTGTGCCTCATACACACTGCCTTTGGAAAGGGACTATTTTAGATTCAGGTGCAGTTTACATTTTAAGATTAGAGTGATTTGAGTGGACAGCCATAGGCGGAAGGAGAAAAAATTATTTGCAGGGGCTGAGCACATGTGCATGAGCCCCCCCCTTCTCCCCCCACAGGTAAGTCAGTAGGGGAGGGGGTGGGGGAGGGGAAAGGGCTGTGGGTGGGCAGATCAAGGCCTCAGTTGTGACAAAGGGAGTGGGGCAGGGGCAGGGGCTGGGGCTGGGGTGAATGGAGCCCTGGGGTCAGGACAGGTCCAGGGATAGGATGTGGGAGGCTTGTCCAGGGCTATGGGGGGTGGTGTGGCTCCCCATCACCATGCACACCCCCAGAAGAGGCATGGGGGG
>NW_017729034.1:11422144-11430409 GCF_001723915.1 Gavialis gangeticus
GGGGGGAAAGGGCTGTGGGTGGGGAGATCAAGGCCTCAGTTGTGGCAAAGGGAGTGGGGCGGGGGCAGGGGCTGGGGCTGGGGTGAGCAGGGCCCTGGCCAAGCCTGGCAGCAGGACAACAAGAGTCCGGACAGCTCATCCAGGGGCACGGGGTGGGGGGTTCCTACTGCTGCGCACACCCTGGCAGAGGCCCACACGCCCCCCCCATCTCTGCATGGAGCAGAGGCAGCCACCGCTGCGGACCACTCCCCCGTCCTGACATCCATGTGACGCCACATGCATCCCACCATGGGGCAGGCAAGGGGCATGGTGCAACCCAGTGGCAGCAGGCACATGGTGCAGTGCTGCTCCCACAGCAGCTACAGCAGGGAACAAAGTGCAGTGCTTAGCGGCAGCTGCCCCTGCCTTACACACAGAAGGTCGGCACATGCACCCTTGGGGCCCCCACTGGGGTGCACACAATGGCAGAAGCCCCCCCACACCCTGGACAAGCCATGCGGGCCCTGACCATCCCACCGCCTGGTCCAGCCGGGCCCCACCTACCCCCACCTCTGCCCCACTCACTTCCTCACCACTGGGGCTCTGATCTGCCTCCCACAGTCCCTTCCCCAAATAGATTGATCCAACTGCTGGGCTGTGATTCTGGATGCATGCGTGACCCTCCCCACCCCTGCTGCGGATGCCTGGAGCCTGTGGCTGGGCTGCCTAGCAGCCCTTCCCGGTGCCCTGAGTTTGGGGTGGCTGAACCCTGTTAGCCCAGCCTTCCACCGCCTACAGCACTGGGGTGACCCAGTCCTCACAGCTTAGGAAGTCTATTATAGCAAACCCCACTGTGTCTTCTGGGAGCTGTGCAGCTCAGGGAAGCAGAAAGCATTTCTTGCCAGGTGCAAAAACTGATTTGATGCCTCATGATCAACTTCTTCATCCTACACCCTTTGCACATTCAAAACCTTGTTGTGAATGGATTTTACTACCTGTTTATATGTCCAGCACAATCAGACCGTGCCTTCTAGGTACATGTCAATGCATATAATTAAACAATATACTACAGGTGAGATTGTTATTTTCCTGGTCATCCAAATGTCCAGATATGGTCATTAGGGCTGTACGAAGCTTCGGTCCTTGTTTTGATTCAGCAGAGATTCGGCCCAATTTGGTGGTCGAATCTCCAAACTGAATAGAATCAGGAGACCCTTTAATCTCTCCGAATCAATTTGGAGAGATTCAGAAAGATTTGGTGATTCAGGCATGGACACAGCTTTAAATGTTTTTTCCCTCAAGGTACCACACAGCTCGTCAATGCTGTGATGCTGAGGCAGACGGAGCATCCCACAGTAGCGTGGGGGGCCCCCCAGCATGCTCGGCAGCAAACCCGGAAGTGGACCAGAAGCACTTCCAGTCCACTTCTGGGTCCATTGGGGAGCACGCGGGAGACTCCTCCCTCCTGCCCCCCTGGCTTGGCGACTGGTGCCTCCTGGGTCTGGGGGGCACCCAGGGTCCCCCTGTGGTCAATCAACAAGCCAGGGCTCACCAGCATGCTCTCTGGTGGACCCAGAAGTGGACTGAAAGTTTGGTCCACTTCTGGGTTCACTGCCAAGCACACAAGGGACCCCCCCACGCTCCTGTGGGGTGCTGCATCTGCCCCAGCATCACAGCATTCATGAGCCGCACCTGGTACCTTGAGGTATGTAGAAAAAACATTTAAAACTGTGTCTGGCCGAATCGGCATCAAATCTTCAGATTCGGATTCGGCCAAATCAAATCGGGGACAGTGATCTGAATCAACTAATCAAATCACTGTCCCTAATGTGGGTTGAATCTGAATCCAAATCAAATACAGCCCATTTTGCACATGCCTAATGATCATCTACCTGTGACATTCTACTTTTTTCCTGGTCATTTACACAGCATTTTTGGCACCTATGTGCCCAGAGGAATTCTGTTCTTGGGTTTATAATTCTGTGCATGTGAACAACTACATATGCACCCAGATTGGGCAACAAAATGAGAGAGAATGGGGGATTTTTTTGACTTTTTAAAACTTTATTATACAAATATTAAAAACAAGTGGTAAAAGTGGAAAGATATGTAGCTCTCTGAGGGACTGAGCATGCAACACTTGTCAGTGACAGAGAACCATGTGACTGGAGACTGAAACCCTCTCCTCCATACCCCTCGTGGGATTACACATGTAGGATCAACTATCCATCTTCCACCTTGCAGATTGCCTCTTTAGTGATCCAGCATGAAACAAATTGGTCCATGTTTTCTGGCAAGGTGAAGTGTCTAAATTCAAATGTGCATGCACCCAGACCAAGAAACAGAAGAGCTGAAGGGTGCTGATTTCTGCAGCTTTTCAGAATTGCCAGCTTAGCCTAGCCGAGAAGGAAATTGTCCAGGCAGGTCACATTCCCCTTGACTACTCAGTAAAGAATAGAGACAATGTACACAACTTCAGAGAAGTCCAAGTCATCAAAGAAGGTGCTGAGGGCAGCAAAGAGCGGCTGCAGCCAGAGGCAGTCCAGAAAGATATGGAAAAGAGGCTTCACCTCCTCCTCCTTGTAGAAAGAGCAGGCTGCAGACAGTACTTGATCTAAGTGACAGACAGAAGTGCCTGTGGCCAGGACCACATGCAGCAGCTGCCACTGGAGGTCATCAGTTTCCTTAATGATGGATAGCTTGTACTGGGTGCGGCAGGCTGGATGGGCTTGCTCTGGTGTTGCTGCCTTTAGGCATTTCCTCCAAGTCATGCCAGGCAGGTGGTGGAGACATGGGTATGATGACATATTTTACAGAGATTCACAGAAGTTTAGGGCTGGAAGGGACCTCATGCGATCATCAGGTCCAGCTCCCCTGCGGTGGGCAGGAAAGACTTCTGGAGTCAAAAGCACCAGCAAAGCATGCTTCCAGAGTCTGGCCACATAAAACGTGAAAATTTTTTTCCATTTATCCAGTCTGAAACCTTCTAGGAGTTTTGACTGTCCATATACCTTCTCAGACAGGATCTCAAAGCAGATTCCAACCATTGGTCTTATTGGACATGGGGAGAGAGCAGAGTGCCAGGCCTGCCACTTTCATCACTGTCCACAGATGGAGAAACAGGCAGTGGTAGAGAGCATCTATCTAGTGAGCTGCCATAGGGAAGGTTTGTCATGTGTGGAGGTGGTCTTCTAGAGCATCTGCAAGGAGGGCACTTTCACTTCAGCCAAAAGGTGTAAAGCAAAACGAGCAGAGTGCAGGCCTAGCCAGTCAGTCAGGGCTTTGGCTGAGAGCCAGATGGACCATGCTGAGTCAGAGGTGGATCAGTTTGGTGATGTGCAACTGCACCGAAGAGAGAGCTTGCTTCCAACTCTTCCCCCCCAAACCTGAGCAGCTAGTGCACTAACCTAGGAGGCCAGGGGACTTGAGTCCTAAGCCCTCACCCCCAAAATGTTTGAACCGAGGTCTCTCTCATTTTCTAGCATAGCATGTTGTAACCAACATACCACAGATCATCCATTCGCCATCCCTTTCTCCTGTGTTGTTTTTGAAGCTAGCCCCCTGTACAGCCACAAGAAGGAGGTATGTAGGAGATGTGTGGGAACAGGAAAAAGAAAGCAAGCTAGAGGGTGTGTGGTGGTTGCTGGCTAGGAAGGGAATGGGCTGATTTCTAGTCTGGACACTTGTCTTCAGGGAGGTAGAAACTTCCCACTGCCCTATGCCCACCATCCATTTTTTCCAGTGACTCTGTTAGTGACTTCACTTTAAGAAGAGCACCAGGGGAAGCTGTATGTAATGGCTTCCCTGTCCCATGGTGCTGTGTATGCTCTGCTGGGAATTGAGAGAGGGACTGATTCAAGACCCTGCTGAGTGAGGAGGGCCTCAAATCCCAGACTTCCAGATGCATGCCCTAGCCATTGAGCTATGAGGCAAAAGAGGGACACAGAGAGAGCCATTTTGTGTGTCTGATGCTAAGTCCTGGGTTTTGGAACATTCCATTTTCAGACACCTAAGTCTATTATATGTCTACAAGGTGTGCAGGTATATGCCATGACCACTACTGTGTATCTTAGTCTGTGTGACTAGGTAGCCAAGCACAGTTGTCCATGTGCACAAGGCTGTCTGTCCAGAAATATAATTTCCCTTGACATGTAACTGCGAAAAATGCCCTTTACATGATCAAGAAATAGCCACAGAAGGCACAGGCTGAAATGATCATTTTCATCTGATTTGGCTGCAGAAAGTGGTCTGTAGCCATGAACAAGTGCACGGTTGCAGACCACTTAAAAAATGGCTGATTGGGTGAGGATCTGAACCCTTATTTGACCCTCCCCCTTCCCCCCCCAATGTGGGAAGGCTCCAGTCCACCCACCCCACCTTCCAGTGCCAGCTGGGGAACCCCTTGAATGAGCTCCCTTTGATCCCTTTCCCCCCTCCCATTCTGAAAACAGGGACCAGCAGGGAGGGAGGAAGGGCCATTGCTAGGGGAAACTGGCTATAGGCTCACAGCCAGCAGCTAGATTCCCCTCTCACCTTGGAACCAACAGTGAACTTCTGTTTGGTCCAGGGAATCATTGTAACTCAGATGGTAAACCTCTTCCCCAAAGGGGTACTTGCAGGGGCAAGGGGAGGGACTTTTGGTGGCAAAGGTCAGAGGTTAGGGGTGGGACTTCTGGTCCCAAGATGGCGACCAAGGAGCAGGGCACCTGTCGAGGGGTGGGGCTACCCATGTGGCTCTTGACAGCTTGCCAAAATTCGGCAAGCAGCCCTCAAAATAATTGCCTGGCCCTGCCCTAGAATGACTTAAAACCATTTTATTCTTTTTGGGCATTACCGTTTGTGGTCAGAATCAGTCCAGCAGACTAAGGTGGCAGTAAAGGGAAAATCCTGAAAGTGAACAGGTTTTAAGCATTTGCTGAAGTGGCTAAGCCCCTGTTCCTTCCTGATTGTTTTCCCAGAGAGCTTAAATTAACACAGTATATTCATATCATAAACATCCCAATAACCAAAGCAATATGTAGTATTTATAAGATATCTCCGAGAAGCTTCAAGTCTGTCACATTTTATTAGAGAATTGTGAAATGCATTGCATTAATTTATCTGATTAATTAAATTGGAAAAAATCTTTGGAAGGTTAGCGGATCTTCATGTGTTCAACACTTCTGAAAACCAGTCCACTTTCATTTAGGAGCTGAAAGGTGCCCTCAATTTCAGTCACCTGGTTTTTAAACTTTTGACAGCAATTCCCTGCTAGTTTAAATATAACCTTTCCAAAAAGGTCTAAACATATCAGCAAAAGACATTAATAAAAGCAAGTAAGTCCTGTGTTCAAAATGGAGTCTGAAACAGATACTCATAGAAATCCCCAATATCAGGCATAATTCTTACATATAAGACAAAGGCAGGGCATAGTCACATTGGCCGTGTACTCAAGATGCTGACTGTACAGTAGCTCACTACTACTGTGCAGTAGCATCATGTAGCACGAAGTGTGATGCAACACTAGTACACGGTAGTAATGAGCTACTGCATAGTCAGCATCACCTAAAAGCCATTCAGCAATGCTACCGCTAACTCTGGTTACTGTGCAGTCATTTAGTACTTGTATACACAAGTACTAAATGACTACTCAGTAACAACTGCACAGTCAATTTCATGTAAATGCGGCAATTGATGCCTAAATTTTAGCATGCTTCCTTAATTGATTGCATCCATATTTAATTGAAAGCTGAAAAATTAGAGCCTGTCTAGAATTGCCTTTGACTGCGTAAGTGTTACAATCTTGCTAGCAACTCTCTCCTGTGCAGAGTCTGTACACGGTTGTGTGTTTCTAGTCTCTATCAACCCTGAGGCTTTTCCAGTAGCATAACTTGCGGGAGCAAAGGGGCACCAGCCCTTGGGCAGTGATTCAGAGGGCATGCCAAAATGACAAACCCCCAGGGAGCCTGTGCCACTGCTGTAGCCCATGCTGAGGGAGCTTATGTTAAGGTAGCAATAGCCCATGCCATTTCTAAAGCTCCTTTCCCTTCCCCCCATTATCCACAGTGCAAAAATTAAAAGTTATGCCCCTGGGTTTTCCTGCAACTCTCCCACAGGTATTCTAGCACCAATGCAGCTCCAGCAAGACCAACAAATATGGTAGATAGGGCACAGTTTTATAGGCACTGTATTGTCTACCCCTGTTTAACACTGGTCTAAATAGTACCATAGTAAAAACATCAGGGCTAAGTACAGACAGTCAAAAAGCCTGAAGTTGAAGCAATTCAGTCTTCTCAGGATAATTTAAACTGCATAGATTAAACTGATAAGCAAGTAAACAGACATTCACTTTTGATTCTGGAAATGCAGCCACATGCCTGCAGTAGCCCAGGCGAGAAGCAGGTGGGGTGCTAGAGCACACCTCCCTGCTCAGCTGGAGCAGACAGCTTGGGTCAAGAGTAGCTCACCCACCCTGCAATGGAGGGTTTGTGGGGGAGGTGCAAAGCATCCTGGGATGCTGGGGGACTGTGAATTAACTTGAATCTGGAGGGGATCTGGGACAGAAGTTCAATAAACCAATGTAAATTAAATTAGTTAAGTCTGATACTACATCCATCCAGGTTTATCTTGAACCAATTTTGGCCATTTTGAAAGCAGTTTATGTGCACTGAATTTCTGTTGTGTTACAGATTTGAACTGGTTTCCATTCACTTATGCTGGTGTATATGTAATTTCTGTCTCTGGCCCAGCAGCCAACCCACACTACCATTCCCACTGTTGTTTAGCACTAGGAGATCATACTTGCAATAGAGGGGTAGTAGGAAATTATAGAACATGTTGAGTATAGATAATTTCCTAGAGACCAGGGTCTCAAATGTGGAGGGCCCAGAGAGCTCTGTACAGATGCCAGCATAGGTGTTTTTGCACGAGGTATTGTGGTTGCTTGAAACCCAGTGTCTCGGAAATGTCAATGGAGAGAGGTGACTCCAAATTGCTTGCTACCACGGTCCATGGCTCATCACCACACACAAATCCTAAAAGAATATCGGTGTGTATTTAATACAAATGTCTAGAGCATCCTTCATAACAGGTGTTAATTGTTACTTTTGGATAGCCTTATATTTACATCTGAAAATTAACCATCATATATCAATAAATATATAAGAACCTGAACTGACTGGTTTTGTTGCCCATGATCCATTTCTCCTCTTTCTCTGTTACTGTCTTCCTCTTTATACTTCAGTGGGATTTGTTCTCCCCCACCATCACCTTTTTTCAACAGCTGAAAACTTATGTAACGTTTTTCATGTTACTTTGATAAAGATATGTGGGTTAGGGTTACCACAACCATCTAACTTCCAAGCTTTGCTTATGTGATTCAACTTACAATGCAAGGTCAGTTCTTATCTGCACAGAGACACTTAGAAAATAAATCTGAATTACTTGCCCATTCAGGCTGCTGACAGACATGGAAAAAAATGGCACTTAACTTTAAACTTGGTGTGCCCCCGCACCAAGCACAAAGCATGCCCAGAAGAGGAACCATATCAATATGACCCAACTCACCCAGCATCTGTATAGATCACACACTTCAGTGGATCTTTTTGGTGCTTTTATCTAAATAGCTTGGGGATTTTCAACCTTTTTTAATAAGTGTACCCCTTCTGACAGTTTCAGCGCCTGTATCCCTTTGTTGTTGTTGTTGTTTTGTTTTTAAGGGGGGGAACATTGAGGCCCCCACAGTAAGGGAGAGAGTAGGGTTGGGGCTGGAGCAGGTGCTGCACCGGCAGGGCGGGGCATGGGACAGAGCTGCAAGTGGCTCATCTGTGGGGCCACGGGGGAGTGGTTCCCACTGCTGTGCGCACCCTGGGAGGGCATGGGGGGCATGTGCCCCCAGATCTGCAGACAGGGTGGAGTGGGCTGCCCCCAGCAGTGGAGGAGGGAGTGGGGCTGGGGCTGGAGCAGGGGCTGTGCCGCCAGGGCACGGCATGGAACTGAGCCATGTGGGGGGGGTGCACACCCCTAGGAGGACATGGGGGCTGTGTGCCCCTGCTGAGAACAGGACATGGGGGCCCAGTGCCCCTGCCAAGAACAGCCCGGTGCTGCCCTAGCCCACAGCCTGCCCTTGCCCTGCATGCAGATCCAGGGGCATGCACTCCCCATGCCCTCCTGGGGTGTTTGCAGTGGCAGGAGCCGCTCCCTATGTCCCCTGGACAAGCCGCTCACGGCTCCATCCCATGCTCCTCCCATCTGTGCAGCACCTGCCCCAGCCCCATTGCCTCCCTCACTGTGGAGGCCTATGGGAGC
>NW_017729034.1:11435409-11445217 GCF_001723915.1 Gavialis gangeticus
CCCCATCAGGAAGAGCCTGGTATTGCCACACCCCACAGTTGCAGCCCACCCCACCCCATGCACAGATCCAGGGGCACGTGCCCCCTCATGCCCTCCTGCAGTGCGCATAGTGGTGGGAGCCACCCCTGCCATGCAGTTCAGTCCCATGCCCCAGCCCCACTCCCTCCTCCGCCGCTGGAGCCTCAGTCTGCCCCCTCATACCCTTTTCCCCAAAACAGACCTACCAGTCAGATCCGGCTGCTCTCCACGTGGCCAGGCTGTGCTCCTCGCTGCCTACGTGTTGTGTTGCTGCTGCTGCATGCATGCACACAGCATTTATCAGCCACATCTGTTCCATGTACCCTCTACAACCTTTTTAAACACCCGTAGGGGTATGTGTACCCCTGGCTGATAACCACTGTAATAGCTAATTCAATTGGCTATTAGATGAAAGCTCCAGAAAAGCCCCGCTGAAGCAGGTGATCTATACAGATGTTGGGGAGCCAAAGCAGGTGATCTATACAGATATTGGGGAGCTGTATGAAATGGGTGTGGTTCCTTTTCCAGTAAAGTGCTGTTAGTTTGTTTTTATTTCCTCATCTGTCAGCAGCCTGCTTGCCCATTTAAATCCATGTAGGCCTCTGTATATGTACTCTAGGCTTGTTTATTTTTGGAGTTATTCTGGAATAGCACTGTGCTTTAATTTCACACTCTACTGTGTTAAGCTGACTTTCAAATGTAGACAAGCTTTCCGCCAAAAAAGTTGAAGCGTGTCCTGGTACACTCAAATCTATCTTAACTTTTGAACTCCATTTTTTTTCAGGCCTGACTGAACTCAGTGACAGTCCAGTTTCCCTGGAGCTGGAGCGCTGCAAGTCTCCTACATCAGGTAAAGGTGATTGGCATCTCTTTCTGCAGTCAGTATGAGCCATTCATGTCATGCATCACTGTGTTTCATTAATCCTTAGGAAGTGAAGTACATAGTCATTATGTTTAGATTTTGTTTGGAGGGAAAGAGCTTACTACATATACCAGAACAAAATGCCAAATCTGTGCATTTAAAGGAGAGTTCAATTTAGGATGTATGTGAGTAGAGAAGAGGATGAAAGCATCTGAACTGACAGTGACATGCAGGACCCTGTCCTTGTATGTCATATGGACCCATTTGAGGTTCTTGTTAGTCTTCAGGTTGTTAGAGAGTGCTTGCTAAGTTTGTTTATGGACTGAACCTGTTTAAAAAGAGAAGTTCTGTAATAGTTGTTTTTTTCAATTGTATGATAGTTTGAAACATTGTGATGTGGAGAACGGTAAGTTTTAACCACTGGGACCAGCCAATGGTTAAAGTGCTTCTAGAATTTTATTATAGAAACATCAAAGGAAAGCAAAGGACAAGGCCCTGTTTCCAGCAAACATTACCAAGATATCTAGTACTTTAACCTAGCTGAAATCAATGGCAAAACTCCCGTTGAATTCAGTAGGGTCCTGATTTACCCCTAGTCCTTAGGAAAGTGGGAATTAAGCCCTTTTTCCTAGCAATTTTCTTTGTGGTTGCCATATACAGAGGTTGCATTCCCTTCCTCTCCCCCTAAGTCTTTTGTCCCAGGATCCTACAGACATTCACACCTATTGTCCTGATTCAAGTACCTGTGAATTATGCCTGATAAAATGTGCTAACAGTTTTCCCCTGGGGCACTGCTGTGTACATCTGTAAGTTAATTGCGGTTCATTTAACTTAATTGCTGTTCATTCTAGGGAGGAGCCTATCAGGCTCTGTGTTTTCCCTGGCCACCTACTGGCAGAGGAGCAGCAATGTGGCTTTTAAGAGCTACCATATTTACTCAAAAGGAAGATGACCCTGATTATAAGATGACCCCCCCAATAATTAGATTCTAAATATGGAAAAATTATAAATTTGCTATAATTTTCCAGGTATATAATTTAACTATTGGAGGTTTGCTGGAATTTTTCCCCCTCCCACTGCTACAGCAGGGAAAATAAGTCTGAGGGGCCAGGTAGCAGTTTGCTTTCTCCTTCCCCAGATTTTCCCCTGGCAGCTCCTTCCCCCTCTCCTTACTGTCAGACCCTGCTCTCCCTGAGCAAATGGAAGTGAGAAGCAAATTTGAAAACAATAACCTTTAAATTAAACATGCCTGTAGCAATTTATGTATAGTACCCGTGCACTTAGTTTATCCAGAATTGATGCATGTTACCTATTTTTTTTAAACTGCTGCAAGCTTTAGCACAGGTACTCCATAAACACACTTTTGAGTAGCATTTTAGCAACTACTTATATATATTAGAGTGCAGCCCCCACTCTGGCAAGCAGCCCCCACTCTGAAGCACCTTCATGAGCCAGCCTGACCCTCCGGTATCTGCACATGCAGTGCTGTGGAGTTTTTTTTACTCTGCAGCAAGATAGCACTTGTATTTACAAATACTATCCTGAGGCAGAGCAAATTAGTTTACCCAGACTAATAGGTGTGGACATGTAGATGTTGAGATGTTTACTGTGCAGCTAATCAGTCAACTGTGCAGTAGATGTCTTATGTAGATGCACCCGATATGTGTTTGTACTCCAGAAACCTCCAGCAAAGAACCTATTTGCATATTAACCCCCACTCCTGACTGGAACCAAATTTTCTTCAAAAATTTGAGACTGAGGTACAGGGCACCCTGGTCTGGCTGCACCTGTTGGAAGGTAGGGCCATACTAATCCTATGTGCTAGGCTGAAAGAGGGGTTGACAGAGGGATTCTGGGTGAACTATATGCAATGTTGTGGCTCACCATGACTTGAAAATGAGTCAACGGTGAGGGGGACTATGCTTAATGGGCACTACCATAGGCATTTATACACATACTTTTCTGTTCCATGATGTGCTGGAGATCTTCAGCTTCAAAGCAGACTCAGTTAATCAAGCCTTCTCCGCATGCGAGCTGAGGTGAACTCTGCTGTGTTTTAGTTCAAAAGCATGTCACAGCCATTTTCTCAGTGCTGATGCACATTTATACAACTGCAAATGTTGCAGCTCCAGGTGCTTTTCCAAGTGCCTGGCACTGTGGTGCTTGAACACGTAAAAATACCCCATGTGTTCTATTCAGATGGGCTATACTAATCTATTCTTGTGGTATATGCCTATCATCATGTTTGCCTAATGTGGGCCATGTGTTTTACAGTCATGGACAGTGTTAGCTGCATTTAATCAGCTTCATACTTGGTTTCTATTACTGAGGACATGCTGCTTTGGGCAGCAGGTTTAATGATAGTATATTTAGTGAGATTTCTTTGTATGCAATTATAAAATGAGGGGCTTTTTTCCCTATGCCAATTGTGGGTGGGAAAGAGCTTCATCTTGTATTTGAATAAATACATATATGTGTAAAGGGCTGTACCATTCCTGCTTTGAAGAAGATAAAACAAAACCCAGGACAGTCAGAGCTGCCTCAAATGAAATGTGTTTATAACCTTAAAGGAGGAGTGCTTAGCACTGTTTTCTAGTAGCTGTTTTTTTTCAGTTTGGTGGAAATTTGTATCTGCAGCTCTAACCTAGTCATTTTGCTTCTGGTGCTGCAGATTGCACCTCTTTTCCATCCAATTGGTAAGTATTTTTAGCATTCTTATATTTTCCCTTTCTTCTATATTCATGCTGAGACAAACACCCACCCACATGCTCTTGAAACTTGTAGCTCACATATTTTTATTAGATTTCAAAGGAACATAGTCAAGTAGAGTTTGGCCCAATGATTATGCAATGTATAGTTTATTTGTGGAATTCATTGCCACTGGAAATGTGTAAAAGAGGTTCAATTCCAGGGTCAACTGTGATGCCCCGGGAGCCCCCTCAGCCCTAGTCAGCCTGGTTCTCTTTGGGCAATCTCCCCTTCTCCTCACCTGCCACACCTTGAAAAAATGATACTTTCAGAAAAGGGAGGCTGCCCCAGGACTTCCCAAGTTAGATCTCCTCACCAGCATCAGTATTGTTGCTACTTATTGCCTTAAGGGCTAATTACACTGGTTCTGTCCTCCCCAGTACCTTCGCCCATGCCTCACAGATATTGCCTATCCAATCAGTTTTCCTTGTTGGGACCTCACCCCACTCAGCCTCCATCCCTTCTCTCTTGCTGGGCCACGTAGCTCAGATCCACTGGGTTGGACCCAGCTTCTGGGTTCCAGCCCTGTCTCCACACTTCTGGGCTCCTGGGCCTCTGGCCACATCTCCACCTTTCTCCAAGCTACCAGGCCTTTCATCTTAGTCTTTGCCCTTCTGTGAGCAGGACATCTTGTCCTGGCTACACCCTTCTTGGTTTTAGAGCCCCTGGCCCTGTCTCTGTCCTTTGAGTGCACAGGGCTCCTTTCCCTTGGCTCCATCCTCTTAGGCGCTAGTACCCCCAGCCCTGTCTGGCTTCTGCCTGTACCTGGCTTCAGCTTCCCTCTCAGACTGCCTCTAGGCAGTACCCCAGCCTGAGCCTCCAGGGTCCTGAACTAAAACCCTAGCAAGGCTCAAAACACTGGTGTGCCCCAGGTGCCCTGCTTTGGGTTGGCCCACAATGTACCCCTCTGGTACTCTCCCCTTTTAGCCACTTCCAAACCACAACCAGTAGAACTTGTAACCAAGGAATAAGGCTTCAGGCTAACAAACTAAACCCTCTCTGGGTCCAAAGGTAAACATGGGCTACCTGCCTGCATAACAAGGCTTCCCCCTAACCCAGGTAATGTTCCTCTGTAGGGCAGCAGCACTGTTTGGCTTCCTTGAAATAGCCCAGGAACCAGCTAGAATCTCTTCTGCCTTCCCCCTGCTCTGCTGCACTTGTCTTGGCAGCCTCCCAAGCCAGATTGACTGTGTAGGCCCAGGCCCTGAGGTTACAGGCAACCCCTGCTTAATGCTCTTTCACTTAGCGCTATTTTGCTATAACACTCATTTGAAATTGATACTTGATTTTACTTAGCGCTCAGCGAGTTTCATTATAACACTCACGGTCGCCATCTTGGGTCATTAAAAACAATTGCAGTTGCCATCTTGGGTCGTCAAATACTTTTGGTTTCGCTTAACGCTCGGTTTTTCAGGAACCAATTAAGAGCACTAAGCGGGGGTTGCCTGTATACACACTAAGCCCTGGCCCCTTCCAGTAAGGTGACTCAGCAGCCATTACAGATGTCTTAATTCTGACCTAAGGCCCTGCCTACTCTCCTAGATTCATAGATGGTTAGGTTGGAAGGAACCTTAGCAGATCATCGAGTCAGACCCCCTGCCCTGGGCAGGACAGAGCACTGGGGTCAGATGACCCCAGCCAGGTGCAATGTCTAAACTCCAAAAATTTCTGAATGCCCAGAGCCATGGGGAATTCTGGGCCAACACCCAGCCTTGAGCTGACAACCTTCTGGCCTTGTACTCAATACAAACCCCGCTAAGCCAGAGAGCCATGCCAACCCACAAAGTTGGCCTGGTTGCAACTCTTAGCTCCTGAGCAGCCCGGCTGTCTATCCCTTGTGCCTGTTGCTGCTGGCTGCTGGCTATAACTCAACTAGCAGGTAGCTACTTTGGTAGCATCTAGCTTTCCCTGAACCAGCTCACCCTGCTGCAGTTTCCTCTAAAGTAACAGGAGCCTTCTGGCTCCCTGTTACAATGTGGTGGAGGCAGGTAGCATAACCAAGTTCAGAAAGGGACTAGATAAATTCATGAATGATAGATCTATTAATGGCTATTGAAAACAACAGTTGAAAATGTTTCCTCTGGCATCTCTAAGCCAATAATGGTGATGCCAGGGAAGGTATGGAATAGAGGATAAGATCACTTAAGAGATATCTGGTTCAATGCTCTCCCACTAGAGCAGGGGTCAGCCACAGGGCTGTGGCAGGCCAGTTGCCAGTCCGCAGACAGTCGGCTGCCAGATCAGAAGTGGCCGTGAATTGGCAAACCACAGCCATCTCTCGAGCTGGGCAGAGAGGCCACAGCTCCTTTCACAGGGCCCATAGCAGCACAAGGTTTGGCCCACCCCCTAGCCCAGGAGGTGGGGGTATCCTTACCTGTCTTCTGGCCGGAAATTCCAGCAGTGGTCAGCTGTGACTGCTGGGCTGCAGTTTGCCAGGCCACGGCTACTTCTGGGCCACGGTTTGCCGGGCTGCGGTATAAAAATGTGGGGAACCCCTGCTGTAGAGTATCCGCCCCTGCCACTGCCAGGAATAGGCCTATTAGATGTGAGGTAAGATCACAGGTTTAAGCCCATCATGAATTACTGTAAGCCTTCTTTAATAAGGGAAGCCAGTGGGGACACATCAACTGATTTCTTGGGGCAAATAAATAGAAAACAGGAAGGGGAGTGAGGTCATGGGTTAATAACAAGGATCCAGAAGGGGACACTGAGCAGAACACACGAACCAGCATCCGTTGTCCCCTGAATGGGTGCCTGTGGATGCCGACCAGTAAAACTCTGCCTGGAGGTGTGAGCAGAGGAGTGACAAGAAGACAGCCTCACTCACCCAGGTTCCCTCAGCCAGGGCCTCCTTCCTGCTCTTACAGATAGCCAGCTTGGCCATACCCAGAAAGATTGGTGGGGCCATGGAGAAGGAGTTCATAAGAAAAAAAGGCACGGGGAGAAGTGCAGCCAGAACCTCAACAGGAGGCTCTGAAGGAGGCAGAAGAGGGCCTTGACACATGGGACACTTTTCTTTGACGGCCTCGACACATGGGACACTTAGGACATGTCAACTGCACTTAAAACACGAGCATCTGTGCGTGCAAACAGTAAAGCATGCTAAGTGTGATTGTATCATAGCAAATTTAAGTCTTTTGAAGTGATGAGTATCATGTTAAGTCACATGTGTTCAGGTATAGTCAGACTGCTCCATGGAGAAAATATGAGCAATTTGTGTCCTCACCCAGCCATGACAACTGCTATGCTGTACGAAGCCTCCTTATCAATCCCAGTGTTGGCTCTGCACTTGAGCTGGTACAAGACTGGTGTGATGTTGGGCCTGGGTCGGTTGATTTTGGGTCCCAGCCCCTGCACAACAGTGGAATCTTGAAGTGGCTCTTCTGCAGTGCCTGGGGCTGCAACCAGCAGTCAGCTGATAGTCAGTCCCAGCACCACACTGTACTGGAGTCTTGAACTGGTTCTGGCAAGGTGCCAGAACAGGGACTGACACTCAGTAAGAGATTGTGTTAGAGAACATAGTAAACATTACCATGCAGCTGTTCAGAATATGGTCTAACATTTAATACAGCATGGTAATGCTTACTACAATCTAAATAAAACGTGCTGAATCTTCCCTGTGACAGGGCCCTGAGCCACAGACGTTCCCATTGTCCAACTTTTCTCCAAAATCTGAGGACTAGAAAATTAAATTTTTATAAAAACACTTATGCATATGTTTAACTCTACAACAAGGAATAATCCACTCATACCTTACATCTGCCAGAGTTAAGTGCATTTTTTCCAGCAGTGTCCAACATTATTTTCCTTTCAGGAGTGGATCCAGAAGGAGTGCTGTGGCTGCAGACCCCACTTTTCTGACCATGCCAGCAGGATCAGCAGCCCAAAACTTAATTTTAAGTCCCAAAGGAAGTAAAATCCCTTTCCCCCATGCTCAGAGGCACATCCTCCCCTAACTCCCTCCTCTCCCATACCTATGCCTTCACCTGTCACTGTTGGTGTCTTCATGTCCTGGGAGTGAGGGGAGCTCTTGCCCTGCTCCATCCAGGCTGTGCAGGGGCTAAGCTCAGCCTGGGACACTGGCAGTGGCAGTATGCAGGTGGGTTCCCTCACGCTGCCTGCTCCCCTGGGCATTCCCTGCCATCCTGGGAGCAGGCACAAGGAAGGAGAACCTACCCACCCACTGCCGCTGCTGTTCCAGACTCAGCCTAGCCCCTGGAGCTGGCTGGAGTGGGACAGAAGCTCGCCTCGCCCAGGCACAGCACAGAGAGCAGGGATACCTGCAGTAGCAGGTGGAGGAGGGGGGCAAATGGGAGGGAAGGGGACAGGGACAGGAGGGGAGGCAAGGGGTAGGGACATGCCTCTGAGAATGGAGGAGAAGGGAGGGGAGGAATGCTTGCCTTCTTTGGAACTTAGTCTTCAGCTGCTGCTCCTGGGGTGCAGTCTGCCCACCTTAGTGGGGAGGAGAGGACGCTGGGAGCCAAGGGTGCAACAAGCTCTGCAATACCAGTTACTGCTTCCACACCTCCCTTCATAAAATCCTGGATCCAATTCTGTTTCTTTTAGATTGATTTCCAGGGTTTTTGAACTGAAACTTATATTTGCTCTGCTGTTTAACAGTCAGTAAGGCAAACCATTACTGATTTAAATTTTTTTCCTATCTGAGCTCTTCCAAAATGTATTATAAAGTGTGTCTTTTTCCTGGAAACATAGCTGAGATCTTGTTGGCAGTTGCTGTTCAAAAGTATTTATGACTTAAAATAGGGCTGTACCACTTTTAAATGGTTGGGGTCTGAACACCCTGCAGGCCACACACCAGCAGGAGCCACACAGCCATGGGCTGCACCAGGGAGAGCCACAGGCACCCTGGGTCTCACACTGTGCAGATGCCCTCCCTTCTTCCTCTGCACCTTGCGGGTAACCCTCCGCCACCTGCTGCACCACGTACCTCCACCTTGTCCTCCACTTCTGCCCCAAATACCCATGCAGACCCTTTCCCATGCCTCTGCCACACTGCATGCCTGTGCAGCCCTAGGCTCACCCTCAGCTCCCTGTACCTCCGTAGCCTGCCCACTGTAGTGGGGGCAGGCAGCAAAAGCTGGGGAGGGAGAGGGAGCCTGAAGACACCAGCAGCTGTTGTACCATGCACCCATACCTCCTCCCACTGCTGCAGCCAGGCAGGAGCCAAAGGCCTATAATCTAACCCCTTACAGATTGCCCGTGGCCAATAGGCCACCCATTGGACAGTTGTGATTTAAAATAACACATTCATTTGAGCCATCTCAAATATATTAAATAAAGTTAATAGGATAGCAGAAAGTAAGGTGTCTCAGCTTTGGCAGATCTGCTGTAACATGAGCCAAAAACTGAATCCTGCATATTTGAATAACTAAACTTTGAAATAGGATTGCCAGGGACTTTAAGTAGAAATCCTCACAACAGGGGCCTGTCTCGGTAATACAGTACTGTAAGTAGCTTCCACTTTAACCTCTAGGAGAGAGTTGTGGCAGGTTCTATTGTGACTGAGGCTCCTTTGAGTTCCAGCTAAGCCCCATAATAGCTCTGCCAGTGCAGGCTGCTTGGATATATCAGTGCATCTCCTGTCCACCCCACTCTTGGTCTGATCCAAGCCAGCTCATTGTTTTGACTTGGCTATATCCAGGTTCTCTTGAAATACAGCAACATCACAACCCTCATCTTGCAAAATCAGGCCCATAAATGAGTTTAACCTATGAAGAGTCATTAATTCAGTTGAATGATTTTGTTATGCTCCTAAAGTTTTTACCAAAATATGCCCTTTCCATTGAATCACTGATATCTTTACTTAGGGAACCAATACTACAAATATCTGTGAAATCAGTTAAAGATGCAGTGCTAACAGAATGCTCCCTGTTTCTTACATCTTGACAGTTTTCTCATTTCACTAAAAATCTAGCTGTCCTGCTTGGAAATAGTTCAGGTCAATTCACTGGACTTATCTTTTTATCTAGACCTGTTATATAATATTAGAGGCCATTAGAATTCAGTGAATACGGCTGGAAAATCAGAGGCCCATTCTGCAGGCCCCTTGGGATTAGGGTTTAGAATGCAAGTTTGATGGACAGACGAGGTTTTTTGGGTAAAGCCGATATCTTTTATTAGACCTACTCAAATAGTTGAAAAAATTCTTTTTTGCAAGCT
>NW_017729034.1:11450217-11455172 GCF_001723915.1 Gavialis gangeticus
TTTTTGGGTAAAGCCGATATCTTTTATTAGACCTACTCAAATAGTTGAAAAAATTCTTTTTTGCAAGCTTTCGGGTACAAAACCCTTCGCCAGGCTGAGGAAGTGTCTGCAATTAGTCTGTGCTCTTCCTGGATGGAATAGTAAAGATGGCTTTTTTACTACTCCATCCAGGAAGAGCACAGACTAATTGCAGACACTTCCTCAGCCTGGCGAAGGATTTTGTACCCGAAAGCTTGCAAAAAAAAGAATTTTTCCAACTATTTGAGTTGGTCTAATAAAAGATATTGGATTTACCCAAAGAACCTTGTCTGCCTATGTCCTTAGGTCAACGTGGCTACAACCTATACCCCAGAAACAGTTTGATGGAGACTTTCCTTAAACTGAGATGACCACCTAGGTTGACGTTCTGTTCCCTCCTGATTGTCTAAGTGGCTATTTTTGGCCATCCATAGGCCATTTTTAGCATTTACATGCCCAAAGGAATCTGTTCCTAGGTGAGTATGGATGACTACATAATTATGCAGACTCACAACAGTGAAACAAGAATGAGCAGATTCTTTCCTATCTTTTTCTCAAGTAGTTTAGTGTGTGGGGCACTCATCTGGAAAGCCAAAGGATCCAGGTTCTGGGCTGTCCTTACCCTGACAAGGTTTAAAGCTAGCTGTGTCTTGTGTACACAGCTACCACATATCAACTGTAATGCAATCCCTTCTGTGGTGCTCCTTTTCAGGTGGCCACCATTGGGAGGGATGTGGGATATATGTGGGACCAGGAGGAGGAAGCAAGCTGTAGTGATTAGGGATAAATGAGGTGGTGGCTGGCCTGGGTTTTAGCCTGGACCCTTGCTCCCAGTGAGACAGAAACTTCCTCCTTAGACTGCCTTCCATCCCCTTTTTTTCCAGTGACTATGTTAGTGGCTCAGTTTCAGAAAGAGTACTGGAGAAATAAGTGGGTAATGGCTGACCTGTGCTATGCTGGGAAATGAAAGACAGCCAGGTTCAAACCCTTTGGGGAAGTGGGACCCAGGACCTCCAGCTTCCCAGGTACTTTTCTTAGCCACTGAGCTATAAGGTGTGGGGAGGGAAAGAGATGCACAAACGTGGCTTTTTCCTGTTCCAGAGACTAGGTCTCATATTCAGAAATTTTAGCCAACTCCATTTTCAGGTGTCTAAGTCCACTACACATCCACAGAGCACACACATAAGTCCCATGGCCTCACTCAATCTGCACATGTATGTAGTTGTGCACAGTTGTCCATGTGCACAGGGCTATGCATCCAAAAATAGAATACCTCTGGACATGGGAGTGCCAAAATGCCCTGTAGACAGCCAGAAATGGCCACTTAGACAACCAGGATGTTACCTTTACTGTCTAGCAAAAGGAAAATTTAAAGCCCACACTTTGAGAGCATTTGGCAGGAAAGGGAGGATCTTTTTGATAACTAGTACGCACCCTTTAATAGGTTAGCGTGTAAATACCACCATGGTGCTTTCATGATATAGGAAATAAACTTTAAAAAAACAGTACAGAAGATTCTGGTTGTATACGAATACCTAGGTTGTGTCAGCTTGCACAAAAATCTTACTTTAATAGAAAAACAAATTAGTAAAAATTGCAGAATTCAAACATTTCTTTTTGTAATGTGCCAGGATCCTGGTTTTCTCTGATTAAAAGAAAAATCATAAAAAATGTATATCTCACACACACACACACAGTGGTGCTTCATTTTAATCAGGGAAAAATGTGGGGTTTGGATTACTTTTTTATATCCAAAAAAATGGGGATTTTTTTTTTTTTTTATCAGAGAAAACTGGGATTCCTGGTAATCCTGAAAAATGTTTCATCAGAATAGCGATGTATGACATGCTGAACACTGACTTTAGGTCAGTTCATCCCCTGTTTAAAAATCTCAGACAATCTGGAAAATGTTGATTTCATGTGATATTTATGTGCACCAGTAAGATGCCTTATTTTAATTCAGACCCAGATTCATTCTTTAAATGAAGAAAGCCAAACCATGGTTTACCTATCATTTGTGATTTGGGATTAAAAGTCATGGCCACACACTACCTTCCCCTGCAGTGTGATCAGTAAGTTCTATATAACTCTACAAAAAAAGGCCAGGAACTATGAGGCCATAGAGAGACTTCTTTAGCTCTGTTAAACTAACTGGGACTCCACACAAGAACTGGGGTCACCTAATCAGTGTCATACTTGGTAAACTTGTTGTTGCTTTAACCATACTTCTTTGTTTCAGGAACCTGTAGAAAAAAATTAGTTTGTTCTTTGTTTATTTGGCCATTTATGCACACAGTTACAGTAACCACTGATGCCTTTAAGAGCACACTGTGAGCTCAACAAACAAAAATAAATCTAGTCCCATAAGTCTTGGCTTCTGGGTTGACTTCCTATCATCTGATAAAATAAGCAGTTTCCTATGAAAGCGTATGCATTTCTGAATGAGTTAGTCTCTAAGGGTGCCTGTACATGTGCTCTGATGAGTTCTGATTAGAAAGCATCAGAGCAAACTCAATTAATTGTGGCCTTTTTGAAACACAAGGCACTGAATACATATGATGCTGTGGCATTTTAATTAGAGTGGCTGTCCAGGAGCCACTCTAATTAAAACTTCCCCCTCACTCCACCCCACAGCATGTGTATATACCCCCAAGGGTGCCACCTTGCCCTGCCTTCTACTTTTCCTTTGAGATAAAAGGGATACTTTGCATATCTCTGAGTCTACAAAGTAAATGTTTAATGTGTTCACAGTCTGGTTAGGTTCACAAGCATAAGACTTTTTTTTTTAATGAAAGCTTGCATATTTTGTCATTAAAGGGTTACCCTACAGTTCAGGCCCAGATTTAAAACTTGCTTAAGAAAATAAAGCTCACTGAAGACAATGAAAAGATTCTTGTTACCCTCAATGGGTTTTGGCTCAGCTCCTCAATAAAAAAATCTACTGCTTTTAAGTCTATTGCAGTTTTCAAATACTACTAACTTGATTTAATCCCTTGGTTTAATCAGATGGGACCAAGCTGATTACAAGCTGCAGCTTTCAAACTTCCAACTGTTCAAAAAAGAACATTTTAAAAACATTTTATCAATAAGTAGGGTGTTCCTTTTTACTCTGCCATAATTATAAAATGACTGAAAGGATTTGGCACAGATTGAAAATAAAACTCTTCTGGCGTAAACTAAGCAAATCAAACAAAATGTTTAAAAATGTATATGTGAAAACATAGAATATAAAGTATTTTGAAACTGTGTTGTTGTTTGTACCAGTAGACATGACTATATGTATTTATTTAATTGGTTTTAAAACTATTTAATTGTTAAGTATTTAAAAGGAAAATTTACTAGACTCAGAGATTATAGTAATTGCACATTACCCCAGCTCTGTTTGAATTATCAATTCATTTTAAATCTGCAGAATTTGACTGGAAATCAGGTGACAGCAGGTTTCTTAAAAGGATTCAAAACACCAGTAGAGCTGCATTAGTGAGCCCATATTTAGGGGTGTAACTAAGCCTGCTAGAATCACTAGAATGTGATTTTTTTTTTAAAAACCTTTTCACCAAACTGCCTTTAAAGTTTTTTGCAGAAATGATTTGTTTTATATAAGGACTTGTCCTGGAATCAAATATTTTAGCAGAGTCAAACTATTTTATTAAGGAAGTCTGAGTTCATACAGACAAAGTTTACAAACTAGCAGTATTTTATCACTTCCTGAAACTCTTCCTTTCTGGGAAGCCTATGCCTCCAAAAAATTAAAGAGAGAGTGAGAGGTTCTGATATCAAATTCATGAGTGTTTGTACAAGTCAATTTGGGATCCTCAGATGGATTGTGCTATTTATGCATGCACATAAAGAAGCCAATATTTTCCAGCCACGGTGCCTCAACTCTTAGGTTCTACAATCTGTATTCTGGTAATTAAATAAGTGGTCAGATTGTCGGAAGAGCTAACTGAGCCAACCATACCTTTGGTCCAGTAAAAGAGATCACCCACAAGAATTTTTGCCTCTTGCATATCTCCTAGATCATCATGGCAACATCACCTCAACACTACTTAGTCATGAGATGTCACAGAAAATCAGCCACATGAATTTATGTTGGTTTGAATCCAACTAAATTTTCAGTTCTAATTTGTGGCAGCAAGTTTAACCTGCTAATCCTGTGATTTGAATAAAAAGCCTTTTTTTTCTCAAAATACAGCACCTTCAGCAGCTTTAAGATCCCCCTCACCCTGCTGTGTAGGGAAATTCATTCAGCTCTGATTCAGAGTAGAGAACTAAATAGCAAATCATTAACACTTCATCTAAGGTGCCCCAACGGTCGCAGTGACCTCAGGACTGACTTGGCTTGACTTGACTTCAACCTAGCAGCGACCTGCCCTGAACATTCTCCTTTTGTGAGGTCTAACAGAATCATAGCACCAAGAATCTTGAATACAAGTGCACCTTTGTTTGTTGAAAGCCAGCTACCTAGTAGGGATGTGCAAAACAGGCCGTATTTGATTTGGATTCGGCCCAAATTGGGGACAATGATTCAGGTTGTTGATTTGGGTCACTGTCCCCAATTTGATTTGGCCAAATCCGAATCTGAAGATTTGATGCTGATTCGGAGAATCAGAGATTCGGCCATAGACACAGCTTTAAATGCTTTTTCTACATAGCTTGAGGTACCAGGCATGGCTCATGAATGCTGCAATGCTGGGGCAGATGGAGCGTCCCACAGGAGCACAGGGGGGCCTCCATGCATGGTTGGTGGTGAAGCTGGAAGTGGACCAGAAGTAATTCCAGTCCACTGCCAGGTCTGCTGGGGAGCATGCTGGGAGGGGCCCCCCCGCTCCCTCCAACTTGGCAATTGGCCACGGGGGGACCTCAGGTGCCAGTTGCCGCACTGGGGAGGTTCACTTCTTCTGGTCCACTTCTGGGTCTGCTGCCGAGCGTGCTGG
>NW_017729034.1:11455256-11457372 GCF_001723915.1 Gavialis gangeticus
TAGAAAAAACATTTAAAGCTGCGTCTATGTCCAAATCTCCGAATCTTTCCAAATCTCTCCGAATGGTTCCAAGTCGATCCGAATCTCCGCCGAATCGAATCAGAGACTGAAACTTTGCACAGCCCTGCTACCTAGATGATTCAACTGGATGATTAATGGGAAGCTGCTTAGCTAGTGGATAGAACATGCGACTGGGAGTCAAAACACTAGGTTGCACCTCTGGCTCTGCCATGGACCAGCTGCTGTTCTTAGGATAGTCATTCCATCTCTGTGCCTCCGTTTTCCCTCCCTAAATTTGTGCCTCTTGCCTGTTTAGGTTGTACATTCTCTTGCCAGGTCCTCTTCATATGTTTGAATGGTGTTGGGCACAGTGGTCATGGTCTCAATTGCTGGTTCTAAGCAGTATGGTAAAACAAAGAAAAGGCGGAAATGCCTCTCACCTCTTGAACTTTTACATTTCACTCCATTATTAGGTACTTCTAGCAAGATTGCTTTTCAGATACTCATTTCTTAGCAAGATAAATGTAGTTGACCTACTCCTGATCTCTTGGTATTTAATATATAACGAAGTATAGAGTAAGATAAATGGTATAGATATTAAAAATAGGCTAAGTAGCTGTCATCATTACTGTGTTTTCAAAAAGATTTTCCTTGGATAATGACACTCTATTTCTAATCTTTTTAAAATTAATATTAATTTTAAATTTTTAAAGGATCATTTCATTACTCATGGTTTTAATCCCTTGAAAGCTTGACATCAATCAATTTTCTTTCCCTTTCTTTTCCTCTGTGCTTTGGTTTGTGGTTGTAAGTCTACTCGGTGCTAAAATTAAGTCTCAGTACATCTATGTTCTACACATGCAGACCATGTCATCCTATTACTTTGGACATGGCACCTGTAATACGCAAATCAAACAGTGAGGTCAGAGGCCTGCCCAAGCCTAGCCCAGTAAAGGCATAGAGGGAAGTCATATTGCTAGTATCACGCCTGGTCACCTTTGGCTCCAGAACCTGAATGACCTATTTACAGCTGGGTTATGGTGGGCTGGCTTTGGTTCAAGTTTGGACTGAAGCTTGAACGGGCACCTCTGGAACCATAACAAGATGTTTTAACAACTCTGTCACCACAACCAGGAAAGAAATGGGATATGTGCAGGACAAGTACTGAACCCTATGTAATAGCCACCTTCATAATGGCCATTCATAGCCCACGTATCCAGGTCTTACAGGCTCTGAAGCATTTGAAAGTAAGTTGTCCCCTGGAGTACAAAGGACAGCTTTTCTGAGAAGTCTTCCACTAGTTAGAAGCAGTAAAAGTTACCATGGTTGGTTTTTACTCTTTCCCCAAGACTAAAGGAGCTGGTACCAGGGGTGCTGCTCAGTGCTTACTTCCCTCCCCACAGGGCAGGACAGAGGCTTTTAGATGGTTGCTCTTTTCCCCTTCTCCCTCTAGGAGTGCATATAATGGCAAAGACATGAGTCATTTTTTAAAGGAACTTGTAGATACCAAGCTCCTTCAACCACTAATCAAGCAAAGATATTGCTGTGAGACTTGATTTGGTGTTCAGGATTGTCTGTAATCCCCAAAACAATAAACTGATTTAAGAAATCTTTTGAGTTGATACAAGAGACTTCAAGACTTCAGTGTAAAAAATCAAACCATCTGAACTATGAGAAGAAATAATTCTTTGTAGTGATAACATTTCAATAAGCCAGGTTTTATAGCACTTTTCCTCAGTTTTCAAATTAGAGCATTAGAGATGAAAGCTATGGAGGAAACCATTCCTGCTTTTAAAAACGTGACACAAGACTTTACTGTAAAATAAGACATTCTAAATAACTGAACCATATCATATGCTAGAGGGAGTTGTTTCTTCATTAGAATGATTGGATACGTTGCTTTATATCTCAAATGAACACACATTTTAAATGCTATTTTGTACAATCTGGGATTTGAGAATTCTTGAAGGAAAAAGGAGATGCTTGGTGTGTTTGTTTCATTAGACGATACTGCCACAGTTATTTCTTAATGAGGCTGGTGTCCAAGCTTTTTGGACGTATAGCAGAGGGTTGATGCCAATGCCACATAGAGGGGAAGTATCACCTCCTTGGTTCT
>NW_017729034.1:11457434-11469142 GCF_001723915.1 Gavialis gangeticus
ACTGACAACTCATGTTCATCTTGGAGTCCGCTATGCCTTCAAGATCCCTTTCCACTTGCTGCTGAGAGGGTCATTTTCTAGCCAATAAGTGTACCTGGATACATTTGTGCCCTAGGTGCAGCACTCTACATTTGTCCTTGTTGTACTGCATCCTAAATGTTCCTTGGAAATGTCAAGTTGTGCTGTCTTTGAACCAGCATTCAATGTTCTGGGCTCCCATCTTGCTAACACTTTTCCTAAATCCATTGGGATGGTTTCACTGAGGATGGCATGAACTAACACAGTTCTGAGACTCACTGTCTTACCCACAGTCTGTCTGTGCACCCTCTGTCATTCATTTATCATCATTGTGTGGACTGCGTCAATTTATTTTGGTGTGGTTGCTTCTCTGGGGTGTGCCAATCATGGCTCATCCTCATTGCTGATTCTCTCCTACTTAAATCCAAGTATCTAGTTTTGGCATTTGAAGGAGCAGCATCCTTCAGTGTTGCCCCCACAAGCCAATGGATTTCCTTTGGAGTGAAGCCTTTCTTATGGAGATACTTGATCTCCAGTCTGATATTCTTTTCCATCTTTCAAATTTACAGTGGTTGACTCGCTTAGACACATTCTTGTATGAGTTCTGCACAAAAGAAGTGGCTGCTAACAAAGGAACACGTCAAAATATCTGTACATTGATCTTTGAATTCTGTTGGGCACTGTGATAGCATTAAATGGAGCAGGATAGATATATTCTTAACACCCCTTGCATATGAGGGAACTCTCATTTAGAGATGGATGAGATGGTACATGAAAGGAAAGAGGAAAGGTAGAAAGAAGGTCAGAGAGCTAAATCATGGCATGGGGTAAGGAAGAAAAGATGACAAAAGGAAGAGACTCAGGAAGGGGAGGAAGAGAGCAGATGCACAGATATCTGGTCAGCTGGATAGCTTTTTTCAGAATTAACATCCCCTTTAAAATTGCTTAATTTATTCTCCCTCCAGGCTGAAGGATATGTGCACAGGAAAAATTCTTACTCTACTTTATGACCTACTTGTGCTGCTACGAATTACTGCCGGCTTTGTTTCTGGGGTGCAGTGTACCAGGCTAACTAGACTTATTGATATTTGATCAATGGATGCCTGTGGTGAGAGACTGTGCAAGTGCATTGAGTCTAGGAGGGTGACTGGATAGCTGGTAACATGACATGGTGTGTGGTGTGCAGCTGCCACTTGTCCCCAGATATGAAAATTCCTCAGAATCTAACTTTTATGACCAGATGACGAGAAGAATAGTTGAGCCTGAGTAGGCTCATCTACATACTCATTAATGTGCTTCATGTAATATACGTTTAATCTACTATGTCCATTATGAGGCACTAGAAGAAAGTGCATTAGACTATTTTAATGCTCATTAGCTAAAGAGCTTGGGCATTTTTAAACATGCTCCAGGGGTGAACTGGGAGCGCTTTAATTAGAGCAATTCCAAGAGTCTCTCTAATTAAAGAACCCACAGCGTCTTGTGTATCAGTGTCCCCATGCTTCAAAATGGTGGTGGGGGCACTTTAATGAAAGTTCATTGAACAACCTTTAGTTAAAGCATCCCCACTGCCATTTTTAAGCACGGGGATGCTGATGCACAAGATGCGGAGGCTGGCTGGAGCATGCTAATTAGCACACTCCAGCAGACTCAATTAATCAAGTCTGATCTGACAAGCTGTAATTAACATGGACAAACAAATGTATGTAATTACAGCATGTCAGAGCAGCCTCTGGTCACGTCTACAGGCACCCCATGGCTTTTTTGTGACACTTTAATGCACATTAAAGAGCATGTGTAGACATGTCCAGTTTGTCATAATCTGTTCTGCATTTTTTTCCTATGAGGACTAAATCCCATGGGTTCAGCTTTAGCTATATGGGGTTTTTTTTCATTAGGCTAAACTCTTCAGACATGAATGCCAAGTGTTAATTTCCTAAATCCTTGTACAGATACCTGAATAATGTGATTCTTAGATATATTGGGCACTTGTAATCCTACTTCTTCCATTAATGTCAATGGAATTTGAAGAGTCTCCTCTTTGGTAAAAATTGGGTCAGTTTTATGCAGGTTCCTAAATACGGATTTAGAAGCCCAACTCTGGGCACCTGCATTCAAATACTGTCCTAGTCACATCCATGAATTTGGATTCATATTGCATTAGCTAAAGAAAGTAACAGCATATCATATCTTCTGAGCCCTTCTTGAAAAAGTTCTTTGTCGAAATTCACATGGACTTGAAACAGGACTGCAGGAAAGGGCTTCACGTAAAATAATGAAACAATTAGCCAATTCATATTCGATTGTTTATTTTTATTAATAGGCAATGTATGTCTGATTTGAACATGGAAAGCAATGTGACGTACATTCTTAAAACCAAAAATGAATAAGGAGATCAAAATTAAAGCTTTGGATACATAACCTTCTAAGTACTTAATAAATGACTTCTTCAGACTTTTTGTCTTATTTCAAAATCCTTTGATAAGACATTTAGCTACATGTAGTGGCTAACATGTAGCTGCATTTCAATTCTTCTGCAGTGCTCATTACTTGACATTTTCACATGTAAGAAACATTGAACGAAAAGTTTCCAAACAGAAGTAAAATCCTTGTTTTGTGGCTTGAGTGGAACAGTTTTAAGGTAATGACTTATTGAAGAATGGGTAATCTTAAGTTTTCAGGAAATGGACTGAACTCAGTGTAGTGTGTCAGTTTTCAGTTAATATTACACTTTATGCTGAAACTGTTTGATTTCATTTCTATCTAATCTGTGTTCCCATCCATACAATGTACAATAATGTGTTCTTCTTCCATGCCATGTAAAATATGCCTTGTCCTTTTCAAATGATGTCTGAAGGTGTGATGTCATCAGAACCCATTGATTCCACAACATCCTCCCATTGAATTCACTTACAGGCATTTAAATACTTAGTCTGCTGAATCACCAGCCTTCTCAACATTTGCCTTAATTTCATTTACTTTTTTATTATTCCTGTCATAATGAGGTAAGATATTACTGCTCACACCAAAGACTATGTAAATCAGCATTCACTTCTTTACATCTGGAACAATGGTTTTTTTCCAGTTAATTCCAATTAATTTATTTTGCTGAATGATGGTATGCAAAAATATTTAAACAATATTTCTGCCTCTGTACTTTGATACAAAATGTGTGTGCAGACGTGCAACATTTTACACAAACGATGGCATGTTGTTCTCCCTCGCTCCCTTTTCTTTCTTAATTATTAACAACTGCCTTTCTCCTTTTTCTGTTGTTTCAGTTAAAGGATCAAGAAAGTTAAGTCTGCCAACAGATCTTAAGACTGATCTTGGTACGGTAGGCGAAAGCCGACAGCTTTAAACTTCCTTACATTCATTTGGCAAAACATTTTTACCAACTGATCCATAAAATAGCTCAATAACCTCTGAAGGCTTTGTTTGGAAAGGCTTTCTTAAAAACCACCTATTAACCCATGCAGTTCTGTTGGCAGCATTCAGCATTTTGCTTGTTTAACATTCATTTATTTTATGTAAATACATTTTGCAAATCATGGCACACTGGAGTGTGTAATTTTTTATGATGAAATTACTTTAGAACCTTGGACACATTTGAACCGTTCTGATTGGTTGTCAGTGATGTTCATCTGTGCCTGTAACACCCAGTGCATGCACTAGCCTATTTTCCTTATTTTCTGTACCAGCTCCATCCCATAACAGTGATGAGACACTTAGGCTTTTACATTTCAGGTGTCTTTGCTCTGCACTTCTGAGGTGTCAGATAAGGTCTCAGTTATCTGTATCTCAGAACAGCAGTTGAGATCTGCTGCTAGATCTTACAGTGCATTATATTTGTGTTGTATTTCTCAGCTGATTTCAGTTATTTCAGTGGAAGCAAAGTGAGAGCAAAGTCTGAACACAGGAAATTTAAAACCAGTTTTTAAAAGATAATGAAAAAATATTGGGTCGGAACATGCCCCCTTAGGCACATAGATGGAAGTGCTCCCCTCATTCATGTTTACAAAAGGGTGATGCCAGGCTTAGCATCACCCTTGCCCCACCACACCCTCCAGAGATCTGTATGGGGGAATGTTAAAGTCAAAGTGAGCAAAGTTCATTGAGTTTGCACAGTTCTTTGGGGTTTTCGGAAAAAATATCTAATAAGGACTCAGTCATGAAGACTGTATCCTGCACTCACTTTCAAGGGAAGCTTTTCATGTCAAATGACTGCAAGAGCCCACATAAATTATCTCTGACTTTGAACTAGCCTACCTCTCAGTGAAATCAATGGGAGTCTTTCTGTCGATTGCAGTAGGAGCTGGATCTGCTCCATAGTTAATGTAACTGAACTTGAATTTCTGTCAGCAGGAGACATACTGGTACATAAGCAAATGTATGGCTATTGACCAACGCAAAAATTAGGGGAGGCCCTTCATTAAGAAAGGTCAAGGGACTCGGTAAATCTTAATTACTGATAAAAGATGAGTAAACAAATATTGGAAAATTCTGATGTTCAGATTGGTCTGTCCAGATGGTAAAAACCTGAGGACAAAGTAAATTAACCACTGAATTTACTGAATCACTGACAGCTGTCTTTGAGAAATCACATTTAGAAGAGTACTAGAAAACTTTGCAGTTAAGAAATGTTAATACTGATATTCAAAAAAGGAGGGAGGAATGATCCTGATAGTTTTGGTCTGGGAAGGCTAACTTTTATTCCTACTAAACTACCATATTCACTTGCATCTAATATGAGGGGTTTTTTGCCCTTTTAACATGGCGGGGAGGTCCCTTGTCTTACAAATGAGTACCGGGGGTGGGAAGGGAGGAGCAGGGGTTGGGGTGGGCAAGAGAAGGAACAAAAGGGGAAATGGGTACCAGGGGCTCCAGTGGGGAGGGGAAGAGGTGGCCATGGGCAGATACAAGCAGGGAACAAGCTGACTCCCCCACACACTGCCTGCCCCGCACAGCGATGGGGGGGGGGGGGGAATTAAAGATGACCCTCCAATAATTAGATTCTATACATTGACATTTTAACAAATGTATATATTTTCCATGTATAGAATCTTATTATTAGGAGGTCACCTTAAATTCAGGGTCATCTTCTATTCGTGTAAATATGTTAGTTGGGCAAGTATTAATAACAATACTGAATAGGCAGAGAGACTATTGGAACAATAGGCAGAATGTGATTCTAAAAATAGATCATACCATACAGATTTGATTGTTGTTTTCCTAAGAATTACAAAAACTGATTAACATAAAGGATATATTACATGTAGCGCATGTGGATTTTAGTATCACATTCAGTAGTGAGTGCTGAAATCGTAACTGAAAAGATAATTTATTGAACAAAACCATCACTGTAGATTGGAAACACATGGAGTATGAACAAAATAATGACATATAATGATGTTTAGAACTGAGGCTAAGTATTCACTGGACAGGATAGGAATCAATGTGAAGACTTGTTGTTATGTAACATTCATATGCCAGTTCTCCTACTAAAGCTGCATCACTGTGCAAAAATGAATGCAATGTGGACAGAAGGACTGGGAGCAAGAGGGAGCAAGGTTCAGTAGCCCAAAGATGAGGGTGCTTTCTTGGGGGACAGAGGGTGGGGTGTGAAAGCCAATTGCTGGAGTTGCAGTTCCATCAATACATGGATGACGTGACTCTTTCTCTTATCTTTGGACTTGGATAGGGCAGTGCCTTTGTTTTTCACTACATTAAATGAAAATATGTTGTCTGAGACTTAATCTGTTTAAGTTTGATGGAAGTTAGGGAAAGTCTGTGCTACTGAAAGGAATAGTGATTGTTCCCAGAACTGAGGCCATCTTTTGTCACTGTGGTTCCTAGTTTAGCAGTACCTCCAGACAGGGTTGGATTAACCTTTTAGTGGGCCCTGCGCAGACAAACTCATGGACCCCTAGCTGAATATGACATTTTTCTATTACTCTTTTTCACTCAATAATTATAATATGTAAAATAAGCACAACTAGGCCCCTTCTTCACTTAGGGGCCTAGACATGTGCCTAGTTTGCTGATGGGTTAATCTGGCCCTGCCTCCAGATCCCATTTTTCTCCTGGAATGCTGCCAAGCTTAGCTGGCCAGAAATGCCTTTTTTACTATCTGCAGTTGATGAAGTTCTTGGATGAAGAATTTATCTGAGTCAGCTATGAATCTGAAACCTTGTGCTTTTTAAGGCTGGTCAGAGGGAAAATACTTTATTTTCTTACATGCCTACACCCCTAAATAAAACACATGTGTTGTTTTTGGAAAAACGGAGAAAAGGAGATTTTTTTTTTGGAGTCGTGGTCACCTGTGTGACAAAGTAAGTCCTCCTGGAAACCTTAAGTGTCCAGTAAGGGTGGCATCCCAGGAGACATTCTGAGCGAGGCATCAGGAAATTCCTGGCGGGGTAAGTCAGCAACAAGGCTAAGCTCCAAACCTTTGCAAAGGATGTTCCAAGACTATGACTTTACTGTAAATAGTTCTTCATATAAGGTCCTGTAATAATAAAGTGTTGTTTCCACACCACAAACTTCATCAAGATGCTGCAGACAGCATGCAACAGCTCACTTGCTCTGAACCAGAACAAAGTGCTCAGGCTATGAGAGGGTTAGTACTGGGCTCTTTCCCTTCTGCTTTCAGGGCCACAGAGAAGTGGTAGCCATTCTGGCTGCCATGAGTCTCAACATCTCTTTGACTCTTGTCCCTCTATTCTATTTTGTCAAAGAAAAATCAGCTTCCCTGCATAAGATATGCTCCATAATTTTGAAGGTCTTATTTTGGGGGAAAAGGTATATGTGGTATGTGAATAAATATGGTATAGCATCAGGCACCAGCCAAAAGTTTTTCAACCCACTGGTCTTAGTTTTCCTCCACTAAACAGCTTCTTTCAAAAGATGATCATCATTTCTTGGGCTTTTTTAGAGACATGTGAGTTGGTGATAAAACATACAGCATTTGGAGCCAAAAACATCCTTAACAACTGTGTGGTGCAGAAGCGTAGCCAGGCAGTTTCACGCCTGGGGCAGCTGCGATGCACAGAGCATGCCATGGTACTGATCAAAGTAGCATGATATTTGTGTGCCCTCCCTCATCCCCTGCAACGAAGGTGTTGCCTGGGGCTGCTGCTCTGGTCACCACACACCCTCCCTCCCCTCCTGTTACACTACTGATATGATGTTCAAATGGGAACAACATTAGACTGATATATATTCAGTTTTAAATATCTGCCTTGGGAGAACAGGAAGGCTCACTGTTTTTCCTTAGGCCACGTGAAATGACATGCTGCCTTTCACCTGTAACAAGAGGCTGTGTCACAGTCACCTAGGTCTTTCCCCCATATGCCCAAATAATATTTATAATAACACAAGTGCAGAATATCTTAAAGATCTTGCTGTGAGACACAGTACAAATCCAGAGCCTTGTCATATGAATAATGTGAACATTTGAGTAATTTGATCATACATTCTAAAGAATTCATGTACCTCTATCTGGAGTTTAAGAAAATCTTCTTTTATACTTTGATGACATAATTACTTTTCTCTTCATCCTGTTTTTCGCCTGCTTGGTGAAAACCAGCTGAATGGTTCTAAACAGAATGTTACTGTTCCAAAAATACTGCAAAATCAAAGCTATGTAAAATTATTGGCTTTAAAAAATGGATTTATCAGAGGCTTGCTGCTGTTGAAAATTCTTCTATGATTCTGGACAGGAAATTATTTCCATAGAGCCTCATAATGGGTCTGCTGCAATCTATGCAAGTCTTGCCATTGGCTTCAGTGGGATGGACAAGGACCAAAATGCAGAAAGGACACCTCTCAAAAAATGGAGCAATTTTGCAGTTAGGAATATTGGTTTCCTCTCCACAGATCAGTTGCTCTGTAAAGGATTTTTGTAAGTTCCATTAATTGGCACTATTCAAGGGTATACCTAGACTGCAGTCAGACCTTTATTGTTACCTAGCTAACTCAAGCAGTAACATCAGTAAAGATGCAGGGACATGAACTGCAGCATGAACTAGAATATATGTAAGGTCTTAGTTGGGCTTGTATAGATCATTCTGAACATGTGCAGCTGCATTCTTCACTGTTGTTGCCGGTACTAGATAGATTAAAGCTTGTGCTGCAGTCGCACACATGCATTGTAGGAAAGATACAGGGGCAGATTCAGGGGGAGGGGGGATGCCATTGCACCCCCCTTTGATTCCTGCAATTATGCAGTTGCACCCCCCCTTTGATTCCTGGTCCACCCAACATTTAAAACCAACTGCCTGGCAGTGGCACTAGCACTTCTATTTAGGCAGCAGTGAGGGAGTCACTTGTATTCAGGGCTCATTGCAGTCTACCTGATTCCTTCTAGACTTCCTATCCCACAGGTGTTAATGGTCCTCTCTCCTTTTTAAATGGTCTTGATGTTCCATTCATCAAGCAATTCTTTCTTCTGCAATCCTGCTATTAGCTGCTTCTCTTAATGTAGCTTCTAATACACAGCCCTGCAGGCTGCTTTTGTCTCCAGCTAAAACCATCAACTTAGGTGTGGAAACATTAACTCAGATGAACATCAATTCAGGCATGGACGTAACTTTCAAGGAAGTATTAGATGCACCATCAAGATGTTCAAGAAGGCTTGATTTTGTTTTATGAATCAGAGGTACACATTTAATTCTAATGACAACAAGACTAAAGAAACATTTTTGTTTTTTTAGCTAGTTTGTTGTGCTTTTATACCTAATATAGGCTATAGCAAATTAATGCACATTCCAATCAAATTATATTTGTTTTTGCTTTGATCTTTAAATAATACAGCCCATGGCCCTTAGCATATTAGTAAAACTTCTAGTTTATTTTTACCTGGAGAAAAATGTGTGTAGTGTGTTATATGTGATAATGCACCACACCATCTGCACCCCACTTTTCAAATCCTAGATCCAGGCATGGGTACATATGAAACCATACCTATTGACTATTTGCATAACAGCTTTTACAACTGCATTAAATTAGCAACTAAAGACAGAGAAGTCTCTGTAGTGTTTCTGGAAGAGCTGTTATACCACAGGACTCTCCTGATCTAATAGTTCCATAAAATACTATGAAATTTGAAAGGCAAGTTTTTACAGAGTGCCCTCTGGAGGGTGCTTGCTCAGGATCCCTGTGGCCTCTTCTAGACTCTGAGGGTAGAAACAGACATTGCCTAACATCGCAGTTGTACCTCCATAGCGGTTTATATAGAGGCACAAATGCTGAGCAAATAGATCCCACTCCCTTTTTTTGTACCCCATCAGTGGTTTGACAAAAAGTACTAGTTAATTGTGCTGCTTTATTGCAGCCAATGTATATTTGATGGATGGTGGTACAGTGTGGGCAGCCTGGAACTGCTCTTACTCTCCTGCCACCCTAGGTACCTGCACACCCTGGTAAGATAAGGCCCCTCAAGCCCCAAAAGCACCTTCCTGTCTTTCCCCTCTGACAGATGTGCCCCAGAAGCATGTCTCCACAAGTGTGAAAAACCCTTGCAGGTACCAGGGGCTCAGGGAATTGAGGGACTCGGGGAACTCATAGAATTCTGGGCACCTCCACATGAGAGACAGAGCAGCTCAGGACCTGGTGCAGAGCAGCCAGGGATCTGGGAAATCCCTGGACAAGGGGATCACATTGCACTTTGTCCGGCATCAGACAGGGGGCCGGATGCAGGACAAGAGGCAATGAGTGTGTTGCCCAATAAAGCAGATCAGAAGTGGCAGGATATATCCTGCCACAGCTGATCTACTTTGGTTTGGTGACATCTGTTTCTATTGTGAGAGAGTCTCCCGAAGTCAGCCCAGACCTGGCTTCTAGAGCAAGGGAGAAGCTCTCATTCCTTCCCACTCTGAGACCCTGGATTTTAATTTCTCATCTTCCCTGGTACTCTGGGGCCCTGACTTAAGGAACTAGCATCCAGTTCTTCTCCCAGGAGAAGTACTTTACCTTTTTTGGGGGAGACCAAGTGCAACCCAAAGTTCCAAGCAGCAAAGCGTACAGTCTCTTTACTAAAGGCATTTACTGGGGCAAAAGCCAGAGGTTCTTTGTTCCCCCCTCCAAAGGGTTAAGCAGTTCCTCTATCCCCAGTCCAGCCCAAACAGCCCAGAGTACTGTCCCCTTCCAGTGCCGCAGGCTCCACAATGCTCCCAAGCTGGTCTCTCACTCCAAACTCTCTTCTCCCAAGCAGACACTCTCCTTCTCAGGCCTGCTCTTCCCATTGTTGTGTTTATCTCAGTCACCTTCCCATATGTGGGCCATCCCACCCGTATTGATTGGTCAACAAAGCGATAGGACCATCTTTTCAACCTCACAGGTAGGCAGATCTTTGCTATCTCTTTAACCCATTCCTTCCCCATATACTAGTTTTATGGGGAAAGTGAAACATGAAGGATTACAACAACATGAACACAGTTAACCCAGGAATATTACAATAAAACCCAGTCTGTCACACAAAGTAATACCAGGGAGAAAGCTCTTGTCACTTAGCTTTCAAGAAATAAAATATTGCTTAGGTTATAGAAAAGGACAAAAAGATTTTCCATAAAATCCAGGCAGGAACATAAATGTATTGCCAAGCTGACTCTTTGATCCTCTCATGTAGGTGATAAGCTTTTCCAATCCAAAGGAAACCCTTTCCAAAATCTTACCTCCACCACTTGCCCGGTTCAAAATTATGGGAATGGTTAGTTCCCTGAAAGTGGCTTCTGATCAAAACACAGGTTTTTCCTGCCATTTACAGTTGATGAATAGATAAAACTCATGGAATTTGCTTTCCCTGACAGACTAATAGCCTTTGCCACTATAGAAGGTCAACTCCAGCCCATCATATCTACAGCACATGGGAGCCTTTTAGTGAAAGCGGTAAGGTCTCCAGCTTATGGAGCAGGTTCGCAAAGAATCTAGCCTTCAACTATCTGAAGAGGGGTTCAAAAGAGGATGGAGCTAAACTGTTCTCAGTGGTGGCAGATGACAGAACAAGGAGCAACAGTCTCAAGTTGCAGAAAGGGAGGTTTGGCTTGGATATTAGGAAGGTGGTAAAGCACCTGGAACAAGTTACCTAGAGAGGTGGTGGAATCTCCATTTAAGGCCCTGCTTGACAAAGGTATTTAAGGCCCTGCTTGACAAAGCCCTGGCTGGGATGATCTTGTTGGGTATGGTGCTTTGAGCAGGGGGTTGAACTAGATGCCATCCTGAGGTCCCTTCGAACCCCAACTTTCTATGATTCTATGGTTCTAAATAAAATCTGAATAAACAAGATAATTTCAAACACTCAATAGAGAATCTGGTTTAGAAGAATATAGATGTAATCTGATTGTCCCCTGCTTTGCACCTTGTCAATAACCTGCTCTTCTCACTTTTAGCTGGGGCGAACCCCTGGGTTGTATCAGCGTATTGTTTATTTTCATATATTTGCATTGCAAGCTGTTAGAGACAGGGATGTCTTTTTGTTGTGTGTGTTTGTTGCAAGACAACAGGGCCCTGTTCCAGGTGTGGGCAATGATGTCATGTATATCTTTCTAAATGAGTGGATATAAAACAACACCAAGTTAGAGGTTTAACTTATATCAGTTATAGTATCTTACTTTGCAAAGGTATTAACACAGGGGCCGGCAATTATTTTGAGCGGAGGGCCTCTTACCCAGTTTTGGCAGGCTGTTGAGGGC
>NW_017729034.1:11469169-11490227 GCF_001723915.1 Gavialis gangeticus
CATGGATAGCCCCACCCCTTGACAGGTGCCCCACCCCCTGGTCACCATCTTGGGACCAATGTCTTGGGAGCAATGTCCCAGGACCAGCACCGGTGGGGCCCAAAGTGGGGCACAGGCTGGCAGGGATCTGTGGAGCCGGGCTGGGCTGCACCAGCAGGGAGACAGGGGAGCTGATCCAGCTCCATAGAGCTCCTGCCACCCTGCTCTGGGTCTCGCCGGTGCTGGCCCCAGGACACTGCAGGCCCTGTGCTCCCACTGGCTCCCCACCCACCCACACCCAGTGCCCCTAGACCCACGGTACAGGCTAGGGGCAGTGCACAGCCCCAACCCCCTGCCTGCCAGCTGGAAAGAAGCTAGTGCTGAGCGTGGGGAAAAGTGGCCCCTCACCTGCCCCATGGCTGGCACTTCCTGCTGCAGGCACTCGCAGCCCACATGGGGCTGTCTGGATCAGACATAGGCAGCCCCACATGGGCTGCAAGCGGCTGCAGTGTGGGGCACCAGCCACAAAGTGAGCGAGGGGCCACTTTTCCCCGTGCTCAGCACCAGCTTCTAACGTGGCCCCACAGCCAGCCTGGGCCCCACGCCGGCTCTGAGCTTGCCTGTCGGTGGCAGCAGCTGCAGCCCCCGCACTTGCTGTGCCAGGCAATGTTGGCTGCTGCCCACCCAGAGCTCATGCGCTGGGCAGCCCACAGGCGACAGTGGCAAACACTGCCCAGTGCAGCAAGTGGGAGGCCCACAGCTGTTGCCGCCACACACAGCCCCGACAGGCAAGCCCAAAGCTGGAATGGGGCGCAAGCTGGCTGTGGGGCCTGGTTACAAGGTGCTGCTGAGTGCGGCAGGGGAAAAGTGGTCCCTTGCCAACCCCGTGCTGCAGCAGCTCACAGCCTGCCTTGGACTGCCTGTGCCTACTTCGGACAGTGCCGCATGGGCTGCAAGCACCTGCAGCAGGGAGCTCCAGACATGAGGCAGGGGAGGGGCCACTTTCCTCTGTGCCCGAAAGGAACCCAGGGAAAAGCTGAGTGAGTGGGGGGAGGAAGCGGCCCCTCCCCCACCCTGTGGCCTGTGCTCCCTGCTGCAGCCGCTCACAGCCCACATGGGGCTGTCCGGAGTTGGCACAGGCAGCCCCAGGTGGACTGCGAGCAGCTGCAGTGTGGGGCACCAGGCACGGGGCAGGTGAGGGGCCACTTTTCCATGGGCTCCTTCCCTGCCCTTTCCCCCACACCTTTCCCCCTTACCTAATATTCCAGCACAGTGCAGCCACGTGGGCCCAGGCCAGAAGCCCTGCTGGGGCTGGGGCTTCTGGCTTGGGGGGGGGCAGGGCTGGGTGGGCCCTGCTGTTGTGGGAGCCTGCTGGGCTTCCCCTGGGTCCTACTGCTCATGGTTCCTGTCACTTTTGGCAGGAGCCAAGGACAAATAAATATTAATTTTCTAAAATTTTTAGGGGCCCCTGCAGGCCAGATAGAATGGCCTCACAGGCCATATTCGGTCCACAGGCTGTATTTTGCCCACCCCTGTATTAACAGCTGCATAAATTGCAAGGTACCTGAGCATCAAACTCCAAGAGCTCAAGAATTTGAAGAAACTTCTTACAATGTGGAGTTTGAAGAATTATCCCTTTCTGTGTCTTGAAAGTTGGCCATCCAAGCACAATTACATAGGAGTCAGCTAAGGAGCTGTGGTTATTACTCCATACCCCTCTTCTTGACTTTATATATTCAAACAAATTTAAGAGAATCTGTTTATCCCTGGAAATAGCTTCTCTTCATCCCAGAACTTGTTCAGGATTGGGTAGAATGAAAATACGAAGTTTCTTGCTAGCCTGTCTTATTTAATCTTTGGTGTTGGGACCCAGACTCATTGGTAAACATCATATGACATTAAAAAAATTCTAGAAGTGTCATTCATGCAGTAATTATACTCTAATAAAGGAATATGCCCTTTGATTACCACAATAATTTAAATGAAATGAGAATGTTATATTCTAGATGTTCTTAGATCAGGGGTGGGCAAAATATGGCCTGCGAGCCAGATCCGGCCTGCCAGGCCATTCTTTCTGGCCCACGGGGCCCCTAGAAATTTTTTAAAAATTAATATTTGCCTCTGGCTCCTGTCAGAAGTGCCAGGAGCAGTAGGACCCAGGAGAAACCACAGCAGACTTCTGAAAGAGCAGGGCCCACCTTGCCCCACCCACCCCCCCAGCCGGAGGGACTATGAGGCTGTTCTCACCTGTGCCAGAGTGGGAAGCTCGGGAAAGAGGGGGTTGGGGGACACGCTGGTCCCCATCTGGCCCTGGGGCTGGGGCAGGAAGCTGGGAGCAAGGGGGCATGTGGGAGCCAGTGCTGGTGGGGCCCAGAGCAGGGTGGCTTCCCTCATGCTGGGGCAGCCCGGCCTGGCTCCATCGAGCCCAGCCAGCTGCGCCCCAGGCTCCTGCCACCCTGCTCTGGGCCGGGCCAGCACTAGCCCCGGGGCACCACCCAGCTGTTTCGGGCTCCCAACCCCCCTGCCCGGCCCTGGGGCAGCACAGAGGCCACCTGGGGCTCCTGGGGGTGGCATGACCTGGTGGGGACGTGGCCCGGGATGCAGGGAGGCTTGGGACAGCAATGGCCTGGCTGCCCCTCCCCCAGGAGGCTCCAGTGGGTGCTGCCCTGGGGGGAAGGCCTGGGCTCCCCCCCCACCCTGCAGGGGCCCAGCGGCAGCTCGCTTCCCAACCACAGGACAGGCGGGTGTCCTGTGACAGAAGCAGGAGTGGATCCGCGGCCTCTTTTCTGCTCCAGAAATTCCTGCGACCCTGAGGAGCCCAGAGGCACAGGAAGCTCAGAGTCACGGCCCAGGGCACAGGAAGCTCAGGGAGGCTGCAGGAGCTTTCAGAGGAAAAAAGCAGCCATGGTTCTGCTTCGGCTCCTGGTGCAGCCTCCCTGCCCATCCTGGGGCTGGGGGGGGCAAGCTGCTACCAGGCTGCTGGGTACCTGCGGGCAGGGGGGCTGCGCCTTCCCCCCAGGGTGGCGGCACCCACCAGGGCCACCCGTGGGGGGCGGCAGCCAGGCCATTTGCATTCTGCGCCTGAGGCTTGGGATGGCACTTCCGTGCCACATTCCTGGACTTCCCGCGTCCCAGGCCACGTGCTGCCCCCAGCAGCCTCAGGTGGCCCCCTGCACTGCCTCCAGGGCCAGCCAGGAGCTTCCCTGGGCTCCCCGGCCTCCTGGAAGCTGCAGGAGCTTCTGAAGCAGAGAAGCAGCCATAGCTCTGCTCTGGCTCCTGGCACAGCCTCCCTGCCTGTCCCAGGGCCAGGGGGCAAGCTGCTGTCAGGCTGCCAGGCTTCTGTGGGGTGGGAAGGGGGCTGGACCATCCCCCCAGGGTGGTGGCAACCCTGGGCGGCCCAAGGGGGGGCGCAGCAAGGCCTTTGCTGCCCCAAGCCTCAGGCGTGCGATGCAAGTTCTGCACCACCTCCTTTGGGTTCCTGCATGCCAGACCACATCCCCACAAACTTGTGCCAGCCCCAGTGGCTCCAGGAACCCCCTGCACTGCCCCCTCCCAAGCCTGACAGGCCTTTCCCTGGCAGCCCTCAGCCCCCTGGCAGCAGTAGGAGCCACCGGAGTGCAAATGCAGCCATGAGGCTTTGGACAGCAAGAGCCCAGCTGGCTCCCCCCTTGCAACGCTTTCTGCAAACCCCACAGCCACACCCTCCTCCAGACACAATCACGTATTCTGCAAATACCACATACACATACACAGCTCCCCACAAACCCCACATCCACCCAGCCACCCATACCCCCCAACACCGCCGCACACCCCATACACTATACAAGAGTAAGGCTACATTTTGAGCTATTATGCAATCACTTCTACATGTAAAGCACAAACACACAGGTATCAGGACAAAACTATATTTTTAATTGAATTAAAATATAATATTCTGGGTATTTGATTTTTAGTACATAATTTGTTTTTTTCGTGTTCTAAGATAGCAAACCCTCTTCTCCGAAGGAGTACTTCCAGGGGCAAGTGTCAGAGATCGGGGCAGAACTTCCAGTCCCAAGATGGTGACCAGAGGGCGGGGCACTTGTCAAGGGGCGGGGTTACCCATGCAGCCCTCAACAGCTTGCCAAAAACTCGCTAAGCGGCCCTCCGCCCAAAATAATTGCCCACCCCTGTCTTAGACCCTGAGATCTAAGTGCTAGAAGTGCTAAATTAAGTCTAACTTTTACTCTGTGGGCAAAGGTGAATGTTATAAGACTTCCTGTTTTGATATTTCAAAGTAGCTTAACATTTGCAAAAGAAAATTTTATCAGATTCATGATCCATATTTTTTCTTCCCCAGTGACACTCATTCTGTCTGAGAAATCACCTGTAGGTAAATAGTTTAGACACAAAACTCAACCCACTGAGGTCTAACTCTGTTTTTACTCAGTCCAGATTCAGGAAAGGCAGCTGACATAAACGGGAATGTTCTCTCCTGATGCTTTTAGAGGAGTCTAAAATTGGGTCCCTAAATTTGGGTGTCAGTTTTGAAAAGTTGAGCTCATGTGGCTTAGCCTCAGCTTCCAGCAAGCCCTGACATTTTTAAGAATAGAAAGCCAGAAGCCATCTTTCTAGTTCTCATCTACAGTTGCTTGACAGTACTGCAGACATTTCATTGGCAGTTGTTATAAAGAGGCAATATCTGTTTAAATCTTCAAGGACATATATTATACGTAATACCCAGTGCCCCTTCCTTCAGTTTGGTAAACTGATTGCTATTCACATCTCAGCATGAGGACCCATCCATCAGAAGAGAATAAAACAACTTCAAAGCTTTTTTTGTCTGGTAGTAGTCATGGATATGATAGCACCAATTTTCCTTCTAAATAGGATTAAAGGAGTTTGACATATAGCTGTCAAACAATTTTTAAAGAGTTTTTACTTTAACAGAAATATGAGCTCTTATAATATGAGCTCTGTCAGTACAGACAAATGACGAAAAAATAGGCAGAGAGAGCTCGGATTTAAAATAACTCTGGAGGCCATCTTGCCACAAAAATAAAGTTTGTTCTGTGTAATTTTCTAAAGTGATAGTTGATGCATCTACATGTGAAATTAATGCAACGCAATAAACTCCAACACATACTGCGCCAGAGTTTGTTGCTCCTGAGCACCACGTGTACACATGCACCCAAAACTGCAGCACATTGAGCCAGCTTGGAGCAGCCTGGGCTGGCAGGGAGCAACCTGCCAGCCCAGGGCTGCTTTGACCCGACTCAGCATGCTGTGGAAGTGCTGGCTGGGAGGCATGAGGGTGCCACAGTGCAGGGCTAGCCAGCAGGCAGCCCCCACACTGAAGCACCCTCATACCCCAGTCAGCTCTATCAACATCTACACATGCATTGCTATGCACTAAATAATACCACCATAGGCTTGTACTTGTGTTTACAAGTACTAACCTATGGCAGAATTAATTAGTTTACTGTGGCCTAATAGGACTATGTGTGCAGGTGCTGAGACTTTACTGTGGAGCTAATCAGAGGTCTCCACAGTAAATGTCTTGTATATATGCACTCAGAGTTATGCAACAAGAGGCCACATTCTGACCTTAAATGCTCTGTTATAGGTGTATATATTTGATATTATTTTTTACATATAGAATGATTCATTTAAGGAGAAGGATTCAGTTTCAAGGGGGGGGGAATTTGAGTTGAAACATCTGTGACAGGAATGTAATGTCTCATACAATTGCTGCATTTACTTTCTCTTCAAGGCATCAAAACTGGTTTTTTTTTTCAAAATAAAAATTACTCAGTCTATTGCATATTTTTATTTTGACCATGAAAACATTGAGAAGCATTACTCCATTAAGTTGGACAGCAGATGATAAGCAGTAAATGTTAACTATAATACAGTTATTATGACTTGTTAGCAATAAAATGTTGCTGGGTGAATAGAATCCTAGTGTCAGGGTAGATGCATTTCCCTTTTCTTAAATCCTCTACTGCTGTCTGATGAAAAGTTCATCACTGAGTTGGAAGACATTCTCTTCCTTTCCTTTTCCCACTTCCTACTCACTGGGAGTGTCTACACGTGCATTTATACCGGCTTAAATTTACTGGGCAGTAAGTGGGAATAGGCCAGCGTCTACACAGGCAGGTATTAAAGCACATTCACTTTGTGTGTGAACTGCACAGTAAGGTACCTACACGTGCATTACTGCGCAGTAACTAATTGGACCTAAATTTGATACCTGCACAATACAGGTATCAATTTTACACTGAAGTTGGTGTAAGTTGTCATATTTACTGTGCAGCATGGTTGTCCACGTGTAGTACATGTGTATACTGTGCAGTAATTTCAGTTACTGCACAGTAAATGTGCATGTGTAGACGTACCCACTGGGTGTGCATTAGACCCAGGAGAAGTTTACTTACAAGTAAATGCTCCTGGGCAGGTGTCCACGCATGCAGGGAAGCAGGAGCAGATTTGCTGGTAATGGCAGCAAACTATTCCCACTTTCTGGGGCCATGCAGTGGACCCCTGCTGCAACCAGGAGGAGCTCTAGGCTCCCCCTGGTTGCTAGCCCAGGGGCTGGTAGGAAGCACTAGGATAGCAGGTACCTCTCTCCTGGCTGGGGCTGAGATATTGCACTCTGCCCTGGGCATCCCCCTGAGCTGGCAGCTCACTGCTAGCTGCCCCACCAGTGGATCGGGGCAGGGGGCTGCAACCTACCAGTGGATCGGGGCAGGGGGCTGCAACCCTGGCAGGTCTTTCTAAGCCCTGTGCTTTAATCACATGATTGGGGCATGGGTTTGGGACCTACCCCTGACTGGGACAGTTCCCAGCCCTGCTCCACAATCAAGGGATGGGGACTGGAGAGCCTGTTCCCCACTCAACTCTGTGATCATGTTGCTGAGCAGGGAACAGTCTCCCCAGCCTGTTTCCCACTCAGCTCTGTGATCATGGAGCTGAGTGGGGAACAGGCTGTCCAGCCTCTGCCAGCAGGGAGCTCCCAGTGCCAGCTTTGTGACTGCGGAGCTCAGGCTGGGAGGTAAGGAGCTCCCAGCCCCCATTCCCTGATTCCAGTGGTGATGCAGGGGCTGAGAGAGAAGGATTTCCCAGCCCCACTTCCCAATCATGATCTTGGAGCAGGGGGCTTAGAGCTCTCTGCTGCTGGGGCAGGGGGAAAGAGTGTCACCCCTCCCCCAGACTTGGATGGTGGAGCCCACCACAGCAGCAGGCAGCTCCAGGGAGCAGGGAGCAATCTCCTGCCCCCTGGTGGCCGGCTGACTGGGAGCACTTTTGCTTCCCATTGGGCGTCTACACAAGTGGTTCTGCGCAGTAACTAATCACAAGTAAATTTGCTACTTGCATTTACAGGTAGCAAATTTACTTGGGATTAGTGAGGTGTACTGTTCAGTAAGCTTGTGCGTGTGTAGACACACACGCTTACTGTGCAGCAAACTACACTACTGCACTGTAAAGCATCTCATGTAGATGCATCCAGTGTACTCTTCAGAACATGGAGAATACCCCTTTGCATTCTAGGGTCAGAAAAGACTTCCCTGTATATTAATAGTCTCAGCCTTTTTAGCTAAGTAGCTGTAACCTGAGAACACCCATTCTTGACACTCCTTTCAGTTTTGTCTTTATCTCTTCCAATGGATTCTGTAGATGTCCTAGTTGCACTACTTGGAAAAAGGCAACCTCCTATCCCTTGCTTATAGCTAAATGTTATAGGCCAGGTGCCTTTTAGCTCCTTCCATGTCTTCAGGATAAAAAAGTGAATTCTTACCTTGTGCTATCATGGAGCACTTGTCCACGTTACACTTCTTCTGATTCCACGTTACACTTTTCCTGTGTCCACATGACAAAAATCGCCATTAAACTAGCTAAATTGCATCTGTGTATCCACATTATCAGCTGATTTTATCGTTTTAGTTGGGGGGCTTTTTCATGGTAATTTAAAACACCACCGACATATTTTATTTTTAACTCCTGAACTTCTTCCAAGAGGGTTTTTTTTTATCATTTTAAATTTTCAACGTGGCTTATGCCCAAAAGTGGGATTTTGCCTGCTTTGCAACAATCTGACCACCAGGTGCCACTTGGGTTCACTTGGTAATCCATGAACATCCATTGAATTTTTATTGCAATGCTACAAGACTCCAGGGGCTAAACTTACAATTTTTTACTGGTGATTTAGTTCAAGGTTCAGATTAATGTAAAATACAACTTTTTGGTAGTGCAGATGTTCCTTGACCTTCAGTAGAGGCATTTCTAAATTCAGGGAGCAAATCCTAGCATGTGGCCTGGGGTGCCCCAAAACAGTGGATGGTGAGAGCAGGCCACTCACAACAAGCAGGGGCCACCACAGCCCCAGGCTTCAGCAGAGGGGAGACTGGCAGGGAATTTTGTAAGTATCTGACTGATGAACAGAGAAAATAAAGTGCATTACTTCCCAAATGCAAGTTGCAGCTAAGAAGGCTTTTGCCAATTCTGGGTGAGAAAACTAAACATATAACATCGAATGCGTGTGGTATAGGTCGGGTAGCTCTGGGTAATTAATCATGGAATAGGCCTTTGGCATACCAGGAGGTAATGCAGGAATGGGGATTTGTCTATGTGGACTGCTTGCTAGGGCATGGCTTCCTCTATTCCTAACGGGATAGGCGACAAGGAAACAATAATATTGCTGGCCCCACAACAGTCACATCACAGAATGCTTTATTGAACTGGGCTGGTGTTTGTTCAAATGCCTGGAAAGCCAGGGTCAGAGGTCTGCCTCAAGGCACAGACTGATGATGAGAGAGCTGTAACCTGAGCTGCGGGGAAACCTGAATTGACATGCAAATAGGGTTAATGTGAAATGCTGATAGGACAGTGCACTGTCAGATTTCACCACTCCAGGATTTGAGCAGAGACAGTCAACTGGTTATACCGGTTCTGCTGAGGAATCGTAAGGTAATGGTCTGAGTGGGGGTGGGACATGGTCCTCTCCAGTCCTACAGGAGGCACAAATGCACAAAGAACATGATCATGCTTTACAGCCAAGCCACTGCCCCCCACAACCCTGGCTATGTCCCTTAGTCCCAACCTGAAGCCCCCTGCCCCACCAGCCCTGCCAGTGCCTCTCACTGCTAGCTAATCTTCAGCCTCCTGGCCCAGCTGGTGCCCCTCACTCCCGATCCGCAACCCCCTGCCCTTCCAGCCCCTTCCCCCTCAAGCCCTGCTGGTGCACCTCACTCCCTACCTGCAGCCCCTTGCCCCTTCATCCCAGCTGGTGCCCCTCACTCCTGACCTGCAGTCCCAGAAAGAGGCAGCAGTGTGACTGCCAGGCAGAGCAGTGGCAAGCAGAGGGTGGTCAAAGGGGGACAGGAACATGCTGCTGGGAACAAAAATAGGTTTAGAAGGAACAGGAGTACCAGAGAAGAGGGGCAAGAGGACAGGAGGGGGAACAAGTACTAAAGGGATCTGGTTGTAGGCTGGGGGCATATGGCTGCAGCCAACAATGATCTGCCAATGCAGCAGTTAAAAGATTGACATACAAATAGACTAAGTGATAAGAAAATTCCTCTCATTGAGGCTGGGCTGTTTCTTTCTTCACCTCAACTCACCCCATGCCCCTGCTGTGCAAGGGTTGGCGATGTTAGCTCATGCTGGCCATGATGTGGTGATCGTGGGGGGGGGGGAGGAGTTGGAGTAGACTGATCATGGCCCCCCCAACCCCACTTTGAGGGAAGCTGTCCTGGGCACAGGGATCCCTGGTACCAAAGGAATCTTAATCAACCTCAGTAAGAACCCCAGGCCACCCCCATGCTGGTTCTCAGCTTTGGAAAAAGTCCTGGTTTTTGATGTGAGGATACAAACGACAGGAAACACAGGATTCTTGCTGTTTTATGTAAAAATTCCTGTAGTAATGTTTCCATTCAGGCTTTAGCCTGGGTAGCCTGGGCAGTGGCGACACGTAGAGGGTGCACAGGGGTGCATGTGCACCCACTAAGAGCACTGGTGCACCCCCTGACAGGCCGCACTCCCCACTTAGGTGATGGGCAGGGGGGGCAGGTGAGCACCCGCCGGATGAAGTGCCACAGACACTTCCGGGGGTGCCGTGGCCACCTCCTGGTTGGTGCAATCGGCTGTGGGCTCCCTACTGGTCAGCAAGATTGGCTGCAGGGGTACCCCCCCGGTTGTTGACTGGTTACTGGGAGGGCATATGCCCCCCCCCCCCAACTAAGGTAGCACCAGTTGTCCATGAGCCTGAGTACATGATACCCAGATGCCAACACACAGGGAGGCATGGGGGGGAGGGGCAGCCAGACCTTTTGTGTACCCTTGTGTAGCCCTTAGCGTACCCCACAGCTAGTGCCCAGTGCAACAAGCATGCAGAAAAAGCAGGGGACAGAACTGCTTTGGGACAAGGCTTGGGCAGGGGGGCAGCCCCTTTAGGAGGCCTGCAGTACAGATCCCTGATGCCAATCCAGACTTGTGAGGGGGAGGCAGGCAGGTTCACTCTTGCAGACCTTTGCATGAAAAGATTTCCTGCCTCAACCAGCAGCGCCCCATGCAACAAGCAACAAGTGCCCAGATAAAAGCAGAAGGCTTTGCAAGGGAGGCAGGCAGCACTGCTTATTGAACTCAAAAATCCCCCCAGAAATGATGGCTGTCAAGCAAAGCTGCCAACAGTTCCCCCCAAAAAAGCAACCCAGCACAACCCAAGAAAATAAACCAACCAAAATACTAAATCTTGCACTAAAACGCCAGCTGACAATAAAGTAGTACTGAAAGGGCAGGAGGGTAAAATTGTTCTGACGTGCTCCCTAGCGCATTTTACTAGCTATAGCATAATAAGCCATTATGTGGTAAATCATGTCCATGTTACTGAATTAGTCATCATAACCTAAAAAAGGAAAATTAAACCAGGAACATTTTTAGTGGGTAAATGCTGATTACATGGACAAGTGCTCATGTAGTACCAAGCAGAGGGAAGACAGTTTAAACTTTTTCCATATATTAGCAAGTCACCGTAAAGACTATGTTGGAATTTGGCCTTATTTTGCTATAAAAGTTTCTGTTAAAATTCCAATTGCTTTGTTTTCACTAGGATTTAACCTTATGTTCCCTGCCATTTATTATCTAACACTGGATAAGTACTCAGTTTTTGCTCTTGTGAAGGCAATGCATTGAAGTTCAGCATTTATTATATCATCAGGAACACTCCACTATAGTTACTCTATTTAAGAGCTTAATACTTCAAAGCATCTGAAAATGATCTATAATAAACATAATGCAAGTACAATCACATTATTTTTGGTCTAAGGTCTGGGCAACAGACTAAGTAGAGTAACTTCTCAGGTCTGCACTGTGGTTATAATGATGGCAGCATTGGATAGAGATGCTTGAGCTAGCAGCTGGTACCCAAGCTAACTCATGCATCTCTATGCTGTGCTGTTTCTCTAGCAGTTATATGACTGTAATGTAGACATAACCCTTGTACTTTACCATGGAGCTCTTAACCCCACTTATCACCATTACATGAACAAATTAATTTTTTATGCTAGGAGTTGTTTCTCCATTTTCACCCCTTTGATTCTGTTTTGTTAGGCTGGCTCCTGTCTCACACCAGCATACTCAGTATCTCGTGAAAGCAAACATTTTTAGACAGTCTCTTTATTTTAGTGTCTTCTCATGTAATCTCGTGTAAGTTCACAGGAGCATTCTGCCTTTGTACATGCAATTTGTTTGAAATAAACTAAATTTATATGTCACTGTTTTCTCCTGACAAGAAGGAAGCTTCACTCTGTAATCATAAGTTTACACTTACTGTGGTAATTGAATAACTCCAGTCAATGTCAAATAACATTTTTGACGATACTCAGTCCATTGTAGAAAGTATCATAGATTGGGAGAATGGAAATAGAGAGATGAAATGACTTAAGGTTATACAGTAGGAACACAGGACTAACAAGGGCTTCCTGACCCACTGAGTCCAGGCTCCTTTGTTTTCAAGTAACCAAGTGTTTACTCAAAGATTCCTAAACAGCTAACTTCAGCAAAAGACACAAAATCAAGGATAGCAGAAACAACATATAATTTGCCAAAACTAAATCAAAGGAGAGGGCCAGTGCCACAAAAGATCAGCAACAGGGAAGTAATTGGCAAGGCAGAAACACCCAAAGTCCTTGTCAGTCTGACCTAGGGGAAAAATTCTTTCTTGAACCCAAATGAGGCTATTGGTATAACCCTGAGTAGAAGAGCAAAACCTTGAGAACCTGAGAGGAAGGTAAAAGAGAACACAGATGCCAGTCATGTTAAGAAAAGGAAAAAAATTCCTTTGTGTACGTACAGGTAACCAGCAAAAGCCCTGAAGCACTGGATTACTAGAAACTTTCCATACAGCAACAGAGTTAACTCTATAACCTAACTTTGGATTTGCAAGTACTTGGTTCCACATATCACCCATGCTAACTGTTGAACCAAGAACTCTGTAACCTATCACACTATCCTATCCAGTTCAGTCTTAATGCCATTCAAGTTCCTTGTACGCACTACTTAGCCCAGAGGACCATTCCAAAACTTCACTTCTCTGATGGTTAGAAATCTTCTAATTTTCCATCTAGATTTGTTCCTCACCATTTTGCAGCTATTTGATCTAATCCTGGTATTGCCTTTTAGCCCCAAAGCTCTTCTCCCTCCCTCCCAGTCACCCTTTAAAAGTATTTGTAAAAATATAATTCTATTTCCTTTCATTATCTCAGCAGTGGCCCCAAGCCACCCCACCTTGCACTGCTGCAGAGGCACCCAGAGGGTGGGCAGCAGGTCCAGGAGCCCCAAGCCCACAGTGGGCAGCCCACATCTGTCTCCACCCTGTGCACAAATCTGTGGGGCACATGCCCCCCCCCCATGCCTCTGTCCCCTGGAATGCGTGCAGCAACGGGGAGCCAGCCCTCCCCAGACGAGTTGCCTGTACCTCCGTCCTGCTCTCTGGCCAGGCCCCATGGCCACACATTCCTACCCTGCTTCTTCCTGCTGCCTGCAGCAGCTTGCAAGAGGAAACCTGTCATTTCCTGTGTTTTTTTCCTTTAAAGGTGAAAATTTGTGTTTTTCTCCTTAAAAAGGGGAAAACTGTATATTTCCATGGCAAGCAGAAAACCCAGATCCATGACTCTAACAAACCACGGGTGGCAATCTTTACTTCTTTTTTTTTTTAACAGGATGTCACATGGGCTGCAGCAGTGTGCTGATTGGGCCCCATGCAGCCTGTGGGCTGCAGGTTGAGAGCTACTGGAGTAGCAGCTTATGATTATCTCTTTCCAATAATTTCTTAACTGCAGTTGCCTTGTACAGATGTGATTATATAAAGAATCTGTGGAGTTAATATTAGAGAGTTTTGTAATGCTTGGATCCTGCTAGAACTGGCTGATTACTGTAGTAATATTGTTTGCAAACAAATATTTGTATTCTAAATGGCTGCTCGGTTTGAAAATAGTTACACCTTTTTCATTCACTGTTTGCAAATGCATTCTCTGCATGTGAATATCCACAGAATGTGTGTTCTTCATGTAAATACCTGTAGTGACATGCTAATAAGGGTATGAATGTGTTAAAAATATCACTATTTGTCATTTTCCTGATTTTAAGGGAAAATTATCCAACACAAAAGGATTTACAATATTGCTATTACTATGGCTCATTTCATAGATGAATTGGTTTTGGAAAAAATGAGATCAGCAATGATATCTATTAACAAATATTGCAGATTTCACACAACTTATTTATAGAATGTAAGTTTATTTTACCAGGCAGCCACAGATTACTTCTTTTACTAAGACCCTAGCAGACATTATACTTAAGATGTGACTGGTTTGCTACTCGTGTCTTGCATAGTAAGCCAGCCACATGTTCAAGCAATTAATGACACCACAATGTTCAATATTTTTTGGGTGGTTTCCATCACTTCTTAAATTGAACCTGTGGCAGGGTTAGGGCAGCACTGGGGTCTCCAAACAGCTCCAATTTAGTCCCTGCCTGCTGACAATCAGCTGGTTCCAGGACTCAAACATGCCCCAGTGTGTGTGATCCCTGCCAGCCATCAATTGGCAGCTGAATTGGGACTGCACAGCACTCCATCTGATTTGATCTTTTATCCCAAAATCTTGTGTCCTGCCATGTACATGAGGCATGGTAGGAGGCACAATTATGGGCATTGGGGATCAGATGCTGTCATACATTTAAATGAGCATCTGTCAGTGGCCTCTGCTAGTCTCTAAGGTACAGCCTGCCTTACCTCCTGACTGATTTCAGACTAATACAGAGATCCACCTCTGTTCTTTTAAGAAATTTGGTTTTCATTTCTCAATATTGTTGAATGTGTATTGAAATTACAATTATAATAATTGATTTGTACTCAAACACCTAAAATACTTTTTTTTCTTCATTCTAAAAGCCCTGCATCTTTCTCTCATATATATATATATATATATACACATCGGGGGTCGACAACTCCAGGCACGCGTGCCAAGCATGGCACGCGAGGCCATTTTCCTCGGCATACATTGGGGCCGAGGCCAGAGTGGGGAGGCAGCAGCTGCTTGCAGCCTCCAGGCTGCAACCAGCCCTGGCTCTAGGTAGCTGCTGCTAGCCGGGAGCCCAGGGCTGGGGCTGGGGCTAGGAGGCAGCTAGGGCCAGGGCTGGGGGTGGGAAGGCAGCAGCTGTTTGTAGCCTCCCAGCTGCAGCTGGCCCAGGTTCTGGGTAGTTGCTGAGAGCCATGGAGCCCGGGCTGCTCCCAGTAGGCAGCTGGGAAGATGGAAGCCCTGCTGCAAGCAGCCTGGGCTCTGTGGGTATCAGCAGCTATCTAGAACCTGGGCCGGCTGCACCCGGGAGGCTGCAAACAGCTGCTGCCTCCCGGCCCCGGCCTCAGCCCCGGCCCCGGCCACCTCCCAGCCCCAGCCCTGGGCTCTGGGAAGGCAGCAGATACCGCTGTGCTGCCCTTGCTGCCGCTTCTGCAGAGCAATGTGTGGAGCCCGGTACAGCAGGGCACAGTGTGGGGCACAGAAAGCTGCCTGCTGCTCTGAGCTCCCCTCTGCCCTGGTCACACTTCCCCTGCAGGCAAGGGCAGCAGTGAGGGGCACAACCCTGTGTGCTGCCCACGCTACTCCCATGCACACAGGGGAAGTGTGACCTGGGCAGCACAGAGATTGCAGTAGCAGGCAGCTTCTCTGTATGGCCCCTCTGTGCTGCTGCTCTGGGTCACACGCTGCTCTCTGGAGGGCCCGGGGGAGAGTAGCAGGGCTGGGAGCTTTGGGTGAGGGGCAAGGGGCACAAGCAGGGCATCCTACCACGTACCCCCTGCCTCGTTTTGTTTTTCTGGCATGCGGCACTCTGGCACCTTCCAAGGTAGGCATTGTGGGTTTTTTCGGCGCCCTGGACAAAAAAGTTGCATACCCCTGATATATATGTACGTATGTATATATGAGAAGCAAGGATTTTTTTGGGTGCTACCTTTTATTGGACCAATTGAGTGGTTTGGATAGGTGTGGATAAGCTTTCAAGTGTAATGCCTTTTTCTTCAGGTCTGTGGGAAAAGCAGGCTTTTACTGTACAGTCCCCCCGAGTAAGTGTAGTCCCCAACTGTTCTGGAAATCTGTGAGACTGGTCATGTCGCTTGGGAGCCCATGTGGCAGATAGGCTATTAATGACATTTTTCATCTTTGCGTATCCAGACTGGTGGACTTGCTAGACTGGAGCCTTTTCTCTCAGCCCAGCTGTAAGAAACTGGTCCAGAACATGAAGAATCTGGCCCAGATCATCATTAATTGTTTTTAACCTTGGGGCTCTCTAGGCTACACTGGGTGTGTCTGCATGAGATGTTATGTTGCTGTAGTGATGAGCTACAGCGATGTAGGTCATTGCTACAGTGCCGTAGCATTGGCGAGCACAAACTGTGATGCCTCCACTATTGTGCAGTAGCAAAGAGCTACTGCGCAGTAGTCAGAAACAACCTGTGTGGTTCTAGGACTGTGCAGTACCAGTAGTTACTGAACAGTCATTTAGTACTTACTAAAGTACTAAATGACTGCTCGGTAACAACTGCGCAGTTGGGCACTGGTGTAGACGCACCCACTGGCTCATAATGTCATTCAAGAGGCTAATACCACTGCCTGGAAATCACAGGAAATCAGTATGCTTCAATAATGTTCCTTTCTACCTTTAGGATACCAGGCAAGGAATGCCATCAAGCCAGCTATACCAGTGATCCAAGAATTTGTCCACCATATGAGAATTCTCAGCTGCTCAGTTATGGCCCCCTTTCACTCTCATTACAGCTTAAAGAGGGCCATAGAATGAGCCAGATCCTAGTCTATAGAACACAGAGTGCACATGAACACCACCTATATACAACAGAAACCCCTTATAAAAAAACTCATTTCACATATGAACTGCTCGGGCCTGACGTGTAACAGAGATAGCACATTGCCAGAGCCATAAACTTGAATCACTTCCCTCTATGGCTCCCTCAGTGAGGAAGGTCTGGGATCATAGACAACATATTACACCAGGGCGGGCAAAATACAGCCCATCAGCCCATTCTATCCAGCCTGTGGGGCCCCTAAAAATTTAGAAAATTAATATTTATTTGCTCCTGGCTGTCTGTCAAGGATGACAGAAGCCAGGGGCAGTAGGATCCAGGGGAAGCCATCAGGACTCAGCAACCCAGAAGCAAGGCCAGTCCAACCCAGTTTGGCCCTACTCCCAGCACCCTCCCAGCCCCCCCAACCAGAAACCCCGTGCTTAGCAGAGTCTTCTGGCCTTGGCCTCTGGGGCTGTTCCTGCCTCCTGGTGCCCGAGAAGGGAATTCAGATAAGAAGGGAGGGTGGAAGGCAGGGGAGGGCCATGGGTGATGGCGCAGTCCTTGGGACTAGGCCGGGCAGCTGCTCCTGAGTCCCGCAGTCTGGCCATGCAGCTGGGAGCCATGTGGCACTGGAGCAGCTGACAGCTGGCAAGAAAGCAGGGAAATGGCATCTACAGGTCCCCACCTGTAGATGGAAGGGGCAGCAAGCAGGCACACAGGAGTGCAGCAACAGCTGGGCGGGAGTGTGGAGCCCACGCTGATGTCGTGGGCCAGCGCCGGCAAGGCCCAGAGTGGGGCACCAGGAGCGCAGGGTCCAGCACACGCTGTGCTGGAGGGTGGCGGGGTCCTGTGCTCCTGCTGCCCCTCTCTAGGCCATGCTGGTGCTGGCCCCAGGACACCCATGTGGGCCCTGCGCTCCCACCCAACTGTTGCTGCACTCTGTGTGCCTGCTCGCTGCCCATTCCCTCCGCCCATAGCTGCCATTTCCCCGCTTTCCTGCCAGCTGCCAGCCTCTTCAGGGACTAGGGCCAGGAATGGGAGGGGTGTGTGTGTGTGTGTGTGTGTGTTCATAGGGCAAGTCCCCCACACACTTCCTAGCATACACATGCATCCACACCCTCCCTTACACTGCCATACATGCAGACCGCCTCACACACCCCAACCACCTTCCCTCCCACACGTTCCCCCACAAACTCCATACCCACCCTTGACAGCTTGCCAAAACTCAGTAAGCAGCCCTCTGCCCAAAATAATTGCCCGCCCCTGTGTTACACCCATCCAAGAAAGGAAATACATTGTATTGTTCAACAGTACCCCCCAACTGAGTCCTGAACAGTCCTGGTCAATCCCACATGACTACTAGGGCATCAGTGACAGTGTAGGTCCTTCAGCACAGGGAGATGGGAAGTGATGGGCAAGGGTGGGTATTTTCTGTGTTATATCAAGGATCAAAGACAAATAAAAACTTTCTGACTCAGAAAACATCTGTCAACACCACAGAATTGTCCAATTCTGTAACTAGGGGTGGGCAATCAGAGTAACTGGGGGGATGCGATTAGAGTATGAGCCTCAGGTCAGTGATGAGGCATGCATGTGCACCTCCTGAGGGCACTGATGCACCTCCTGACAGGTCGCACTCCTCACTTAGGCAATGGGCAGGGGGGATAGGGAGGAGCGCTAGTCCCCCCCCTGCAAGTGCCAGCCAGAGAGTGGGAGCGCTGGATGTAGTGCTACGGCCACTTCTGGGAGTGCCATGGCCGTTTCCCCCCACCATTCAGTGAGATCAGCCGCTGGGGACTCCCACCTTGGTCAGTGAGATTGGCTATGGGGGACTCCCCCCTCATTGTTGACTGGTGGCTGGGGGGGCACATGCTCCCACAACTAAAGTGACACCAGTCACCTATGCCTCAGGTGCTGACATAGAGGGGGAACTTTCAAGGTCTTCTCTGTTTGCCTGCTTCATTCTGAATTCCCCAAATGAGGTGGGCATTCTTATGCCCCCTGACAATACCCTACTTATGCTGCAGTGAGATCCTCCAAGCACATTGCCCTTCTCCTCCATACATTTCTTTGAACCGGTTGTCTGTACTGCCCTCCACAGCATCCAAGTCCTTCCAGCTCCTAGTCAAAGCCTGACCTCTTGCCTCCCTGATGTACCGACAGTCGACTCTCACTGCAGAATTTGCCTCTGCAGTTTGTCTGTGGCCATGAAATTCAGAGGCAGACTGAAGTAGGAGGACAGAAAAGCAAGAAAGTAACCCTCAGCACAGAGCAGGGAGGGCTGGCACGGGATGCTGTGGAGGTGGGGAGAAGGGAAGCACCCAAAAAAAGGGAGTGAGCTTTGCTGCAGCAGATGGAGAGGAGTGCCCACCAGGTTTGGGAAATGCTGGGCCACAGTGTAGACCTTAATAATTGTATCTCTGCAAGTAACTTTACAAGGGCTAATTTCATCCCCTGATAACTTAAGTGTTGAAACAGGACTAAAATTAACTCTGCCTCTTTACTTCATCTATCTATTTAGTTGGGTTTGACTCTGTCTCAAATACTTGCAGATAAAAATAGACAGGAAGTTCACATATGTTTTTGTGAACATGTGTTTTCAGAGTCTGTACCAAAAAACATCTAAATCAGTAAATGAAATGAAGGAAAAATCTTGGCTCCATCACAAACTTGATGTGCCATGATATATAAAAGCTAGCTTTGTTGAGGGAAAAGATGTGGGAAAACAGATCAGAAAAGTATAGTGGGAAAATGCTCAAAGGAAGTACAGCTTTTCTAACTCAGCTGTTTTCCAACCCGATTAATTTTTGGAGCTCCAAAAAAAACCTAATAGTTTTTACAGCTTGTGAAACTTGAAGGTTTAAAAAAAAATTCCCCGTGCCAAAGCAGGAAAAAACATCAAAATCTTTGTACTGAAAATGTACTGAAAATCTAATGTACTGAAAATCTAGTGAAATGTCATTGGTTCGATTGCAACCATTTTTAAGTAATTAACTGATTGGTGGGGAGGTGTCATTTGAAACCAGAAAATCAGAATTTTGTTCAGAAAGTATCCAACTGAAGTGTCCCAATGGTTTTAAACTTTATTTTCAAAATTTGTTCATGCTGCAAAATTTTTCAAAACTGCCCCTTCCTGTGAAAAAAAAATCATGTTTGTCTAATCATCATTTTCTGACCCAAAAAGAAAACTTTTCTCAAAACAGTTTTATTCATCATGAAATGGCTGATTCTGTTCTAGTGCATAAGGATCTCTTTTTACCACATCCCTACCACAGCTGGAGGGAAGGGGATGTCCACTCTCAGGGCTCCTATACACGCACAGGGCACCAGCCACAATGTTCAGGAAATCCAGCACCTCGGAGTAGACTCAGTTAATCTGGAGCATGGAATTTAACATGCTCCAGCAGACTCTAGCATCACGTGCATCAGTATCCCTGCACTGAAAAATGGAAGTGGGGCACTTTGAATTAAAGTTTGTTCAATGAGCTTTAGTTCAAAGCATCTGCCACCATTTTTCAGCGTGGGGAATGCTGATAATGTGACGTTTGGATGCTCTTAATTAATGTGGCTCACTAATTAAAGCGCACTCCCCATCCTCCTCTGCCTCCCGGAGCACGTGTAATAATGCCCTCTGTGTCCATCCTCTCCATGTGCCAAACCCAGAAGTATGGTGACGAAACCAGTTCAAAGGCATCCTCTGTGGTTAGGGTTAGCTCATGCAAGCATGAGTATGTGGGTAAGGGCACGCTTAAGTGAAAGAGCCTCTGTAAGTGATGGAACACTATGTGGACATATCCTAACAGGCATGTCTTTCTGTATCTGATGTCTTAATAAATTCTCAGCCTACTTATGTGCTTTAGAGCATGTGTTCTGCACAACTTGGAAGACACAACAGCTTTTGTTTATGAATCAGGGGGATAGTATTCTCTAAAGATTTTTCTGTCTGTTTTATAGTGTATAGTGGGGCAGGCAAAATATGGCCTGCCAGGCGATTCCATATGGCCCATGGGGACCCTCCATAAGCCAAAAGAATTATCATGAGCTCTGGCCCTTGACTGCCCCTCTACAAGCCAGTGCATCCATGCAGGAGGTGCAGCACCAGTTGTTAAGCAAGCAACCCCACCCCAGCCCGGCCTGACCAGCCCCCAGCCCCAGGGTAGGGGGCACTGGAGACCAGAAGCTTTTGCCTGGTGACCCTGTGGCTACTTCATAGCCCTCCCTCCCTGCCTGAGTGGAAATTCAGTTAAGGGTCCCATCAGGCCAGGGGCCAGGGACTCCTGTTGAGGGAAAAGGGGCTGGGAGCACAGACAGCTGCAGCTATGGGGTTGGGCCAGGCTGGCCCCACACAGTGCTGCCACATGTGGCCATGGACTTGGATGGGAGTGCAGGACCTGTGCACTATGGGTTGAGTTAGCCCTGCACACTGCCACCATGTGCGGCCAGGCAGGAGTTCTGCACTGTGAGGCCAAGCAATGCTGGCCCTGTGCAGTGCCTCCCCATGGAGCCAGGGGTGAGGGCAGGAGTGAAGGAGCTGCATGCTATGGGGTTGGGTGGGGCTGATCCCACTTGCCACCATGTGTGGCTCGGTACACAGGTGGGAGCTTGGAGCTGTGTGTTATGGGGCCAGGTGGGGCTGGCCCACATGCTGCTGCTACATGGGGGCAGGGACTGGGGTGGGAGCACAGGGAGCTGTGCACTATGGGGTTGCATGGGGCTGGCTCCACCTGCTGCCACCACACGTGGCTC
>NW_017729034.1:11495227-11507528 GCF_001723915.1 Gavialis gangeticus
GGCTTGGTACACAGGTGGGAGCTTGGAGCTGTGTGTTATGGGGCCAGGTGAGGCTGGCCCACATGCTGCTGCTACATGGGGGCAGGGACTGGGGTGGGAGCACAGGGAGCTGTGCACTATGGGGTTGCATGGGGCTGGCTCCACCTGCTGCCACCACACGTGGCTCTGGGGACTTGCACACTCAGGAGACTCCGAGAACCACCTCCCTCCCATCCTCCACCATACCCCCGCACCCACCACACCAACCACACACCCCACATATACCTACACCCTCCCTCACACACATCCTTACACCCTCCCACATGCCCACATACCCCACACCCACGTACACCCACACCCTTGCCCCCCCACACACATACACATGCTCCCTCCCCTCCCCCCCACACACACCCACACACTCCACCTATGGCACCTACACGTCACCACACACATACCCATTCTCCAACCACATACTCCCCCAACCACACCCCCCACATACACTGTCTTACCCCCCCACACACATGCAATATACAAGAGTAAGGCTGTATTTTGAGCTATTATGCAATGGCTGCTGTATACACTACATCAACACATGTAAATCAAGACAAAATATTTTTTTAAATAAAATTAAAATGTTATAGCAATGTTTGAATTTTTGTATATGATTTGTTACTTCTCCTAGTTCCAAGATGGCAACCCCTGCCCCTCCCAAAAAGAGTACTTCTGGGGCAAGAGAGGGGGGGGCGGGACTTCAGGTGGCAAATGTCAGGGGTTAGGGGCAGGACATCCAGTCCCAAGATGGTGACCAGGGGATAGAGGTCTGGGGAGGGCACCTGTCAAGGGGTGGAGCTATCCTTGCGGCCCTTAACAGTTCACCAAAATTTATAAAGAGGCCCTCCAGCCAAATTAATTGCTTATCCTGAAGTATAGCAACAGCTTCTGTCCATGATGCAGCAGCTGGCTTGCAGGTGCTTTCCACCCCTCGCTCCTGTGTAGATAAAAGCTTGATTTGGAACAGTGATTCTCAACAGAGTACCTTGGCACCCTGGGGTGCCTTCAGATCCTTTCAAGGGTGCTGCAGAGTGAAGCAAAAATGGTAGCACTTTTAGGTGTGCAAATATGATTCACAAAATAAACTCAGAGATTTCAAATAGGAATCCACAGTGTTAAAAACATTCTGAGCTGTTGTAATCGTTCTGAATTCTTTGCAACAGAAGAATTGCTCTAACATCTTTCTGTTGCCAAAAAATCAATGAAAACTAAGAGCTGACATTTTCCAAGGTGCTGCAAGTCTATTGGGAGGTGCTTTAAATCTATGGAGGGGTGCCTTGGACCTAAAAAGCCTGAGAACCACAGATTCAGGGACATCTTCTAATTCAGTGGTTCTCAAACTTTTTTTTTTCGCAGACCACTTGAAAATTGCTGAGGGTCTTGGGGAACCACTTAATAAACTTTTTTTTGGTCTGCAAATCAGACCACACAAGTCATATTTTAATATCAGTAGTTTTATAATTACAGATATTCTCAATTGTTCTGCAGCTGTTTTGTGGAGCACCTGAATGGAGCTTGTGGACCACAGTTTAAGAACCTCGGTTCTAATTCATTCTAATCATGAACATGGCAGTTGTATTGGTCTAGTATATGCTGTATCTCTTTTTGAAATACTGAGTTCAACAAGCTGATTTTTATATTCCTTTCAGATTCAGAACATGGGTCTGGAGAATGCAGTTAGATCTGTAGTGGTCACAGAATTTCTGTTCTGCTTTGTAATACAAAGACAGTTCATTTTAAATTTAAATTGATGGGAGTTGATCACAATATTTCAGTACTTGTATTAAACATAGATGTGATCTCATTGACAATTACTGGTACAACCTCTTCATAATCTTTATTTGATTTTCATTATTTTGTGTGCTGGAATGATTTCATCACTCCCCTTTGCATGTTTTAATAATACTAGTTTTACTCAGTCAGTGGAAGTGTCTCCAAGTGCATTTATGCCAGCTTAAAGTTACTGCACAGTAAGTGGGACTAGGCCAGCATCTACACATGCAGACATTAAGGCACATTAATGCTGTGTTTGGACTGACTTGGGACTAAAGTTAGTCCCAAGGCAGTTGACACACAGTGTTACTGCACAGTAAGTTGTCTATGTGTGAACTAATTGGGTGTAAGTTTGATAGCTGCATGATGCATTGTGCAGTAAATATGGCAATTTATGCTCAAGTCAGCATAAATTGCCATATTTACTGCACAATACAGGTGTGCACATGTAGACATGCGCCTGTAATATGCAGTAATTTTGGTTATTGTGCAGTAAATATGCATGTGTAGATGCACCCAGTATTCTGGGCTTTGGTCCTTTTAAATTTGGTTCCAGCTTTGCACATAGGTATTCACAATGTTCTACTCTAAATGCTGTGAAGCAACCTAAATATTTTTAGTAGGGCTGGAGGGTTGTTATTGCTGTGATAGTCCTGGAAATATTTATAAGAGGAAAGGATTTTTTGGGGTGGTATGTTTAATTGGACCAACTGTGTAGTTGGGAGACATGTTAGATAAGCTTTTGGGCACAGTGCGTCTGCCTCAGGGCACTAGCATCTAGCATCCACCTCATTTCTGAAGGAAAAAAGGAGAGAGTCTAGAAGCACTTTACCAGTGTAGGTACTGATACACTGTATCAGCAAGTACTGGTGCCAGAGATGCAGCTAGACTAACAAAATTGGATTTTGCAAAGCTAAAATAAGATAACTTTTTTTCCGCAAGCACTTTTGCAGGTATTATGTGTGCACTAGGGGCTTTTGTTGATGAAGTTGTGTCATTCGGGCCCCATCTACATGTTACACTTAAGGCGTGATTAACCAGTTAATCATGCCTTAGTGGTCACCTGGCCATAAATTCAATCAATTAATAGTATGATAAAAAAAGGAATAAACTACAGTTATTCTACAAAATATGTGTAATAACTTTGTAGCTGCTTCCTATCATGCCATTATTTGAACCCCCTCTGTGGCTAAGAGCCCTGTGGGCTGATTAGAGCTCCCAGCTGGGGGGGGGCCATGTGCACCTCCAAGCCTGGGAGCTCCCAGCCACAGGATCTTGCATGATGGGATCTAATGCATGATCCATACAATCATGCCTCCTGCTGTGCACAGGTGTGATCCCATCATGCTTTTATTTGTATGTGTAGAGGAGCTTTCAGCAGTTACACCCCTGATCAACACAATTATGCCAGTAGAAGTCTGTGGTTCAGTCATAGCCTAACAGGACTTCTCAGGTGTCTTGTGTTGTATAACCCTAGTATCTCAGACCCCCTTGCTTACTAACAGATGACTCACTAATGTTACATAACTTTGACTCTTTCCTGTACAGAGTGGCAAATATTCTTCAGACCATTTATACCACAGAATTCTTTGTGCCTTGGAGTATATACTTCTTAGCCTGTTAAGTACCTAAATTACCAAGTTCTCAGTGACCACTGTGAATTTGTAAGCACCTCATTACCTCAGCTTTTAACCTTTAAGATTCCTGACATTTCATGTGGCATACCTGGCCTCCTATCTAATATAACACCCTATTTTTAAACCAAAAAACAATAAAACTAGTTTTAAAATAATCTGTTTCAGCTGTCACATTCAATATTGTACTGTGATGCAACATCGTGGAGTATGTGACAAAATTAAGCCACAAGGGATGCAGACAGTAGATCCTGCACTATTTGACATCTGTGAGACATCCCATCGGATATATTATATCATGAATTGTAACTCTTGCACAGAAGTCACAGAAAGGGACCTAAAGAGATCATCAGGATGAATTATACCTAAACCATTTCTGCCAAAGGTTTGTCTAACCCGTTCTTAAAACTTCCAGTGAAAGAAATTCCACAACCTCTGTAGAAGATAGTTTCCAGTGCTTAACTATCCTTATAGTTAAAAAGGTGTTCTTAAAGTCTAAACTAAATCTCCTATGCTGCAATGCCAATTACTTCTTGTCTTACTCCATTACTTCTTGTCTTATCCCTATTTGGAAGACGATTACAATTTTTTAGGAATCTTTTACATTTTTGAAGACAGTTATCGCGTCCCTATCTCAGTTTTATCTTCTCTAGAGTAAACAAATGCAATTTTTTCAGTTTTTCCTCTTCTGCACTTTCTCCAACTGGTCAACATCTTCCTGGAAGTGTGATGTTCAAAACAGGAAATAGTACTCCAGTTGAGGTCATAGAATCATAGAAAGTTAGGATTAGAAGGGACCTCAGAAGGTCATCTAGTCCAACCCCCTGCTTAAAGCAGGACCAGCCCCAACTAGATCATCCCAAACAAAGCTTTGTCTAGCCAAGAGCTTGAAAACCTCCAAGGATGTAGATTCCACCACCTCGCTGGGTAACCTGTTCCAGTGTTTTACTACCCTCCTAGTCAGCAAATTCTTCCTAATATCTAACCTAAACTTTTCTTGCTATAACTTGAGACCATTGCTCCTTATTCTATTATCTACCACCACTGAGAATAGTCCAGCTCCATCCTTTTTTGAACCTCCCTTCAGGTAGCTGAAGGCTGCTATTAAATCCCCTCTCAGTCTCCTCTTCTTTAAACTAAATAAGTCCAGTTCCCTCAGTCTTTCCTTATAAGTCATGTCCCCCAGTCTCCTCTTCATTTTTGTTGCCTTCAGCTGGACTCTCCAATTTGTCCACATCCTTTCTGCAGTGGGGGCCCAAAACTGAACACAGTACTCCAGATGTGTCCTCACCAGTGCAGAATAGAGGGAAATAATCACTTCCCTTGACCTACTGGCAGCACACCTACCAATGCAGCTCAGTATGACATTAGCCTTCTTGGCAAGAAGGGCACACTGTTGGTTCATATTCAGCTTATTGTCCACTGTGACCCCCAGGTCCTTTTCTGCAGAGCTGTTGCCCAGCCAGTCAGCCCCCAGCCTGGGGATTGTACATGGGATTGTTCCATCCTAAGTGCAGGACTTTGCACTTGACCTTGTTGAACCTCATGAGATTTCTTTTGGCCCAATCCTCCAATTTGTTTAGGTCACTCTGAATCCTAGCCCTACCCTCCAACATATCTACTACTCCCCCCAACTTGGTGTCATATGCAAACTTGCTGCGGGTGCAGTCTGTGCCATTTTCCAGGTTGTTGATGAAGGCATTGAACAAAACTGGCCCCAAGACCAACCCCTGGGGCACTCCACTTGCTACTGGCTGCCAACTAGACATTGAGCCATTGATTACTACTCTCTGAGCCTGATGCTCCAGCCAGTTTTCTATCCACTGTCGATTCTTCCAGCCTATACTTCCTTAGCTTGCCTGCGAGAACGTTGTGGGAGACCGTATCAAAAGCTTTGCTAAAATCAAGGTAAATCACATCCACCAGTCTCCCTGCATCCACAGAGCCAGTCACCTCATCAGAGAATGCAGTCAGTTTGGTAAGGCATCACTTGTCCCTAGTGAATCCATGCAGACTGTTCCTAATCACCTTTTTCTCCTCCAAGTGCTTAGAAATGGATTCCTCATACCAGTACTCAGAAGAATAGCAGAGTTACTTCACATATCTGACTTGCAACAGTCATGTTTATGCAGCCTAATATGCTAATTTTTTTTCTGAAGCAGTGTTGTATTGTTGACTCACCATGTCTAGCTTGTGATCCATTATAAGTCCCAGATCCTTTTATTACAGAACTGCTGCCCAGGAGCGCTGTGCAAAGCTTTGGTCCCTGATTCAATTCGGCAGAGATTCAGCTGGATTCAGTGGCTGAATCTCCGAATCTGAATTGAATCAGAGGACCCTTTAATCTTTCAGAATCAAATTGGAACCCTCTGAATCAATTCAGAGAGATTTGGAAATTCGGATATAGAGACAACTTTAAATGTTTTTTCTACATGCCTCTAGATAGCAGGCGGCTCGTGAGTGCTGTGATGCTGGGGTGCATGGAGCGTCCCACAGAAGCATGGGGAGCTCCCCAGTGTGTTCTACAGCAGACCTGGAAGTGGGCCATAAGTACTTCCGGTCCAGCCCCAGGTCTGCTGGGGAGCATGCTGGGCCCCCTTCCCCCCTCCCCCCCATGCCACCCTGGCTCAACGACTGGTGCCTCCTGAGTCTGGGGGGCATCCGGGGTCCCCTTGTGGCCGATTGTTGAGCCAGAGGGGCACGGGGGCCCCCCTCCCATGCGCTCCCCAGCAGACCTGGAAGTGGACCAGAAATACTTCCGGTCCACTTCTGGGTTCGTCACCAAGCACGTGGAGGGCACCCCCCCACACCCCTGTGGGATGCTCTATGTGCCCCAGCATTGCAGTGTTCACAAGCTGCGCCTGCTACCTCAAGCTATGTAGAAAAAACATTTAGAGCTGTGTCTATGGCCGAATCGCTGATTCTCTGAATCAGCATCAAATCTTCAGATCTGGATTCAGCCAAATCGAATCAGGGACAATGATCTGAATCAACAAATTGAATCACTGTCCCTGATTCGGGCTGAATCTGAATCCAGTCCAACTTCGCACACACCTACTACCTAGTCAGTCCTTCCCTATTTTATATTTGTGCAGTTTATTATTCCTGTTTAGGTGTTGGAACTTATACTTGCTCTTGAACTGCATCTTATTTCTGACAGTTTCTCCAATTTGTCAATATTATTTTTAATTTTAATCTTGTCCTCAAGAGCTTGTAACCCCTTCTCCCTGCTGCTAATTGTATTAGTCATCTGAACATAATTATCCTTGTTGGTGAAGACTGAAGCAAAAAGGCATTTAAAACTTTTAATAGCTTCCCCTCCCACAATTTATAGTAAGCCAATTCAGTTCTTGGTCATCATCTTAATATACACAGGATATTGTTACTCTTTCATGCCTGAAAGTGTGTAAAATCTTATTTTGTGTCTTGTTCTTGTCTCAACATATATTATTCATTTTTACTCATCCTTTGTCATTGACCTAGTTTCCATTTTCTGTATGATTTTTCAAGAGTTCAGGTCACAGAAAAACTGATTATTTGTTCTCTTAATACCCTTCCTGTCTTTTCATTTCATTGGGTAATTTAAATTTGTGCTCTTAATAATTTTTTCTTTAATGAATATCAATTCTCCTGAACTCCTTTTTCATTTAGACTTGCTTCCCAACCAAATCTGAGTTTACTGAAGTTTGCTTTCTGCAGTCTTTTTCCAGCTGTTCTTTCTCCTTCCTTTTCTAGAAAGCATGAACTGCCATTTCATGATCACTGTCACCCTAGTTGTCTTCTACCCTCACATTCTCAACCAGTTTCTTTCTTTTGATCAGAATCAGATCTGGAAGAATCTGCCCTCTTGGTCCTTTCTCATACTATCTGTATCAGCAAGTTGTCCAAAACACACTCCACAGTCACATTTGATAGTTTGTTCTGATGAATTACCAATACTCTCCAGTATAACTTTGGGTAGCTGCAGTCCCACATTACCACCCAGTCCTGTTTTGTGGATGATTCTATTAGTTGTTCATAAAAATCCTCACCCACCTTATCTTCCGGGTTAGGTGGTCTGCAGTAGACTCCTGTCATGATATCACTCTTATTATTTTCCCCCTTTATCTTTACCCTATTGTATTTAATGTATCTTTACTTTCAGCAGGTTTGTCTCCCATTATGTTCTGGACTTTGGAGTAAAGGACACATTCTTTTTCTTTCCGGTCATCTGAGTGGCCATTCTTTGGTCACGTACAGGGCATTTTTGGTGCTTACACACCCTGAGGAATTCTATTCCTGGACACGTAGCCCTGTACACATGAATGGAAGGGAGACCTCCTAGCAGCTGAATGACTATGGTACTCCACTGGGTTCTGGGCCCTTCTCACCTGCAGAAGGTTTAAACCTGAATCTCTCTCACTTCCCAGCACAGCACTCTAACCATAGCATATCACCTATTATTTAGTTGCTTCTCTAGTGCTCATTCTTAAGCCGGCCTGCTGGGCAGCCGTAAGTGGGAGATATGTGCAGCAGTATAGGGAGATGGCCAGGCAACCAAGGCAAAAAGGAAGTGATGACTTCCAGTTGCTGTCACTGTTATGAATGTGAATTTGCAGCTACCAGCAGCAGTTTTTTCATGCCTCCTCCCAAGTTGCCCCTATGGCCCCTCCTTCTAGTTAAGCCACTGAGTGTGTGGGGTCAGAAGAAAGAAAGCAAGCCAGAGGGCGTGTGGCTCAGTGCAGTAGGTTGCTGGCCTACAAAGAAGGGGACTTTGTCTTGTAGCCTGGGCCCTTGCCTTCAGTAGAGCTGAAGCTTCCTCTGCCCCTGGCCTCCATCCATTTTTTACAGTGGCTAGGGTAGTGGCTCAGTGTCAGAAGGAGTGATAAAGAAAGATGCAAGCAATGATTGACCTGTACTGTAATGGTTAGTGGGATGTGCTAGGAAGTGGGAGATAGCCAGGTTTGAATCCCCTCTGGGTAAGAACTTTCAGCTTCCCAAGCAAGTGCCCTAGCCACTGAGCTAAGGGATAAAAGAAGGGTGTTCATAAAGCCCTTCTCTGTTCCTGAGGCCAAGTCTGGTAATCATGTGTTTTGGCTGATTCCATTTTCAGATGTCTGGGTCCACTATGTGTCCACAAGGGTCACTGTTGTGCATGCAGTTGCATATTTACAGATAGTCATCCATGCGCATAGGGCTATGCATCCAGAGATGGAATTCCTCTGAGTGCATAAGTGCAAAGATGTGTGGTGTAGATGATCAAAAAATGGCTACTTAGACAACCAAGAAAGAATAGACTGTCTCCCTAGTTGCACACATGATTGTTTTACAAGGCAACCCCTGAACCTTTATTCCCTTCCTGTCTTTCCTGAACAGGCTGTAACCTCCTATGTCAGTATTTCAATCACAGGAATTATCAAGTCTCTCTGATGCCAATTAAGTCACAGTTTTGATTATATACTGTGAGACATCCAAGTCCTCCTGTTTATATTGCTCATACTTTTTTGCATTAGTAAAGAGGCATCTGATAGGTTCACCAGACTGACTCACTATTTTCATTCTTGTCTGTCCTGTGACTAATTAGCCATGTGCCTCACACTGATTTTCGGGTTTTCTTTGTCCAGCTTATCATAGTCTGTATTTCTTCTTAATTTATGTCACGAGTCCTCATCAAACCATTTTAAAGTCCTCTTTATCGAGTTACCAAGCCTGTGAGTAAAGTTGTTCTTCCCTTTATTGGCTACATGGATCTCATCTCTATTCAGTAGTCCACTTTTTGAGAAGATCTTGGGGAAGATGGAAGGATGCTGTTGTGATTTAGAGAGGCACAACACATGCACAGATATGCTTCTGCCTCCTCTGTGGGTGTTCACTGTCTTTTCTAAAATCAGGTTTCAAAAATTAAACAGCTGCTGTTTTGTGGCCTTTGAAAAATTGGATTAGATTGGAACAGAATAGCATTAAAGCATAAATGTGGAATTTTTTTAGCAATGCCTCACTAACCTCCTCCATTGCTTATATATTTTTGACCAATTTAATTCCCAAAGGGAGTTTCTGTACTTCCTAAAACCAGAGTATCTGATTTATGTTCTGCACAAGAAGCAGCTTTACATAGAAGGGATGGGATTTTAAGAGACTGAAGGGAATTAGGTGCCTAATTCACATTGCATTTCCTTGCAATTTGAGCATCTTAGTTGTGTAGCCACCTGAATACAAATTGAGACAAACAGGCATTTTATCTGAAATGTAGAAGACAATCTGTTAAAATCTGGCATATCAAATCATATTACAGGTGTAGAGAATTTTATCTATAAAATTCTTGCAGTAAGGGGATTACAAATACTGTTTATATTTCTATTAAATTTGATTCTTTTCACTCCCTTTGGTTCCTCGGCACCTGCTAGGTTCCCTTTGGAGATAATTAGGTGTGCACCAAACCCTTCACAAAAGCTGAATTTTGATGAGCGAGAGCAGCCAGATGAGGATATAGCTGTTGCTGAGGTTGAACAGTCAGCCTGTGTCCTTGAACAAAGACCCAGTCCCAAAGGACTTTCTACTGACATCTATAAATAGTTCAGGCACATTTGGGCAACTTCCCTAACTATAATGTTGAACAAATCTTTCAGATCAGGCCAATTATCTCTGGTTTTTATATCTGCTCTTAACTCAGTTAATACTTATGCATTGCAAGCTACCATAAGGACCATGAATATTGTGCCTCCTACGGAGCCATTTCCTTATGCAGTACAGTTCTAAATTCATTTTAAAAATGCAGTTAAACTCAATCATTCTTTCCTCTTTTATTCATCAGGACTTAATTGGTTTCATATGAACCAGGCATGACTCATACTTTAAAATATTACTGATAATAATATGCATGCTGTTTCATCTAATATCACACCAGTGGTGGTTTCATCATGTCACAAAAAAGCCTTTAACTGTACAGGATGGTGCTGTCATTTTACTGCTCTTGATACCATAGGATACAGACCTACTTGGGTCAAAATGATGTGCTTTGTATCAATAGTTGGAATTCATATCCACTAATTACAGCTAACAGGTTTTAGCTTAAACAGTGGTACGAAAAAGGGTTGTTTCTTATTCCTAACTAGCCCTTGTTTCATCTAATGAGGAAATCAAAGGTAGTTGAATGGACCATGTCTATCCCTATATTGCACTTCACAACAATGATTATTTCATATTTATAAACAGCTTTGATAGATCATTTCCTGATACAGGTATCTTAAAAGAGTAACAATTTTTGGCTCATTTCTGTTTTTTTAAAACACATAATAATAAAACAGACATTCCCAGTGAAGTGAAAATTGTCATACACGTATGGATTCTACCCTTTATGAAGAGGATGGAGGATTTAGCATATTCCAAAGGGCTGATACAGAACCAGGATGTGTGGTGAAGGGTCAGAAGAGATGCACCATCTCAGCTGCCCAGGGACTCCATCAAAAAAGTTGAAGATGGTAGATGTGGCATTCTGTTCCCTCTCTGTACCCCCAGGAAGGCACTGGGGGTGGCAGTTAGGCAATGAAACTCTGCTGCATTCTGTAACAAAGAGCCTAGGGCTCCTGTTACTTTAAGGATGAAAGAGCAGCTGGGAGATCCTCAGGAGGAGAAGGCTGCTCATTATGAGTTGCCAGCGAGCAGGTCCCGAGGGATTTACCTGCTGTGAGTCCTTGCAGCTTGCTCTGCAGTAGTAAAAAAGTTAGAGCCCTGCATGAAGGACAAGCTACTACTGCAGCAGTAAGCTATCCTGGAGTTAAGCCAGTAAGCCAAATCAGGAAGCAGCTGTAGCCAGCCCAGGCAGTCACCTGATCGGAAGAGGGCAGGGTCTGGGAGGCATATAGACCCCCGGCCAGAGGCAGGGAAGGCAGTCTGGCTCTTGAGGCCAAAGAGAAAAAATTCCTTTTGCAAGATGGCTGTTTCAGGAGGAATGACTGAGACCCTGCCAAACCTGAGAGTAACAAGCAAGGAGCTGAGGGCTGGTAGAGAACAGGGATCCTGAATGAGTGGTGGGTTTTAGTAGCCAGCTAGTAGGCTTAGGTTTAAGTTGAAGACAGTGTGCATATGTTGTGTTTGAGTATGAACTGGTGGTTTGGGTTGGAATTACTGGGCATGAGAGGAGATTCCAGTAGTGTCTGAGGGACGCATGTTTGTTGTGAGCTTGGCCAGGTGCTGGTGCTTGAGGCCCAGAAACAGCTTAGGTTAAACAGGTTGGTAGCTGAAAGCGAGGCTGAAGCCAGACAGGGTCAGTGGGCCCAGTATCCTGAGCAGAATGGAGAGAGCATCCAAAGCAGGGTGTAGCCATGGCCCTGAGCAGGGTAGAGACAGGGCCCAGGGCAGGACAAGAACCAGGTCTAGGGGCTTGTAGCTCAAGTGGGTGAGAAGCCCAAGAGGAGCAAAAAATAGGACCAGGGGCCCAAAGCCCAAGATGGCCAAGACCAGGGCTGGGGGCCCACACCCTAGATGGTTGAGAACCAGGATCAGGGCCCATAGACAGGGGCCTGGGGACCATAACCCAAGAGGGGCAGAGACTGGTGAACTGGAAGGAGCTAAGAGAAGAGGATAGGAGGTCCCAGGGTGCCTGAGAAGCAGTGGAAGCTTGAGCCTGCCAGAAGCAGGGTGCAAGCAGCAGTACAGCCCAAGAGAGGTAGAGACTGACAAGGGTATAGAGGCCTGGTGAGGCATGAAATGAGGCTGGGGCCAGACTGCTCACAAAACTGATTGGCAGCACCTATGAGGCATGGGCGTGGTCACAGGGGAGACCGGAGGCCGTGAACAGCCAATAAGGCAACAGGTGCCCTGGGCCATGTACAGGCCAGGAGAGCCCACATAACGGGAAGGATTGTTGAGAGAAGTGGGGGGGGGGG
>NW_017729034.1:11507624-11517618 GCF_001723915.1 Gavialis gangeticus
GGGGGGGGGGGGTCTGTTGGCAGGAAGATAGACCAAGTCTTGCTCATAAACCTGTGGGCAAGCTCCCCTTACTGCTATTAAGAATATTGAGGCTACCTTAGAGACAGAGCAAAGCACAAATGGTATGACCACCTGGGGACATCATAGCTGCCCCTGTGCTACAGAGACCCACCAATCTTTGCAGCTTTGACATTTTGGGTTCCAGAGGCAAAATTCTCTAAGTATTGGAGACAACACCCACCCTTCTTCATTACCTGCAGCAGAAAAATTGGAAGGAAAATTAGGGCCTTTATAGTAATTTCTGAGTAAGGCAAATTCTACTCCTCACAATAGAAAGGCTTAGGAACTAATTAGATCATTATAACTGAGCCTGGTGTCACTGCCTGTATCAGAAGTGGGCAAAATGCAGCCTGCAGGCTGGATCTGGCCTGCCAAGTCATTCTTTCTGGCATCCCTCTCCACCTTCCCCCATCCCCTGTGCAAGAGATACTTGCTGCAGCAGCTCCAGCTCCCAAGACAGTAGCTGGCAATGGACCACAGCAGGGGCTGAGACATATAGCAAGTTCAGTCCCTGCAGGGCTGGGGAGGGACCCATCCCCTAAAACCTTCCCTCCCCCTCCTCTCCCTGTGCCCTGGCTCCTGCTTCAGGTGCTGCACTAGGTTCCAGATGCCTTCCACTCCCCCTCCCCACCTCAACTTGTGAGTTTGCATGTGGCAACAATGGAGCAGCAATACTGGAAACAGGAACCCCCAAAAGTCGTGAGGGTTAGTACTGCAGCAGTGCTGACCAAGTGGGGACCCCGAGTGTCAGGGAGGTCCAACACCCCTAAGACTCCCACTAATTAGTTGAGGGTGATGAGACAAGTTGTTAGAGGGGTCACAACCACCTGATAGGTCATGCCTGTGCCTCATGACCTAAGGGGAAGACCTTTTGGGGCCCCAGGGGTGAGCCATGCATCATGAGGGCAGGCCCTGTAGAGGGGCAGTACTTCCCAGTCAAGGGATGGACTTTCTGATGCCAGGGATCATATGATGGGGGCAGGGGATTCTGGGACCAACATAGATTTCATAGACATTAGGGCTGGAAGGGACCTCGGAAGATCATCGAGTCCAGCCCCCTGCCCCAAGGGCAGGAAGTCAGCTGGGGTCAAAGGATCCCAGCAAGATAAGCGTCCAAATGTTTCTTGAATGAGTCCAGAGTAGGTGCTTGCACCACTTCTGGAGGGAGCCTATTCCAGGCCTTGGGGGCTTGGACAGTAAAGAAGTTTTTCCTTATGTCCAGCCTAAAATGGTCTTGGAGGAGTTTGTGACCATTGGTCCTTGTCATTCCTTGGGGTGCTCTGGTGAACAGATGTTCCCCCAGATCCTGATGCACAGCCCTGATGTAGGCTGCCACCAGGTCACCCCTGAGCCTGCCCTTTTCCCAGGCTGAAGAGCCCCGTGGCTCTCAGCCTCTCTTCATAAGGCCTACTCTCCTGCCCTCTGATCATGCGCATGGCTCTCCTCTGGACCCTCTCTAGCTTCTCCACATCCTTCTTGAATTGTGGAGCCCAGAATTGGATGCAGTAGTCCAGCTGCAGCCTCACCAAAGCCAAGTACAGCAGGAGGATGACATACTGAGATTTACTTGAGAAGCATCTATGGATGTAAGCCAGAGTTTGGTTTGCTTTACCAGCTGTGACATCGCATTGGTGGCTCATGTTCATCTTGTGGTCAATTATGACCCCCAACTCTCTTTAGCTGTTGGTGCTAGGAAGCGTAGCACTGCCAAGATTATAAGCACACTGAGGGTTTTTTTCCCAAGGTGGAGTACCTTACATTTGTCAGTATTGAAAGTCATCAGGTTTGTATCTGTCCACTTTTTCAGCCTATCCAAGTCAGCCTGGATCACCAATCTGTCCTCCGTTATGGACGCTCTACCCCAAAGTTTGGTGTCATTGGCAAACTTGGCCAGTCCACTGCTAACACTAGTATCCACATTGTTGATAAAGACGTTAAAGAAAACATGTCCAAGGACAAAGCCTTGGGGGACACCGCTGGTCACAGAGCGCCATGATGATTCACTTCTGTCGACCACCACTCTCTGAGTCCAGCCTTGGAACCAATTCTCTAGCCATTGGGCTGTGATGTAGCCGAGACCACCGTTGGCCAATTTTTCCAAGAGGAGATTGTGGGACACCAGATCAAAAGCTTTTTAAAAGTCCAGATATATGACATCAATATCTTCTCCCTTGTCCGGGTGATATGTCACCTGGTCATAGAAGGAGAAGAGATTGGTCAGGCAAGACTGACCCGCAACAAACCCGTGCTGGCTGTCCCTCAGGATGTTGCCATCATCCAGCTTGTCAAGAATGGACTCTGATGATTTTTTCCAGAATCTGACCAGGGATTGAGGTCAAACTGATTGGCCTGTAGTTCCCTGGATCTACTTTCCTCCCTTTCTTGAAGATGGGCACCACATTGTCCTTCTTCCAATCTTCAGGTACTTCACCTGAGCGCCAGGAGTTTTCGAAAATCTTTGCCAGTGGCTGAGCTATGACTCCCGCCAGCTCCTTAAGTACTCTGGGGTGCAATCTACCAGGATCCACTGACTTGAAGGTGTCCAGCCTCTCAAGGTGTTCCTTTACAAGGTCTACACCAATGCTGGGTATAAATTCACCCTCACCCTGGCTGTCCCGCATCTTGTTAGGCAGGGTAGATCCTTTGGGCTGATGAAAAACTGATGCAAAGTATCCAGTAAGCAAATCAGCTTTTTCCTGTGTGTCGGTTGTGAGTTGTCCCATTTGGTTTATCAGGGCTCCAGTGTTACCCTTGCTTTTCTTCTGACTCCCCACATATCTAAAAAAGGACTTTTCATTGTCCTTGATATGTATAGCCAGGTGGAGTTCAGTTGCAGCCTTGGCTTTCCTTGTTCGCTCCCTACAGGTATGGACCAGTGCAGAGTAATACTCCTTTGTGGTGATTCCTATCTTCCATCCTTTATGAGCCTCTCTTTTTTGGCGTAGGAGGTCCACGAGTTTCCTGCTGAGCGAAGGGGGTTGCTGTGCCTTTTTGGTACCTTTCCTCCGAGATGGGATGGACATCCCTTGTGCCTCCAGGATTGCTCCCTTAAGGAGTGACCACTCCTCTTGGACTCCTCTCCCTGCTGAGTCTTGGTCCCTTAGTGCCTTGACAACGAGCCTCCTGAGCTTATCAAAGTCAGCTTTCCTAAAGTCGAGGCCTTCTGCATTGCTGACTGACTTGCCAGTTTTGCAACAGATAGTAAAAGTAACTAGCTCGTGGTCACTGTCTCCCAGCTTTCCTGTGATCTTTAGGTTGCTCACTAGATCATCCCCTTTAGCCAGTACCAGGTCCAGCAGCGCTTTACCTCTTGTGGGTCCGTAGACTTCTTGGGTCAGGTAGAGTTCGTCCACACACGTGAGGAAGCTTTGCGACTGTTTGGATTCAGCCGAGTGCTCTTTCCACAAGATGTCTGGGTAGTTGAAGTCTCCCATGACAAGCATGCACTGAGAGCATGTAGCCTCATCCAGTTACCTGGAGAATTCCTGGTCAATCTCTTGTTCCTGGTTAGGAGGTCTATAATAGACTCCTACCATTGTGTCCCCTGTACCACGTTCCCCACGTATTTTAACCCAGAGGGTTTCTAGTCACCCTCCCTGGGTGCTAATGTTAGGTTGCAGGGATGTGTAGCTATCCTTGACATAGAGAGCTACACCCCCACCCCTTTTATCTGCACAATCTCTCCTATACACGGTATAGCCGTCTATACCTGTGGCCCAGTCATAGGTGGAGTCCCACCAGGTATCCATTATCCCTATGAGATCATAGTCTTTCTTGTTTAGTAGGAGGACCAGTTCCTCCTGTTTGTTCCCCAAGCTCCTGGCACTGGTGTACAGACACATAAGCATCCCATTGGGAGCCCTAGGCTTCCTCACATTCCCCGGAGGACGCTGTTCCAGGGCTGGGATAGGAGTCGAATCCCTTGAGTGCTCTAGCCTGTTGGTTTTGTAGATATTGCCTGGCGGGCTTGCTTTGGTGGTTGTCCACCCATTCCCCAGCGGGCTTAGTTTAAAGCCTGGTCAAGCAGGTCAGCCATTCTGGCTGAGAAAAGCTTCCTCCCTGCTGAAGTGAGGTGGAGGCCATCTCTGTACCCCTCTGTACCCCTGTACCCCTGCGTGCCTACCTCTGCCTGCAGCAGCACTGCTGACTTGGAGGCTGGGAGTGAGTGCACTTGCCTAACCTGCACTCTCATTGCCTTGTCTGCCTGCAAAAGGAAGCAGTTTGATTCAAATACAGAAGACCAGGGAGAAGTCAAAGGAATAGATTGGGACAATGGGTCTTGTAAAATGGGAGCTGGAAGGGGAAGAGAAAAACTGCTACTAGATGCTGGTTTGGGGAAATTTGGGAGTGGCTGGGCAAGGAAACTGCAACTGGGCATTGGGGAAAAAGATTGGGAGCCGTAAGAGGGAAGGTAGACTGGGGCTGGTTGGGCAGAAAATTGAACTGAGACCTGGGAGAGAGAGGAGAGGCTGGGACTGACTGGCTTAGGCCACTGGTTCTCAAAATCGTTAGACTTGAGAGTCCCCTCAGAAAATGCCAGCTCATAGCTTTCACTCAGTTTTTGAGTACAGAAAAATAATAGAGCAATTCTTCTGCTTTGAAGAACTCCAAGACTTCACAATGCATCAGAATTTTTTGACCGATGTGTCAAAAAAAATATTTGAATTCCAAGGGCTTATCATGTGTAAGTGTTGGCACACCTAGCAGTGCTAATATTATGCGGCAGCCTGCAACACCCTTGAAAGGATTTCATGGCACCCTGGTTGAGAATCACTGGCTTAGAAAGTCTTTCTGTGGGAAAATAATGTGAGATCCTCTATGACAAGACTGTCATTAGGCACATGTACAAATAAGCCAAATTAAGGTTTCATAGGGAGCCTTAATGTATCCATTTACTAACTTTTGGGTGTTTGATTTTGCAATCTTAAAAATGTTCTCATAGGAAAGTTTTGTATATACAAAATCATTTTATCCTGGTATAAAGTTTATCATTTTTTAGGACTATTAAAAGAAGAGGAATTTGAAGTTTCTATATAATGTCTAAAAGTCTAATTGTATTATCTGAATAATCAAAACCTTAAAAAGTCCGGTTCTGACTTTAGTTATGTGTATGAGATTGACATTGTTATGATTTGTAATTATCGTACACGTTGCCAAATTCTGAATTTGTATTTTGTTCATTATATGATATTTATATAAGTTATGACATAAACTGTGTACCTGGCACTAAATGTGAATGATCTACAGACAAGTACTTATTCAGTGGAAAAAAAATTAGAATGGTTTGAAATAGCGTGTAAGTTTAAAATGCTGTGATTTGTTTACTCACAAATAGGGCAAAGGCATTTCACAATTTAGGGAAGGAAGTGGAATTCGGCATGTAAATTATTCATTGTGAACTACTCATTCAGCTCTGATGTTCGCATTTAAGGTTCAGTTACAACAAATGCCAATTCCAATTTTATTTAACATTGTCTGTGTTCTCTCACACTTGAGTACTCCTTTCACAATAGCTTAAAGGATGTTTATTTAAGTTCAGATCCTTGCATTGTGAGGCAGACATTGCATTCAGTAATGTTCCTGTTACATGAAGTATGAGGTGAAGAAGGAGTTTATGCTGCATTGTGTTATATATGAGCTATTGCCGAGTAAAATAAACTTATATGATAGAAACAGAATATACCACTTGAAGAAATGGTGGCCTATTCCAAATGTCCTCAAATAATGGCAGGTAGCTATTAGCCTCATTTGCACATGTGTATCTGCTCCTGGGATATCTAACTGTAATCATTTGGAACCCCAATGAACTCTGCCCAGTATAATTATAATATTATTAATATTATATTATAATTATAATCCTTAGTTATTTTTGGGAACAAAAAAGCAGGCTGGTTTTCCAAATCATGCTCTGCATATTAGAAGTCACAACACTCACTGACACTCACTGTAAGCATTACCACTCATATCTCCATGAACTCTCTATCTGCATAGATCAAGAGACCACTCAGGGACTCAGACTCTCCAGCATACACAGCTAATATCCACAGTAATATTTGATCTAGAAATAGTGGGTCTGATTCTCTTCTTGGATTTCAGTCAAGTCAGTGGAGTTACACCAGAGAAAAAATGATGCACAGGAAGAGTCAGTCAGGCCTAACTGGCTGACACTTTGGTTGTTTGCCCCCTTTTATATGTAGAAAATATTCACTCTTTTAAGGAAACAGTGGGTGTGTCTACACATTCATTAATGTGCAGTAGCTACTGCACATTAAATATAGTACTTGCAAAAGGAAGTACTAAATAAATGTGCAGTAGGCTGCCCTACTGCGCATTAGTGCAGTTGCTTTTTTCGTGAAGGTTAATGCGCAGGAGAGTAATACTACTATGCATTAGCCTAATAGCATGGGTTTTGCCATGACACTGTAATGTGCAGTCAGTCAGTCTACTGTGCATTAAGCATCTCATGTAGATGCACTCAGTGAGTGGTTCCTATGATGTACTTGCAGAACAAATGCTGCTTTCTGTGGGAGGATTCATCTTCAGTCATTCCTAAGCATCAGCCTTTTCATCTCCCCTACATGTTAAAGGCAAGAACTGACGCTCTTCCTTGAATCTTTCTATTTTTACAACAGACCATGTGAATGGGCACTGTACAAGCCCAACCTCCCAGACTTGTGGGTCAGGAAAGCGACTCTCCAGTGCAGATGTCTCGAAGGCCAATCGCCGAGGACCCGGGAGGCCCCCATTCAGAAAAGCCCAGTCTGCAGCCTGCATGGAGATTTCTTTACCAGTCACAGCTGAAGGTGGGTGCCAGTGAGCATTCTCAATAGGTATGTGTTCGTTTCCCTTTTGCACAAGATGTGAAAGCAAAGGAGTTCCATGCCACTTAACATGGTCCCTGTCTTAGTCACTGCGCCCAACTGCTGTCTTCATTTGATTGTTTAGAATTAGAGTGATCCCTGTGTCTTAGTGTTGTTACTAACCAGCCTGCTGCTGAGTTCTGTGCTAGCTAGGATTGCGGTACACTAAACTCCTGCCTTCCTTATGTCCCTGGATGCTTTGCTCCAGGAAAGCAATTTCTTGTAGGAGCTTATGTACAATAATTCCGATAACGAGACATCAGTGGCTTAACGTTGCCTGTCCCTATTTATGAGCAGAGAGATGTAGTTAGCCATATTAGTCTGCAGTCAAGCAGAAGGCTGGCAGATTTGCATCTTGATAGACTAACTAAATTAGAGAGAGAGATAGCAGAAGCTTTCATGAGCTGGAGCTTACGTCATCAGATGGTGTGGAAGGATGTGCACAGAGCAGTGTATAGAATGAAGAGAGTGATCTGAATGCAAAAAATAGGAAGGGAGAGGAAGATGGGGAAGGAAAGCGGGGAGGAGGGCAGTGCTGGAAGAGGCATACAAGCAAAGAAGCCATAGGAACAAAGAGCTCACAAAAGCTAATCCAGGTAATGGGATAAGAATCCATAGTCCCTGTTTAGACTATAATTAACACAATCCACAATCTGTGGATGATTTCTTGTTCCATAATTTCCAGTTCAAATCAGTCTTTAAAAGTTTGCTACCTAAGAACAGCTACCCTGTGGTCAGCAATGGAGTGGCCAGGGAGGTTCAAGTGTTCTGCCACAAGCCTTTTTGTCTTTCTGGAGCTGACATCAGATCAGTTTTCATTCATTCTTTCTACCTTCCTATCTTTTGTATTCAAATTACTCTCTCCATTCTATATACTGCTCTGTGCATGTCTTTTGACAGCATCTGATGAATCTACTCTGCCTTGTGCCTGTTTATTCAGAATCAATGCCCTTTCTGTCCCCAACAATTCCCTTCCTTTTTGCCCTTGGTACCGTGGCTTGCAAGGGGATCCTTGTAAGGTAGCCCATCCACATCTACAAGAGTTCCTGCATCAAGGGGGTCTTTCCCAGCTGGACTCAGATCTTGTAAGGTCCATTTATGTGTGTTACTCCAGTCCTTTTACTCATTATATAGGAAAGAGAGAGTAAAGGTGAGGATTGCTCATATAATGTGCACTGATGCCTTTGTTTAAATACAAGCGGTAGCAAATACTTCTTTGTTGTAGAAAATACTTCTTTACATGTGTATAAAAAGGTTTCTTTATATATATATAATCTGTAGAAAACACCAAAGCTGTCTCCTACAACTGGAATGTTTCACCAATACAGGAATGCTGGTATACTATACTGAGAAAGCAGTCCCAGTACAGACATTGGCACAAAAGTGCACTGCACCAGTACAGTAAAGCCACCCTTGCCCACCAGTAATACAAGTTATACCAGAAAAAGGATAGTTTTTACCAGTACAGTGATGTCTACAGTAGAGGCTTTTGCTGGCACAACTGTGGCAGTCAGGGAACATATGTATTCACACCGCAGACCAACAGAGCCCAGCTGGCTGAAGTATTTAGCATTAACCTGTCTATAACACAAAGTCAGAGTATAGTCCTGTGATGGCCAATCTTTCTGGCATGTGGGCCATAAAATAAGCCCTACCCCTCCCCAGAGTCATATCTGACAGGATCTGCACCCTGTAGTAGCAGAAATAGAGGCAGGGATTTGAGCTTCAGCCCTGCAGAGAAGCAGGAGGCTTGCTGTGAGAGGTGTCGCTGCCTAGAGCCAGGTTAACCTTTCCCCGGTCCCGCAACCATCACTGTTTTAAATGACAAGCAAGGATCCAAAGCCCTGAATTCATCAGTGGCTGCAGGACCAGGTTGACCTGGCTCTTGGCAGTGACACCTAATACCTCCTCTCACAGCAGCATCCTACCCTACTCCATGTGGCCAGAGGCTTGAGGCCCCTGAATCCATTCTGGCTCATGTTCCCCACACAGCAGCCGCCCATAACTTTTTTGGCCTGTGTGCTGCAGGTTAGCTTCCCTTGGTATAGTCTCTGAAGAACATATAACAAATGTATGATATTGCAGTCCCCTGTTGACCATCTGCCTGACCTCTATCCCAGGAAAGATCTTGGAAAAAATCATCAAAGAGACCATTCGCAACAAACTGGCTGATGGCAACATCCTGAGGGACAGCCAGCACGGGTTTGTTGCGGGTAGGTCGTGCTTGACCAATTTCATCTCCTTCTACGACCAGGTGACCTATCACCTGGACAAGGAAAAAGAGATTGACGTCATATATCTTGATTTGAAAAAAGCCTTTGATCTGGTATCCCATGATCATCTCATAGAAAAACTGGCCAACTGCGGCCTCAGCTACATCACAGTCTAGTGGCTGGGAAATTGGGTCTAAGATCAGACCCAGAGAGTGGTAGTTCATGGAAGTTAAACATCATGGTGCGCTGTGACCAGTGGGGTCCCACAAGGCTCCGTCCTTGGGCATATACTCTTTAACATCTTCATTAATGATGTGGACATTGGAATCAGAAGCGGAGTGGCCAAGTTCACCGATGACACCAAACTTTAGGGTAAAACATCCGCACCTGAGGACAAGATGGTGATCCAGGCCAACCTTGACAGGCTCAGAAAATGGGCAGATGAAAACCTGATGACTTTCAACACCAAAAAATGCAAAGTACTACACCTTGGGAAGAAAAACCTGCAGCATGCTTATAAGCTCGGCGGTGCTACGCTTGCTAGCACCATGGCCGAAAGGGACTTGGGGGGTCATGATTGACCATAAGATGAATATGAGCCACCAATGTGATGTTGCAGCTGGTAAAGTGAGCAAAACTCTGGCTTGCATCCATAGATGCTTCTCAAGCAAAGCCCAGGATGTCATCCTCCCACTGTACTTGGCCTTGGTGAGGCCACAGCTGGAGTACTGCATACGATTCTGTGCTCCACAATTTAAAAAGGAAGCGGAGAAGCTTGAGAGGGTCCAGAGGAGAGCCACGCGCATGATCAGAGGGCAAGAAAATAGGCCTTATGATGAGAGACTGAGAGCTATGGGACCC
>NW_017729034.1:11522618-11545058 GCF_001723915.1 Gavialis gangeticus
AATGTCTGTGAAATCTATGAAATATTTCGCCCTGGTCAAAAAATAAGCCTTCTGCAAACTTAAATGTAACTTTAAGCTAATCAGTGGTTCAGTTCTGGTCTGGAGTGAGACACATCTGTGGTTATTATATACTATTAATGAATAATAACAGCCCTCTCCTGTGAATTCACACAAGTGCTTTTTCAAAATTTCTTATTAGCAGTCACAGTAATAAAACATAGCTCTCTTATGGCACTTTTTGATAATGGATTACAAGGCACCTTGCTGAGTTGGTAAGTAGCAAATTATAATACAGATCTGTTTTATCAGATAAAGTTTTAAACCATTCCAGAGATAATTATTTAACTTTCCTTGTCAGTAAAGGAACATTGAAATTTCACTGATAACAGCAAAAGAATATTTAAAATTGTTGGTGGTGTCAGTGAAATGGTATCACTAATATTTTAATTTTCACTAATGTCACTGAAATAAACTTTACCCAGTATTCCCTACCACTATAACTATCGTTGTAGTTCAGACTGACTGAAATCCCTTTGGCCAAGCTGTTAAGAAACTGTGCTAAGCTTTTCTTGACTGGATGTCAATAGAAGACTAATCTGATTAGGGTATTTTACAATAAACTCTATGTATATGAGTATGCTTGTATATGTATGTATAATATATGTGCACACACCTGTTCCAAGCATGCATACAACACTGCTGTTCAGTTGACTACAATGACCAGCCTGCTTGTGACTTATACTCTCTTGTTAATACTGGCAAGAAACTGTTCTTTTAAAAGACTTGCATTTTGGAAACAAACCTAGGGTGTTATGTCCATGCATTTAGGTTAAACACTGGAAAAAGAAATCTGCCGCATTTGCTCTTTTGCTTTTCAGTTTTAGTAACTGATAAGCACTGAATGAATGACACTCAACAGCTTTTCATGCATCCTGAATTTTTATATGCATTGCTTTGACCTATTTGATGCATCTCAGTGGGGGGCTTATATTAAATGCTATAGCAGAGAGTGATGTGGTTTAAAAAACAACAGGATTTGAGAGAGAAAATATTGAGAACAAATACTTTGTCCAGAATAACTCGTTATAGTTCAGACTGACTGAAATCCCTTTGGCCAAGCTGTTAAGAAACTGTGCTAAGCTTTTCTTGACTGGATGTCAATATTTCACCCATAGTATAGGAATTTATGCTACACTAAGCAGCATATGCAATTTGCAAGAACTGACTGACTGTTCTCTGAAGTGGTGAACCAGAGTATAAATTTTATTCCCTTGCTACATTAAAGAAAAAGAAATGGTGTTTCCAAGTCAGAACAAAGACATCTATTTGGTAAAAAGGTATTTATTCCATTCTTATTAGGTGTGAGAAGAACTTTTAATGGGTCTTTATGGATTACAGTCTGAGTAACTTTAAGCACTTGTCATGAGTAGCAAACATCCTTCAATGAAAAGTCAGATACCTGTTTCTAAGGGGACTCCTACTACACTGAGTCTCTGCTAATGACTTTAATTGCCCCTTTCAGTGCCTACTGTTTCTCCCATGGGATCACTGATTCAATAAGGTAATCAAATTCATCCCCTGACCCCAATATACTTAAAATAATAAACCAACCATATTTTTCCATATTGCACAATAACCACTTAACCTGATCTGACCTTTTCATACAATGAAAAAAGAGTTGCATATTCCCAGCGTATCCATTATTTTTCAGTTGAACTTTATATTAGAGATTCTTTTTCCTTATTACCTTGAAGATGTCTCCTTGATTCTTCTTGCCTCTTGGTTTGAGGGGGATCCTTTGGGTAAAGATATATCTTACCTAAAATGCTTTTGATGAGCCCTGCCATTAGTTAAATTGGCTTGAGAAGGAGAACTGTGTAATCTTACGCTCATCTAGCTACTTCAAACTGTTCTGCTTCATATATGATATGAACTTTTACAGACTCCTTGAGAAAGAAACAACTAAAATATTTCATAGTGACAGAGAGATGGTGAATTTAGCTTGATCTTGAAAGTTTTAAAGCTTTTCAGATACGAGTAGGATTTTTTTAAATACCTCTCTGAGCCAACAGACACTGTCTTCCAACTATTATCTCAGCCTCAGAGCTTGTTTTTCCAAAGAAATAATTTGTAGATCAGATTTGTCATTTGTTAACATTTGTTGCTGGACAGCTAGTACAGTATTTCTCATACGCTTCTCATGCTATTTAAACTTGACAAACTTTCCAGAACGACTTCTGGCTTATCAGCTTTCAAAAATGTGTTATTTTCATAGCTGCACTAATAAGCTCACTGGCTTCTGAACTTGTTGTCTAACAAGACAAGTAAGAAGAGAATCTTGCCAGCTGGTAATAGCCTGTTATTGATCCTGAACAATTCTGCCCTTAATTCTTCTGACAAATCTGCTTCCATTTTGGTGCATTAAAATATCTCTCGTTAGCACCATGTAATTTATCAGAAACCTTTGGTATAACAAATTCCACTTCAGCATTTAGTTTCCTAAATGAGTCCTCTGTGACTGTAACTGAGTTTCAGAATTATACACCTTAAAGCCAAAATCCTTTCCTTGTGTTCTAAATAACAGCTTGGGTTGTTAAAAACGACCACATTTTTACAACCTAACATACATTTTGCAGCAGATGCTGTTTATATTGTATAATTATTTATATAAGATAACACTTTTTTATTGCTCTCAGATTAGAAAATGAAACTTGCCTCATCACTTTCATTTTTAGGTTCTCATTCATTGTCTGGGATAAAAATACTGCAAGAGAACCACTGCTGCTTTTTTTAATGTGCTGCCTTTGAAATCAAACATCAGGGATAAGGCTCCTGCCTCAGCTCTGGGCCCAGCTGCCTCCTTCCTCTGGGTGCAGGAACTCCTAAGGATTTTGGCTAAAACAAGTTGGCACAGAATGGGGTTGTATTAACATTTTCACTGAACTTCTGTGGCAATGCTACCTTGGTCCACTTGGCCTGCCCGGGATCTTTCCCTTGCGCAGATCTCAGACCATAGAAGGAGTCTTCCACAGCGGGTCAAGATAGACAGCACATTAACACTAGAGTAACCAGCCTTTACCCTAGTGCAAAAAAGGAGCAGACAAATTGCATAAATCCTTACACTGGTATAATTTTGTTCAATCCAGTGAAGAAGGTTGGTGCAGAACTAGAAATTGGCAAAACCATACCAATGTACATGACACTGGGTCAGTGATGTTATAGCTTTGATGGTCCAGGAAATATAGGAGAGTCAAGGGTTTGGTTTTTTTTAATATTGGAACAACTGTATGCTTGGGTGGTAGGCGGGCCAAGTTCTTTGAGTAGATGTGATATTTTTTATTAGACCAACTGAGTAGTTGGAAAAAAATTCTTTGCAAGCTTTTGGGCGCAGCCACCCTTCTTCAGGCATAGGATGTCTCGGCTGTACTGTGCCTGAAGAAGGATGGCTGCACCCAAAAGCTTGCTAAGAAGTTTTTTCCAACTAGTCAGTTGTTCTAATAAAAGATATCACATCTACTCAAAGAACTTTACCTGCCTACGTCCTTAAACTAACACAGCTACAATAAAAAACACAGTATACTTGGGAGAGAAGTTTGGCCATCTGTCAGGCATGCGGTGCCCTCCCTCAGGTCGCTAGCCTAGTGTTGTCTCTCCGCAGCTTCTCTGAAGTAAACATTTGTTCAAGACAAATAAGCTATTACTGCTACTCCACCAGCTGCTGGCAAGGCACTGTAATAGTGGCTACTGTATGCAGGTATTCTGGTTGTCTGTCCACTCTGGATCTTGGTATAACTATTACATCAGTGTAAATATGTCTTCTCTCCTGGCCTAAGAGACAATGCTACAAAATCCTCGAAGTCCACTTTCCACATGAAAGAGGGGAGATCCAAGCATGGACAAGGATCTCAGTGTGGTTGAAGTGGCTCAAAATGTGTTTCTTTATGTAAGATATGCACCATCGGTCCAAAATGATTTTTGTTTGTAACTTAAGGAAAATATTGACACAAAGGGCCTGTCTACTCTGAGTGCGGGAAAACTACCAAGAAGCACACTCAAGCCATTCCTGCCCAGCATGTACCAAACCCCAGCAATTTATCAGTCTAGCTAACTGACTATGCCTAAAAAAGAGAACCAGAGATTTGCTGTGCTCTCGGGGCTGTAGTCAACTAGCTACAGTGACCAATTCCTTGGCTTTGATATGTGCTGGATCAGGAGGTCAAGGTAGAGGTCCTAGACTATATGGGAGCAAAGTAGACCTGCCCTAAAGAACAAGAGTAAGATGCCATGGGAGAACCCTATGTGTGTGCATGTACACTCCTCTGTGAACCAGCACTCAGAAATTGCTTTGACGGCATATTTGTCAATAGCTACTGTCTTTGAACTATAATGATTCTGCAGTAGCACAGGCAATAACCCATTAGCTGCTGAGTTGGAAATACCATCTAGAAGCCTATCTTTGCTGCTTCTGGTGCTTTTCATTGTCATTGGGCAGGTATTAACAATATCAATTCATAAATACTCTCAGGAGTGTTCTGGATGTTTTCAGAAAATTGCCTGCCTCTTTGATGTGTTCAGGTGTTTTTCCTTCCTTCCGATCTGTCATGTTTGGTTATGGCTAGGGCTTAGCTTAAATCGCAATTTTGCATTTTTTGTGAAAATCATGAAATTAAGTGATTTGCTTGAAAGATGTGACTTGCAACAAAATGCCACAGTATGGCTGCTTGCTGGGGAACTCCCATATCATGGCATTTAATAGCAAATTGCATTTTTCAATTCACACTAGGTCTGCTCCTCCAGGCTGGAAAACTGGGACGTCGGGGGTTGGGGGCAGGGGGAGAGAACACACACGGAGAAGCAAACAGCTCCCCCCACAACCTGGTACCAGAGTCATCTGCCAAGGCAGCCCCCAAATACCCCAACTCCCCATGCCTCCGTTTTTCCACCTGGAGGAACAAACAACCCTCTCCTACCTGGTGCCAGGGCTGTCTGCCAAGGCAGCCCTCAAGTGCCCCCAGCCCCTCTCTGCCACCCAGTTTTCCTGTCCAGAGGAGCAAACAGCCCTTCCCTTACCCATCCCCAAACTTTCTCCTCCCCCTGTCCCTTTTCAGCAGCAGTCAGAGGCCTTGGGAGCAAAGCCTCTACTGCTGCAATTACACCAGGCCCTAAACCTGCCCTCTCAGCTAAACAGAAGCCTCGGGAGTAGGGAAGGGGGTGCCATGATCTGGGCATGAAAATGGTGGCCCCTGCCATGATCAAGCCACAATATTAGCGGGTTGGGCCAATGACTTAAACCAGGCACTAGTTATGGCATATTGCCTTGGCACAGATGCTGTGGTTGTTACATTGGCAGATATCAGTCACTTTCTATTTTACATCTTTTGTTTCCTTATCCTTGCAGTGGGGCTACCTGGCATTCTTATTATACCAATGTTTTTCTACTTTTTAGTGTGTGCCTTTTTAATTGCTCCACAGTTACTTGTCTGTGGCTGGAAAGGCTTGTTCAGTATTATAACTCAGATTTTTATCCTTCTTCTTGTAAGCCCTGAATAGGTGTTTCTAAGAAGGCAGTAGGAAGTGTACTGCTGTTTTTGGTAGGGCTAAGCAGAGACCTCTTGAAGCTGCCTCAGTCTTTTTTCTTTAACACAAATTCTGTTTCCAAATGTATATAAGTTTGAAGTGGTATGTTTGAACTCAAAGTCAACAAGAGCTGCCAAGATGCACTCTTAACGGGAGATGGGCCATTATCTGTAATTAACTGTTCTGGACTTCCATGACAGATGCAATGACATTTCCATTTTTACAGGCCCGATACACTTTTATGCTTGAAGGATCTTTCGTCCAGCCAGCCATCTAAAATTACTAAGGCTCTTGAAAGGCTGAGTAATCTTGTGTTTCTGGCCTGAGCTTGTCAAAATTTGTGTTGGAAATGGAAGGGTTTGAGTTATACACCTTCCTCCTTTCATTCTTTTTAGATATTATTCTTTATAGATAAGCCTGCCCTACAGTTTGCATTCAATAAGTATTTTGCACTTCTGTGATCATTTTCAGAAGTCTAGATACTGCCATGGACCAGGGTTTCTGTATTATAGCATACAAAGCCTTAGGGTCTATCTCCACCTTGACCAGACTCTGGCTACAAATCCATTTGTGAAGCCACTTATAATCACAAAGAAATCTTGACGTTTTTTTTCAATCAAAATATAAAACTGTTTCCATAGTCTATACTTAGGAAGCATAAGACACTGGGCTATTTTCTTGAAAAAAAAGAGCCCCTCCTCCCCCACCTTCATGGGCTTACATTGTCTGAAATATTAAACTCTTTGTTGATGAATATATATGTTAGTGCCAGTGCTTCTGTGACAATTTTTTTAAATCTCCAAAACAGGTTTAGCTAATTATTCTAATTACATTCATCACCGTCATTAAGTTACGTTCTAGCTGTGATAAATTACAGTTCAGTAGCTTAAGTATCTTAGCATCCACAGGAATCTCTGTTAGGCCTCCTTCGTTGGAGGGTCTTTCCTTTTGCTTTTACCTTTCTCAGGCTCCTTGTGATAGAGTTGAAACCCAGTCTGCCTTTTGTTCCTCTAAGATTCTTCCTTAGCCCTGGAGAAAATCACACCTTTTTAATTTTATTGTTGCTCCAGATCATCAGCTCTCAGTGCTTCCGTCCACCCCATGGAGAGACTCAAAAACTTTGCAATAGGGAGCCTTTCTGCATCTCAGACTGTTGCATTTTCAAATGGCCTTGATTCTGCACTAGTTACACACAAAAGCTTAGACCTGAATCTTTTCCCACAGACTCAACCTTTTCTTTTCTCTTCATTTAAAAAAATAGCTGCTATTCATAAAACATCTAGCAGGCTCCTAAAGAAGGGAACAGATCCTTCTTCATCAGTAAAAGTACGTAGCAGCTGTGAGAAGGGAAAACTTCCTAGATAGATGACAGCAAATGTTGGCCTTCAGTACCTGGATGCGTGGGCTGAACAGACCCCATTCTCCCCTATGCTGATAGTATTGTCTCTCTCCACAGACAAAACCAAGTGTTTGAGGATTACTTAAGATTCCTTCCTGGCTCACCCAATCAAATGGAAGTTTATCAAAACCTTGAACTCGGGAACTTGGACAGCTAATCTACACAATGCCTTCAAGATCAGTGCTGGCTATAGCTGAGCTCTCCATCTCCAGCACTGTAGGGTCTGGAGCAAGTGGAAAAGAGAGTGGGCACAGAAACAGTCTTTGTTTCTCAGTGGGGAAAACTATCAGGATGCCAAGGCGGCATAAGCTTAGTTCAGCTCATGAATCGGGTCCATTGTGGTAGCATTTACATTTATTTTGCACAGGTGTATCCAGCAATAGAAGGAGAAAGAAGTGGGGAAGGCCTTAAGCACCCCTGGGAAGGGGCTGTTCTGTCTACTCCCACTGATCTCATCCCTGCCATTCACCATTGGGATGAGGGGGATTTCCCAGAGTCTGGTGGAGTCCTTCCATTTCTGGCCACTGCTAACTCAGGTCAAATAAGGATGACTAATTTCCCCTAGGACAAAGGCTTTTATTCCAGGATCCTCCAGATATTTGAGCCCATTGTCCCACCATAAGAACCTACCCAAATAAACGCTTTGTCCTGGGACAATCAAGACTAATTCAAATTAACTGCCATTCAAACTGCATGTGTAAATGATTGCCCCACCTTATTCAGTGCAAGTCAAAACCAAGTTTGGTTGGGGGCTGGGGGAAAGGAGTGGGTCCTCCATTGCAGGCAAGCTCCTTGGGCTCCTGTAAGCAGGCTTGATCCTCCCCCGCACCAACAGGCAAATGCCGGGGGGCTTTAACTCAGGGCACTTTATGTAAAACACCATGAGTTAGAGTGGGGGCCTGCCCATCTGTTAATGCTCCTTGTGCCCCATCATAAACTACCCAACTTGAGCCCTGTGCTACATACTCAGTAAATTGTTTCAAAACAGAGTAGTAACATTTCTAGCCAAGTGCACTGGTGTAAATTTGCCCAGTGGTATTGCATCCTTCCTTGGGTTTTTTTATTATGAAAAAGTATTTTTTGTTTAACTTAGAAAACAAACAAATTACTCCCATTCACTCCTGCTTCTCTGTAAAAGTACATGCATCTCTTGGCATGTACATGGGAATTTTCACAGGCAAAAGAGGAAGACTCTTTTGTTAAAATGTTGGTAACCCACCGTTGTCTTGAGTTTAAGTAAACAAGAGGAAGGGATCTGAGACTATTTCCTCAGTGTGGTTCTTCTCATATACAGATTCCCATTTTTCTTATTTCTTAAGTAAATAAAAATGGAAGGCTGTTAACTAAGAACATTTGGTATTAGGAAGAAGCTTCTGTGCATGTGATTAAGGACCAATACAAATTGCTTAGAGAGTTTTGGACTCTCACTCCAAGTTCTTAAGCTCAGGTCTGGGATGGTTTAGACAGGGATGATGCCTGCTTGAGCAGAGGATTACATTAAGTGACATCCTGACATCCCTTCCAATTGTTTTCCAATATCCAAGTTAATTTTAAAACTTCTTTCAAGTTGATGTTCCCTAGTGCTTCTGAAGCTCCAGTTAGCATATCTCAAGGAGTTATACACATGCAGGCGGGGGAACTGTATTCCTATTTCTGACGTTAATATTACAGGTCAAAAGCTATTCCAAGTGTTTTACAAATATGAAGTATTTCATAGTTTCTGTACATACTAATAGGTATAACACACACAAGTATGCAAGTAAAAAACCCATCAGAGCTTATGTTTCACTGTAAATGTTCCAGACTGCATTTCATAATGCAAAATAACATGGTTTGGCTCCTACCCTATATGAGGAGTTAACTTTTTCCTCTGTCATTCTTTTATACTCTTCTACCCTAGAGTGCTTCACCTAAAATCTTAGAAAAATATGCCTGCCATATAAACAACATAACATAAACAGAAATTGCTTTTGTGTGAGCTGATATTTTAGGTTGTGATAAGCAGTTTGGGACTCTGGTCTAAGCTCTACAGAGTTTGTTTCTTTAAATCAAATAAGATCTCAAATTAAAACCCTAGGTGCCAACAGTTGAAATTCTAAAAGTGCCTTAATCCTAAATTCAGATCATGACCATACTGTTTTGAATGTGAAAACATTTTAATCATATTAGTAAAGGCAAGTGGCTCATACAGTAGACCCTGACATTAGATACCGGTATTTAACATCTACAGAACTAAGTGCCTGTTGCAATGAAAATGCATAACTGCATCTTGTGCTTCATATCAGATGGCATTTTTGCTTTCACTGTCTCTCTTTATGGTTTTAAAATATGCCAAACAAAAACCCAGGCCTAAATTTACCCACACTCTAGAGGAAGCAGAATAGAGATTTAAAAAAACCATTGTGGCTTAAGTCTGTATGTTTTTAAAGAGCTGGAACCTTTGTCATTTTACACCAGCTTTACACCGGTATAAAGCCACTGAAATCATTGGAGATGCAACAGTTTCAACTGGTGCAATGTGGTAGAGAATAAGGTGTTAAATATCTTTAGCAACTATTAAATAATGTTGAGGCCTGTTCCTGTTAGGCCTGGGCATCTCACTTAATTGGGTTCTAGGATAATAGATTTAGGAGCGAGTTCACATTCATACCAAAGCAGTCCAAAGGCCAAAGCAGGGTAATGTGCCTGAGTCAGTTCAGCAGGCTCTCTAAAATTCCCAATAGTTTTGCATTGGCACTTTTTTGTTTTTAAACAGCTTCTGCTGCTTTCTAGTGCATTGCTTTAAAACATAATGTAGCTTTAGAGTGGCAATAGTAAAATGCATTTAGAGACGTTTCTTTAGCCAGATATATGTGTACTGCTCTTTATTGTTTGAATACCCTGTGATGTTAGCTCCTATCCTTTTGCTCCTCTGTGTTGCTGAAGCATTGCCGTCAGTGATTTGGTTCAGTCCCTGTCTATGTCTGTGTGGTGATTCTATCTTTGAAATAATATTTGAAGATTAATTTTATGGATGTTTGTTTACAATCACTATCTGAGATCTGCCCCGGCTTAAATCAGTAATTTGGATATTTATGAAATAGTGGACTTCATTAAAACAAAACAGTATTAAAATTTTGACAAGAGAGTGTTTTGATATTTTCACAGGCTTCTGTTATATCACAGATTTAGGACTTGGAACTTACAGAAATATGCAAACCCAGAGTATAAATATTTTTGACTGCCTAGCTTTGCTTCCAGGTTTTCCTGGGTTTGTATGCAGTATTGATGTTATTCTTAGACAGAATTTATAAACAGATCAGTTTAAATACATCAATATAAAATTGATTAATTTAACACTGTACATTATAAAACTACAAATGAACAGTAAGTAGTTGACTATAGATTGCAGGTCTCTAATAGTGAATGTATATCATACAGTGAAAATGTTCATCTTGGTCATTGGTATTTTTCTTGCATTCTGCATACTGAGTGATACTTTTGCTTTCACAATTTCTGACCATAAAAATGAAGGATTTTATGTTTCCTCGTTAGTCTTTATTCTGTTATTTTGACATAATCACAGTAACACCACCATTGAGGAGATGATACAGGGATATATTCCCCTTTCAAAGCCCTTGCATCAGTAAATGTGTATAGAGAAAGGAGAATATTCCCCTTATGCATAAATCAAAAGCACCCACGTTCATTTTCATTACCATTCTCATTTTTTTTAACTGCATGGGGAAGTGAGGAAACTGCAGTGTTATTCCCAATAAGCCCAGAGAAAAAAATATTTGCTAAGAGGGTGTTCAGCAAGGGTGGCAAGATTGGATTTTATTTCAAAAGAACTAAAAGACAGAAAATGCTATTCTTGAATTATCTTTTGAACACTCCAAAAAACAAAATCAAACCTTCTAAAGTCACCAGCACACTGCAGCAGGACTACTGTGTCAGCCAAGGAAACAGTGCTAGGATTGTAACTGCTCAGGGCTGCTTTCGTATAAATGTCATGATGATGGTTGGCTCAATTGTTCTTGTCCTTTTGCAATGCATGCGTTTTTGTGGCAGTAGGTTACATTTCCAGACGGGCAATGCTTCAGCAATTACATGGAATCAGTACATTCTCACACGACGAGCGTCACTTTACTGCTTGCTCATGGATGGACAAAGGTAAGACTTGAAAAAAATGGCTTCCTTTTTAGCATGTTAGTTGACGTATCCTGTTTTTTTTTCTGCCATGGTGAGGTGGGTAACAGAGGTCCCGTGTTTTGGTGACATCATGCACAAGTAAAGTACTGATTTTATTTATTAGCAACATTTTTCCATAAACTAACTCCTGTTTACAGCTGGAATGTAAAATAGCAGTTAGCTTAATGCTCTGAAAGATAAGATGGTTCATGCTGAGGAAACACTAAGGGAATGAATGCAGTTATTTATAGATTCATAGATGTTAGGGGCTGGAAGGGACCTCATAAGATCATTGGGTCCAGCCCCACTGCACTAGGCGGGAAAGAGAACTGGGGTCTTTCCTGAAGTGGGCAGTGCCATTCTGATGGACTTACTAGTTATTTTGCTGATTCTCATAATTTAATACTAGTGTACTGTATGTAGAGCAGTTGTACATGGTACATGTTGCTATGCACTAGTTATGTATCAGGTAAGCAAACCTTAGCTCTCAGGTGCCTGTGGTCCAATGACACCAGCACTTCGCAAACTGTAGTACAGGAAGCACCTGTTGGGAGGTCCAAATGATTTGGCTTGTCATCATTGCTACTCCTCCCATGTTTCTAGCTGCTTTTCCAGGTGTCCAGGAAAGACCTGGAGCTCTATTAACATCAGTGGAAACGAGAAGGAAGAGCAGGTAGATTTCCCTGGAGGAGACATTCTGAGGATAGCTCCTCCTCTTAGTGCTGCCAGCCAACAGCACCTCGAGAGAGGTGCATAAGGGCAAAAATGGAAGCAATCTTGGACTGGGTGACACAAGAGAAGTGACAGCTGACCGAACTGTGGCCACACTACAGCTGCTGCTAGTTTGGGGGGTAAATTTGTGAAGGAGACCAAAAGGAACAGGAGCCACAATACTGGGAGCTGATGCCCCACAGGTTTGATAACTCAGTCACTCACCTGGGCTGCCAGTGCAGATTAGTTCTTCTTTGTTCACGAAGGGAATGATGACTCCAAGGCCTTTGGAGGCGTCAACGGCTACTGCTGCTGTCTGCGTGCTGGGGTGAACATTTCAGAGTGTTTGCGTGTCTAACTGCTGGAGAGACCTCAGTGTTAGATCTATAGGACAAGTTCATGGAGCAGTTCTTGGGGAGAGAACTGAAGAGACTCAGGGACCACAAGGCAGGGAATGAATACAGAGACTCAGGCAGCTGGTTGGGGGAATTTGCAGCCCCTGCTATTATGTGTTTTCTTGAGAAAGCAGATTGTGAAAGAAAATTCAGTTGCAGAAATTGGGGAGAAGCCTCCAGACTTTTGTAGCCACTGAGGAACTCCAGCATGTACAAAACCCTTGTCCCTTGTTGTCTATGGGGATAGAGAGATATACGCCCACTGAGGCCAAGGCTCTGGATCTCCCAGTAGGAAAAGAATCTGTAAAATAGAAGGGAAAATGGGAGCCCACCCAAAGGACTGGAGGTACACCCAGGCTGTGGTGCAGGGGGCATAGTATAGCTTGATTTCCCCTTGAGATTTCAGAGTCCATGTAGATCTCCGGTGTCCACAGAGACACCAGGCCTATCCATGTAAGTGGGCCTAGCCTGTGTAAAACAAGGGGGAGGGGGCAGGGAATGATATTCAGTCTATCTTGAGTTCCAGGGTGTATCCATGAGAAACCCTGATATTGGTTCATGACTAGGGAGAAAAACGTGTTGCAGATGTCAGGACCTCCCATCACTCCAGAAGTTTGAGAGTTAGGTTATGCAGAAAGGAAATCAGAGAGTGTGCCCTTTGCATAGCACAAGGGGGAAGCTGGCGGCATTTGCCTGTCCCAGTCCTCCCTGTTAGCAGGTATCAGTCTGGCTGGAGAAACCTGTGATGGCTTTTGCTGACCCACTGAGGAAGGTGCTTTTATACCACTCTTGGACAAAAAACAAAAGGGTGTCTAGGGAGAGGACTCAGGGCATGGTCTCTGAGGAGGGTCCCGTCCCCCCTGGGAGAGGCCTATAATGAATTTTATAATACAGTTAATAAACTCCAGGAAGGGGGAGAGTTTTTTTGCTTTGTTTTAGAGCAGCCTGAGAACCTCACACAGTGATTGTGACCTTTCCCAAGTTAGGTTTTTCTGTTCAGAAATGTTCAGTGACACCAAAGTTTGAGTGATGTGTCATGCTGATCTTTTGATATTCAATCTGAGCAGTGTATTTAAGAAAAATAGCATGGCATGTTCCCAAAAGTGTCCCCAAGATTATACCCATTAATGTCAGTTCTGCTAAAAGGTATTAGTTAATTGTACTGCACGAGAGCAAGAACATTTCTTCTTATTTAAAGAAAGGAAAAAACCCTGTGACACATGCAAATGGCACATCATATATTTTAAGTGCTCTGTAAGTCACCTACACAGGTTGCACAGACGTATTTGTCCTTCCTGTGTCTTTTGCAGCCTGAATACTGTTATATTGGAATTTTACCCTATCCTGTCATTAGTGCTACCTGTTAAAGGGGACTATATTTAAATACATTTTGCGGTATAAGGAAGGTGGTGTTTGGCATTCTCAAGTTCTCTGCCTGTCTGGGACTGGGACACCTCTTCAACCAACAGCTGGCAGAGTGCATACTTAGAAGGTCTGTGGATGACACCAAGTTGGTGGAACTGCAGACACTCCAGAGGGCAGGGATAGGCTCCAGAATGACCTGGATAGACTGGAAAAATGGTCCACAAGCCACTAGACTGGATTCACCAAGGACTGTGAAAAATCCTGCATTTGGAACAGAATAACCGTGTGCACACATATAGATTGGGGAACGACTGGCTTAGTTGCAGTGCTGCTGAGGAGGACTTGGGGGTTACAGTGGACCATAGGCTGAATATGAGCCAACAGTGTGCTTTGGTTACCAAAGAAAGCCAGCAGCATCCTAGGTTATATTAACAGGAGCATCATTTGCAAATCAAGGAAAGTGATTCTTCCACTCTATTCAGCAGTGGTGAAACGTCACCTGGAGTGTCCGGTTTTGAGCCCCCCACTTCAAGAAAAAGTGGACAGTTTAAAAAGAGTCCAGCACAGGGCAACAAAAATGATTGGGGTCCTGGGAGGTGAGAATTATGAAGAAAGGTTGAAAGAGCATGGGTTATTTAGCCTGGAGAAGAGAAGACTGAGGTGGGATTTGATAAGTCTCCAAATACCTGAAGGGTGATTATAGAGAGGATGGAGATGGGCTTTTCTCTGTGGCTGTAGTGTAGGGGACAGGACTAGGAGAAAAAGGTCCTTGGGGTCTTACCCTGTAAGCATGAGTTTGGAGAGGGGACAGTATGTGTCTATCTCTAATTGACAGTCACCGTTGCCTTCAACCTAGTACGAAGCCTTCAATCCTGTACTGTTGTCTTAACTCGGCTCAGGAACTGAGTGATGATTACTTCACTCCACTGAGTAGGAAGGTGGGATTGATTTGCAGTAAGAGATGTTCCTGCTCCTACACAATATGTAAAACCAAGGTCAGGTGAAAGGCAAGAAAATATCTTCTCCGAGAGCAGCTGCTGCTGCTATCACAAGCAAAGGAGGGTTGCTTTAAACTCAGTGTAAGTAGTACCCCTGTGTGAGACATAGGCCACAAGACAGCAGTGCTGGCACTGAGCCCTTCCTTCCTGCCCCATAAAGACAAGATATATGGCTTAATTTTACATGGATTGGTAACATGTGGGTCTGGAATTGTTTCATGCAGCTTAAAAGAGGTCCTTTGAGCCAAGACTGGAGCAAATTCCAATTAGTTTATGCAAATATCTGTAATAAGCAGCTATTTCTGACATGCAGCTGGAGAGGTTCCACCGCATCTTTACACTGCTATTTCTGCACTACCAAGAAATTAATACCAAGCATCAAAATATTCACCCAGTTTGCAGCAAGCCAAATAATCCCTGTTCTCAGGCATTTGCATTTTCTGTGCAAATACATGCTCACATATGTGCGCACACTCTGGTCCTGCCAGCTCATATCTGCCTTGTTGTATTTGCCCTGTCTAAACAGAAAACCGGGAAAACTCCTTCAGCCGTTCCCGAAGCTCAAGTGTCTCCAGCATCGACAAGGAGTCAAAGGAAACGATCACATCTTTGTACTTCATGGAGTCCTTTGCCCGGAAGAATGACTCTGCTCTCTCCCCCTGTCTCTGGGTTGGAACAGGCCTTGGTATGGTCTTAATCCTCTCCCTCAATCTGCCACCTAATGATGATTTAAGGCTGACAGAGCCAGTCATGGTGTCTCCAAGTGGTAAGAGTCCTTGTTTTCCTGTTCTTTGTCTTGTTAGCAAGGGAGGGCATGTGGCTGAAAGCCCTGCTCTCGTGAATATATTTACCCATGATAGTTCATTACACTGAGAGGGTGCAGCCGGAAGGGTACAAAGAGTTGCTCACAGCAATGCTGGCTGCACTGTACAGAGATACGGCAGCCTGTAGTGTCAGTTCTGAAGAACAGAGCTTGTGTAAAATTCCATGCATCCCCTGCAAGGACCTGGAAACTGGAAGAATTTTTTTCAGGTTGCAAAAACAGATACTTTACCCACTAGGAAGACAGTACCTTTGGGATGCTACTGAGTTTGGCAAAAGTCAAACTAAGACAGATAGTAAGCAAAATATCTGTAATCTCTAGAAGAAGGTGTCTTTAGTTTTGTTAATAACGTCTGACAGACATCAATTTTAAAACGTCAAGTTCTTTGCCAACATGAATCAGTACTCAAAGCCCTCTGTGATGTAAGGAGCTGCTCCCTGTTTTGTAGAGGGGCCAGCAGAGGTTCAGAAGATAAATGACTTTTTCAGTATTAGAGAGAGAGCCAGAAATAAAGCCCTAACTTAAGAGCTCCTGACTGCTAATCCTTTACTGCCTCGCTAGGACATAACTCCCTCTTAGGGCAGTCTCAGTGGTAGGACTGAAAAAGCTAACGTTTTGTACCAAGGAGTTTGAGAAATGAGGCAGGCCTGAGTTTCATACATGGTTAGGAATCTTAGTATTGCAAGAATACTGATGCTCACAATGGATATTGAATTGGGAGGAGGCACAGGCAAGGGCAGGGTGGGGGCATGAGAGAGCAGAAATGAGGCAAAAAAGCAAGAAATTTGGTTGCTTGGAAGCAGACACTGTATGAGAGGGGACACTTGGAACATGGAAAACCCTACAGTTGCCAGTAGGAGCAGATTGACCATGAGTTTAAGGAGGAGGTGTCCAGAAAAAAAGCTAATGTAAATGCAGGCTGCATGCATGGACATATCTGGCCACCGAGCAGAGATGTTGTAGTCCTGTGCCCACATCTAGAGCAGTGGTCTCCAAACTTTTTTGATCATGCACCCATATCGGTAAAAAAATTTTGAGTACGCACCCCCAATATATGTATATTTATATTTGCACACCCCATCAGTAAAAAAATTTTGAGCATGCACCCCCAACCTATGTATATTTATAGAAATAGAAGTTCTAATATTTTCTTCCCGCACCCCAATGGATCGTCTTGCGCACCCCACTTTGGAGACCACTGATCTAGAGTACTGTGATCAGTTTAGGGGTTTCATCACCAGAAAGCTACTAAGGAACAGGAGAGAGTCCACAGAACAGCAGACTGATTGGGGGCAGGAAGGAATAAGTTACAGGGAAAGAGCTACAGACACTGGTAATAGGAGGTCTTGGAGGGGGCTGAACACCCAGGAAATGGATTCAGCAGTCTTAAAGGGCAGCAGCCAGGAAAATGGGAAGAGTGAGTTGCACCGTTCTGTGACGTGCCAAAAAGGAAAGCCTGGATGCTCCTGCATATGCAAGGGCAGTGCTGACAACTGGCTGTGGAAGCTCATGTGCCCATAGGAGAGCACCTTGTTTTACAGGTACGGTTCTGACGCTGAAGGGAGCAGTGCTGACCTTTGCATGCTTGGACTGCATGGGAGCGCTGATCCACCCGCCATATGAAGTGTGGAGAGACCCAAACAGCACAGATGACAATGAGAAAACAAGAAAAAGGAAACTTGTCATGCACTCCCCTTCCGCCTCCCAAGACATGGGCGAGCACCAGTTTGCAGTCGTCTGCTCAGAGAAACAAGCCAAAGTCTTCTCACTGCCTTCCCAGACATGCCTTTATATTCATAACATCACAGAAACGTCCTTTCTGCTGCGAGCAGACGTGGTGACCCTCTGTAACAGCGTCTGCCTGGCTTGCTTCTGCGCCAATGGGCATATCATGACACTGAGGTATTTCCCTAATCCCGTTGGGTAGCAAAACAGGTAAAGGCAGTGGTGTCAGATGCTGTGGGGTGAGCAGCAGCACCGTGGTGCCAGCAGGCTGATCCAGGGCAGGGAGCATGTTTCCAGGGGTGGATATCGCACAATAACCTTGTGTGAAGTTGCAGGTCTCTGGCTACTCTGGAGTGACTCTCCACATGGGCACGTCAGCCCAATCTGTTTGTGGGAGACAGATTGCTCCTCTTTGAAGCTGGAGCAGGCGACTTGGCCCAAAGGCACTCTAGCTACACATTAGGAGTGTCCACCCGGGGGGGGGGACTAGTCCTATACCACTTCTGTGCTGTAATCCACAGCCTAGTTCAGGGGGCAGTAATTTCCCTGTGTAGAGCAAACCTGGATGTTTTTAGTATGCACACATTTCAAAGAAAGCCATAGGAGTTTTGCTCTAGGAGTTTTGCTCTAGTACAGAAGATCTCTGGGTTAGAAAGCCATCTCACCATCTAGTGCCTAGATTGCATTTGACAGTGAGAGTGTATCACAGAAGTACCAGCTCCTGCTTGCTGGATAATGTCCATTAGCCCAGCTAGCTTCAGCTGCTTAGGATTTACTGCAGTTAACCACCAAGTTGGGTGGGTTGCTAAGTTACATCACATTACTAAGTTACAAAACGTGGTTCCTGGAAAACACAAAGCCACCTGTGGGTTTGCAACGTGTGCAGTAAAATCAAGTCTCTTAATGCAAATTCCACCTAACCATCTGCTCCTCTTCAGCCTGCCCAGTCTTCGCCCTATGCTGGATGTCAACTACTTGCCTGTAACGGATATGAGGATAGCACGGACATTTTGTTTCACCAACGAAGGGCAAGCTTTGTATCTCAGCTCCCCCACAGAGATCCAGCGGCTAACCTACAGCCAGGAGATGTGTGACAACTTACAGGTAGGCCCCAGACATGTAGCTAGCCAGAGTGCAGCTTAGCTCTAAGGTAACGTGGAAAGGTCTTTAGAGGGCTAGTGGCCTCATGCTGGAGGGCTCTTCCCACAGAGGAGTGCTGCACATGACTCAGCCCCCTTCATCTGCAGCCAGCAGCTCTGTGCCAGCAGTGCTTTGAGCTCACCACTTGCATCGTTTTCATGATGTCATCTGTAGATACCCTGCTCTCCAGTTTAAAACCTTGTGTAACTGCACCCTTCTTCAAACAGGTCTCATAAACCAGATATACTTTTATTTTCGCGTTGGAATCTTACACTCCAGCTATCATCAAGAAAGTCTGATTGTCCTGCTGTACCAGTGGCAGTGTCACGTGTGCAAAAAAGTGGCCATTTGTGCCAACACTTCCAAAGAAAAGAGCACCAGTTTCCTGGGGTGGCAGAATAATTTAGTGTGAAGCTCCAGTGAAAGACCATTTTTCTCTATCATTCACTTCTGGCCCTAGAGGACTCACCCCTTGGTGGCTGTGAAGTTTTCAGTCCTCAGTCTCCCCAGTTAAATTGTCCACTTGTAGCTCCTGCCCCCTGCTATTGGCTAGAAGTTGGAAGTTCATTGGACATGGCAACCTCTGGTGCCTCCTGTTCTGTCTGCTGTGTCAAGGTGGTATACTCCAAACCCCGGCTCTGAGGACTTGTTTTAAGATTATGTGGGGGATTGAAAAATGACCAGTGGTTGGCACTGGGAAGTGTCTGTCTTTATTGGTAGATATGGGACTTGTCTGCACCAGAGTGGAGGTGGGCTCTGGCACCATGTGTGAGCACCTGCCTGTGTGCGCCCACTGCTGTGTTTCCAGGTGTGGAGCGTGCATGTGGGCACAAGTGGACGGGGACCAAGGAGGCCCCCTCAGTGGTGGGACCCTCCCCACCATGTAGGGAGTCCATAAGATCCACGCATGGTCCAGGTTTTAGTGTTGCTTCTTTTAATCTAACAGTAAGTACAGCCCCACTATCTCAGCTGAGCTGTCTCAGCAAATTGACTGAAGGGGCAGCCAGGCCAGACCAGATTTCAACCTGCTAAAGTCCCCAGACTGTCTGCACTACTGGGTTAGACCAAGTTGTGAACGATTTGCACTAGCTGCTTCCACAGGAGCTGGCTTTGCCCTGATTCCCAGGTGAGGAAAGTTCCTCCCATTGCACTGCACATTAAAATGCATCAGCTATGAAGATGGTCTAATTAAAGTCATTTATGCCAAGCAAAAAGGCTTCACCCTGTTAGAGTTTTACAATCAAAATGCAAATTAAAATGTCATTTGTTGAACCAGGAGAGTAGCGTGGGGCTATTTGGAAAGAAGCATGAGCTGCAGAACTGGAAAATAGGGGCTCAGCTGTATGATTAACAGCAAGCAGGGCTACAAACTGAACAAGAGGGAGCTGCCAGCCCTTGGGCCTTGGGGAGCAGCGTGTCTGGGGCTGTGGGAATGGCTGTGGAGCTCTGTCACTCTCAGGACTGAGGTTTCAGGCACGCTTGCACTGACAAGCAGTAGGCAGAAAGGGCGCATGGGCAGTGCTTGGTGCCAGGATGATTGATTGACCATATCTCCAAAGGGCTAGCAGCGGGCAAGGAAGGGCATGTGGCCATGTGAGCAGTGGAGGCTCCCTGCACTGCCCCTGAGGGCTACATATGTCTTGGCTTGTACAGAGGGAGAGGGGGCCACCCAGCACTTCTTCCCCACCCAACACTACCTGCCCTGCAGCAGGAGGGAAATGATTTCCCTGCAGAGAATGGGTGCAGCCATTTACTTTCTTCCTAGAACAGGAACAAGGGAAGTCAGGAGGAGGGGGAGAGCACAGGGGAGGGGGAGATCACAGCTCCATCCCAGGGAACCTCATGGGGCATGGCTGCTCCACTCAGTCCCTGCACTGGGCTTCACTGACCAGGGAGAGGACCCCCTGAATGGGTGTCTAAAGAAAACCTGACTTGTAGAGGTATAGGGACCCAACGGCACCCAGGTCCAGGCTTCTGGCCTGCTTGCGAATGCACAGAGTGGGCACCACGTGAAAAGTAAGCCAGCAGCTGGCTGAGAAGCAGGTACATACATGAGCCGCATCTAAACCTGAGCTCCAAGGTGGAAACTCATGGCCTGTCCTGAGCCCTCTTCCTAAGCACTAGCAGCACTGAGCAGAAGCTCACAGCAATGAGGAAAACAGAGCAGCCAGGAGCTCATTGGCTGGCACATGATGGGGGCAAAACACATCACTCACAGCCAAGCTTTGCACAGTAACACAGCTTCCTCTCCTGCTTGCAGGTAGCCGCGTGAGCTCATCCGCAGTGTTTCTTCCTCCATGGATTGATTGCAGAACTTGCTCTCCACTAAAACACACACACAGAAAGGGAATGGGCGCAGACAAGCCAACATCCTTTGCAGTGGCAGGCTGTGGCCCGCCGTTCTTTTCTCCCTCCACTATTCCCTTGGCTGTAACCCTGACCAGCTTGACCTGCTCTGTTCGACATAGTAGGAAAGCTGGCTTATTTTTTCACCAGCTGACTATTGCCATTCAGGTGTTGGCTCCAGTTTTGCAATGCAAGGTGCTGCTCCGGGTTTGCAATGCAAGGTGCTGCAGGATTAATGTAACTTTGTGTTCACCAGCTAGCCCACATCAGTGACTCCATCTTTAAAGTAAATAATGATTCTAAACTTGCTTGCTCCTAACCCATTTTCTTGTCTGCCTTTGGCCAGGATATGCTTGGGGATTTGTTTACCCCAGTGGAAACACCAGAAGCCCAGAACAGAGGCTTTCTCAAGGGGCTGTTTGGAGGAAGTGGACAAACCTTTGACAGAGAAGAGCTCTGTAAGTGATGCTTCCTACAACACAAAACACAGTGTGCTGACGTAGCTGCTTCTCTGCCCTAAGCATGGAGGGAAGTGGTGGGGGGTGAGGAATAAGGCAGAAATGGGCCTGTTTGTATAACCACAAAAGTTGAATGAGAAGGGAGGGAAAATTTTCCTTCCAGGTTCTGCTAGAACAGGGGCGGGCAATTATTTTGGGTGGAGGGCCACTTACCCAGTTTTGGCAGGCTGTTGAGGGCTGCATGGGTAGCCCCACCCCTTGACAGGTGCCCACCCCCTGGTCACCATCTTGGGACCAATGTCCCAGGGCCAGCACCAGTAGGGCCCAAAGTGGGGCGCAGGCTGGCAGAGGTCTGTGGAACCAGGCTGGGCTGCACCAGCAGGGAAAGGAGGGAGCTGGCCCAGCTCCATGGAGCCTCTGCCAGAGGGGACCCCGCACTTCTGCCACCTTACTCTGGGCCCCATTGGCAGTGGTCCCGGGACACCGGTGCGGCCCCCGTGGCTCCTGTGCTTCCACTGGCTCCCCACCCGCTCACACCCAGTGTCCCCTAGCCCTATGGTATAGGTGGGGAACAACGCACAGCTCTGACCCCCTGCTCGCTGGCAGGAAAGAAGCTGGTGCTGAGCGCAAGGAAAAGCAACCCCTCACCCACCCCATGGCTGGCGCTCCCTGCTGCAGGTGCTCGCAGCCCACACAGCACTGTGTGAAGCAGGCACAGGCAGTCCCACATGGGCTGCAAGCAGCTACAGTGCAGGGCGCCAGCCATGGGCTGAGCAAGGGCTGATTTTTCCTGTGCTCACCACCAGCTTGTAACCCAGCCCCACAGCCAGCCTGAGCCATGCATCGGCTCCAGGCTTGCCCGTCAATGGCAGCAGCTGTGGCCCTCCCTGCTTGCTGCACCAGGCAGTGTTGGCTACTGCTGCCTGCCTGGAGCTCGCATGCTGGGCAGCCCACAGGTGGCAGAGGCAAACACTGCCCAGTGCGGCAAATGTGGGGGGGGCAGCAGCTGCTGCCGCCGCACACAGCCCCAATGGGCGAGCCTGGAGCCAGTGCGGGGCCCAGGCTGGCTGTGGGGCCAGATTACAAGGTGGTACTGAGTGCAGGGGGGGGCAGGAAGCGGCCCCTTGCCCGCCCCATGCCCAGCGCCCCATGCTGCAGCCGCTCACAGCCCACCTGGGGCTGCCTGTGCCTGCTCCCGACAGCCCCGTGTGGGCTGGAAGCACCTGCAGCAGGGAGCTCCAGACACAGGGCGGGGGAGGGGCCGCTTTCCTCCACACCAGGAAGGAGCCCAGGGAAAAGCTGAGTGCGGAGCGGGGGGGGGGGGGGGGGGGGG
>NW_017729034.1:11545080-11551548 GCF_001723915.1 Gavialis gangeticus
GCAGGGCGCTGGGCATGGGGTGGGCAAGGAGCCGCTCTTCCCACACACTACTCAGCTTTTCCCTGGGCCACTTTTCCCCAGGCTCCTTCCCTGCTCTTCCCCCCCACTTTCCCCCTTACCTGATATTCCGGCAGGATGCAGCAACTGAGCCCAGGCTGTGGGGGCGGAGCTGGGCAGGCCCTGCTGTTGTGGGAGCCTGCCAGGCTTCCCCTGGGTCCTATTGCCCCTGGTTCCTGTCATTTCTGACCGGATCCAAGGGCAGAGAAATATTAATTTTCTAAATTTTTTAGGAGCCCCCACAGGCCATGCTAGAAGAAAAAGTGCTGAAGAACATTTTGTTTCTCTCTGCCCAAACACATCTCCTTCCTTAACAGGAGGGGCACCTGGCCAGTTGGCTGGGCCCACTGCAGGAGTAGGGGGTCTTCACATGCCTGGCTGAACCACAAGGGTCGGTCTGCCAGTCAGCAGCAATGTAACGGAGTGCTTCAGCCCAGTGCAGAGGGAAGAGGACATTCCCTTGTCTCTGCCTGAGTGTCTGTCTCCATTGCAGTTGGTGAGGCAACCGCTGGGAAAGCCTCCCGGAGCCTCGCCCAGCACATCCCTGGGTCAGGCGGGATTGAAGGAATGAAAGGTGCTGCCGGTGGGGTAGTCGGAGACCTGGCTCGTGCACGCGTTGCCCTTGAGGAGCGAGGCCAGCGGCTGGGAGAGCTGGATGAGAAGACAGCGAGCCTGATGGTCAGCGCGGAGGCCTTCTCCAAGCACGCCCATGAGGTAGGCATCCTTGGCCTGTGCACATCCCAAGGCCCTGCCCCAGACCAGAAGCCCCTGAAGATTGCTCCCACTTCGGGAACATTATAGCAATCGCAGCCCACTGCCTTTCTGCAGCCCTTCCACCTAATTCTGCCCCCATCCCCAAGATGATGGGGAATTCTGGGGCAACATTTCTGTCTTAGACACTGTCTCTCCTCTCTCTTGGTCTTTTCTAAGCAGTTAGCACTCAGCCTGGGGCACTGCCTACCTCAGGGCGAGGTCAGGCTCTGCAAATTCAGGCAGGTGTTTCTGCTCTGCTTATGCTCTCGCCACACTTGGGAAGTTTTCTTCATAAGCATTTCTCCTCCAGAACTGCTTCTGGATCTTATTTTCTCAGTCAAAGTGAGGGCACAAAGTGCCTGCCATTAAGATGTCTGTTCCCACTATTCATTGACCCCTCACTGTGTACCTCCTGCCAACACAGGAAACCCAGCACCTCTCTAGTGGACAGCTCTTGAGCCTTGTGTCTAATAGGAGCAATGGAAGAGGAGGGCCATTTCATTACCGTCTCTGAGGGCTTAGATTACTGCCAAATGCTCAGTTATGGGAAGCTTAAGAGCCAAAGTTACTATCAGTTCTAAACACATGTCAAAGAGGCCATGTGTGGTAGAAGATCTCCTCCATCAAAAGAGGGGAAGCTAGGATGGATGAGGCCAGCGTGCAGGGAAGGAGCCTGGGACAAATAAGCAGGCAAAGGGACCTGGGTGTCAGACCCTGCTAGAGCATGGTCATGATAACCTGGTTTGCACCAAGCAGGCCAGGTTAGCATGCAGCTGTTGGAACCGTTTAAAAAGGTGGAGCGCCAACATCCAGTCTTGCCTAGGGCTAGCTGTCAGCAGAAACAATCTGACTTAGGTAAAAGACTATTAAAGCATAGTTATCTGGAATTCTGGCTTTCCAACCATTGGTCCAGCTAGCTGACCCCCACCAGGAAAGAGCTTTTGTTTTATTCCTATTGGCTGTTGTCATTGTGAGGGAAAAGTGCTCTGACGGGATAATCACTGTAAAATAGAAAGAGAAAGAAAGAGAGCTCATATTGGCAGATGATAGGACACATCTAGTGTATACCAGTGCCAGGGAGTAGCAAACAGCAAGTCTTTAGCAGTTCCTATTTAGTCTGATGTAAAAAGCACAGATCTGTAAGAGAAATTCCCAAGAAGCATCTCTCCAGTGAAAAATGATGGGTAAATGACATTCTTTGCAGAGGCGTAACAGAAAGTTAAAGCAGCCTTTGGGTGCAAGGTAAGTATTTCACAGCAGAAAAGTATGCTGCTGTGGTGCTTTCGCAGTGGCAATCACATTATGAAAGCTGCGGCAATTAATCAACCTCACTCTGGAGTGGTAGAGTTCCCCTACAGTGGTGGGGTTATAGCACAGAATAACTTGGTACAAACCGGATCACCTGCAGAGCAAGTGCTCACAGCTCACTGTCATTTTGCTTATATCCCATCTCTAGCTGATGCTGAAATACAAGGACAAGAAATGGTACCAGTTTTAGATTTGCCATGAAGCTGCACCTGGCCTGGGTAAGAACACTGTTTGGGGATACGGAGCTTACTCCCAACAATGTCAGTCATTGGACAGAAGCAAAACTTTCTCCTAGAAAACTTTTTCCTGTTACTCATCAGATTCACCACCCCTGGGGGTCGAGGAGAAGTTTTACCATCTGCAAGATGGAGCCTTCAATGGTATTTAGTCCAAACACATGGTGTAGGTAGTCTTTTTTTCCAAAAGAAACTCAACAGTCACTTTGGCATGTAGTTTTTCAGAAACTCTAGCTACGAACTTTGGGGAGAATCTCTGGTTAAAAATACCTTGTACAAACTAGAATGTTAATGCACTTATAAAAACAAATAAAAATTTGCATGACGAATTGACATCTTAAAAGAAAAAAAACAAAACAGAAAAAGAAAGCATGTTGTGACCTAAGAAAAAATGGGATTTATTTCTTCTGAGCAAAAAATACTTAAAACAGCAAAAATCTTTATTTTTAAAAACCACAGTTCAAACAACCAGTACACTTGGAGCATGGCTGCTGCTGCTCTCAATAGAAACACGAGGTGAGCTGCATTTTCTCATTTGCTGCTGTTTTTTTCCCTTGGCGAACCTTAGCGTGCAGCCAGCAGTGCTGTTTAATTCCTAGCAGAAAAATAAACCAGCATCAAAACCCTACGGCCAACACATTGCTTTGTTCGGTGTCTAGAAAGGCCCCACTTGGGATGTCACCTGAGCTTGAGTTCACAGCATCTTTGCAGCCTGGAGGGTGCAGGCATTGCCATTGTGCAGAGCCAGGGTTCTTGCTGGCTGGATTTATCGCAGTTATACTTGCAGGGGGCTGTGGCAGTTCTCACCCCAGGAGCTTCTGAATCACTTGGTTGCCTTGTTAGTCAGGCTGAGAAGCAGAAGAGATGATTAGGAAGTAATTTCTGCTCCGGCTGGAGGAACTAGAGGGTGTGGTGCTACAAGCTGCTGAGTCCTGTCAAATCCAATAGGCTGCAGCCGCTCAGCAGCTTGCAGGGAAGTTAAGCTATACTCAGATGATGCTTAGGAAATTGCCGGGTAACCCAATTTAAAGCCAGCTGGATACAGAACAAAGCAGCTAAGAGGCATCTGCAAAGCCCTGCAGACTGAATTGTGCACAGACCACTTCCTCCCCTGGCTTGCCTGGCTCTGCACCACTCACCCTGCCACGGGAAGCACAGCACTGAGGAGCCTGAGTCAGCAGTAGGGCCCCTCACCAGCACAGCCAGCAAGACAGTGGGGAACTTGGCCTCTTGTTTGGATGAGGAAAGGCAAGCAGGTGGCACTGCAGTGAGTGACTCCCTGATTCTACTGGGGGGCTCTTCCTCCCCCTTATTGTGCACATCCAGCCTGGGTCTCCTGTAGCATTTTATCATTGGTGCATGAACAGAGCACCTGCTCTTTGGCTCCTCTTGCTCCTGCTCTGTTAAAACCCTCTGCACCATCAGCACGTCCACAGAAGTCACAGGGGGAGTCAACTGTGGAGCCTACAGTCAGCTTAGATATGAGGCACCCAGGTCCTGCTTTCAGGCATATGCACGAGTAGGGAGGGAGTGGGGGGAGCCCATCATTCACCCTCCCTGAATGATGGGCAGTGGCTGGTGCCCCCCCTAGGTAGGTGCAGCTGTAAAATTTTGATGCAGAGCCTGGGTCAGGCCTAGTCAGTGCTTTCTTTCATACAGGTCTATACAGGGCACTGGTGGCCTCAGGACACTGTTCTAGATCCTGCCTCTCCATGAAAAGCACCACTCAGGCTCCCATGCTTACTCCCAGACCCTCTGCTCCTGCTCAGCTCTTCACTGCTCACAAGAGAAAATTGCCCTTTGTGGTATTTAACTGGGCTCCCAAATGCAGGGCTCACCCTTGCACAGGCTGCGGGATTGAAGGAAACAGCCTAGGTCTGACAGGCTGCTCAGGTCAGAGTCCTGTTAGACCTGGATAGGAATTCAGTGCCCTGCAGCCTTGGTAAGTCTCTTCACAGCTTAGAAGAGCAATGCCAAGCCAACAGTTACAGCTGAGCTGGGCGAGCAGGTGCATGTCCTGCACCACAAAACAACAGCAGTCACACAGTGAGCACTGAAGACAGCACGGACACAGGCCCGGGCTTTGCTCAGCTCCAGTGCTCAGAGCTTAACAAATGCCTTAGTGGCCCAGCACATGGCAGACCACCAGGCTTACAGGGGCCAGGCTCATGGACTGGGTGGGGAATGGTCTCCCTGGCCCTCGCTTGCTGGAGGGAAACCAGCTGCTCCTTGGCACCTACATCCCACAACTAACTACCCTGTTATGAAGTGCAGCAACAGCAGCATGATGGCATGGTCACCTCCACTGTGAGTGGTGCATTTGCTCCAGGCTGAGCCACCAAAGCACTAATAATCCTAGCAGCAAAGGCCCCACTGCCCGCAGCAGACACGTCCACCTCCCAAACCCACCCCTGGTAAAGCCCATTCTTCCTAACCACCCTGCAGGACTGGAGACAGCTTTTATCCCTTCCCAAGGGCAGGGCAGGAGCACAGCCATAAAGACTGAGGAAAGTCCTTCTACCAGGCTCCAAGCTGTACCTTACCCCCAGTGTCTGTACCTAGTATAAAGAGGACAGCTCTGGTCCGGGTTTGGTGCCAGGCTCACCATCTCGACTGGTACCAGTGGAATGCTGCAGCAACCAGAGACCTGGCAGAGGAGTGGGAGACCCGCTCTGCTGGGTAGCAGTTAATACTCCAGTGATGGTAAGTGACTGGGCTGACACAGGTAGTTCCGGGTAACTTCTCAGCTTGTTTCTCTGCGAGGCAGCGATAGTGTTCTGGCCTCACTCACTCACTCCTGCATCAGCTGCACCAACCCAAGAACAATTTAATAATTAACTGCTACAGTGCGCCCAGAGGGACCCGCATCTTCAACAAGTCATTACGCCACACATGACTTGCTCTAGCTTACGCCATGCTGCACAGGGAGGAGGGAGGCCAGGCAGTAGCTCACAGTTTGCATCTCCTCTTGACAGCAAATCAACAAGAATTTAGCATCTTCCCCTAGCCCAAACGTTTTTGCCTGTTTTGTTTGAGGATCTTTTTCTCTAAAAAGCCCCCCATGAGGTCACAGGTGCATCTTGCTTTCCTCTCTTGCATACTTTACATCTTTTCAGACAGTTGCAAATGACTCCTTCTGTTATGTTCAGCACTTGTGACTATAACTATAAATTTTCTCGTAGTCTGTAGAGAGCTAAAAAGTTGTATATGTTTGTATATAGAATGTTCTATATATATAAATATATATATGTAATGTATATGTTGTACAAGTTTGTTAGTGCACACTGTTAAATGCTTTCTATCAAGGTTTACCATGTATGTGAGAAAAGCCTTCACCTAAAAAAAATGCCATGAAAGAAGGAGAAGTCCTGGCTGGTTTATTTCTTGTGAAATGAGGGGGAGTGTGGGATTTTTAAAAGGCCTGCCCTAAACATTATTAAAGGCTCTTTGTTAATATTGAAAGTAATAAAAACAAGCATTCAAAAAAGTGACAAGCAGAGCAGATGGTTTTCTTGCTGAAAGGAAAATCAGGACAGCAAGCTCTTAAGGAAGTTGAAATCACATGTGCTTTCACCTTTTCCACTAAAACAGCACCAGCTCATGCAAAATCCAACACTTTAAGGCACCTTCAGCATCTATTCCACAGCTCAAATGAGCAAACTAATTAACAAGTACACTGATTGGCCAATTCAAGAGATTTTTTAATACAAATTTGTGCGATTAAAATTGCTTTCGTCTTCAGATAGTGGCATTTTTTTGCTCTCAAAATACATAAAAAGTTCTCACACCCACGCCAGACAACTCAATTTATGGAACCGTGCCAGAGAGCATACAAGACACACATTTATTTCTTACACACACTGCCAGTAGGCAGACTATGTAGAGAAAATGTATTCAGACGCCTGACACGCTTTGACAATAAGCAAGTCTTTACTATCTTAAGAATGGTTCTAGATTCAACTCCTAGAGGTAGAACAATACAAAACTTCAATCCTGAATTTAACAAAAAAATCCAAAGGAAATTCTGCAGGAAGTCCAGGCTTTATTTTGTATAATCACACTATAGTTTTCTAATGAGACGACTTTTTTTTTTTTTTTTTTTTGTCTTATAAAG
>NW_017729034.1:11551639-11554342 GCF_001723915.1 Gavialis gangeticus
TTTTTTTTTTTTTTTTTACATTCCTATCTATTTGTATTCTTGAGTCGACATGGTTTGACCACACTCCTGAATATACATTAGATTCTGTCTGACCAGACTATAGGTAATGGCCTAACACTGAAACAAAGCTACTCTGTTTATTACACATACTGTATGAAGTTAACACCCAAATAGCTGCTGTAAAAGATTTTATATGTTCCTTTTTCAGAGGCCATCTCACACCCAGTCCCTTATGTGCACTATAATGAATATAGAGAGAGAATTATTTTTCAGTACACAATTTAACAAGTGAAAAAACACTGCAGTTTATTTAAGAGCTGCATGCAACCTCAGGACTATTCCATGTATAAATTCTGTATATTTTGTCACAGGCAAATAAGCATCCTGTAACTGCACCCTGCACGCTGGGTCTCCCACATCACATTTCAAAACCTAAAGGTGAATTCAAGCACAGTATATTTCAGGTCTTGATTGTTTTTCCTCGGTACGGTCTCAGTAAGAACACACTCTCTCTCATTAATAAGCTACATGTTTCCATTTGTAGTCAACACTTCATCTAGGTGTAAGAGCAATAGTCCCGTAAAAGAGTGTTTTCATTCATGTGTTTTCTGTTATGTGATTAATTGACAAATCCGAATATTGTACCTTTTTAATGATGTCCAGTATTCTGGCTCAGTGTCAAGGAAACGTGGACAATCTGTGTGTGGTTTTTGTTAATGAGTCCTCTCCTGTATTTCCAAACGAAGGCTAAAATCCTGGGGGAAACCCTGCTCTCCTGCTGTGCTAACCACTTGCTGTTCAACAGGTATCCAAGATCAGCCTCACAAAGGTTCCTTTGACTGAAGCTGTTCCAAGTCCCCGGTGAAAAAAAAAATGGGTGGAAAGAAAATAAAGGCAAGAGTTGATATTAAAGCTGTGTAATTCACCTTTTTTTCCCAGACATTTCCAAGGCGCTTGGCTTCGATAACAGTTAATAGTGGATGTTGCTACATGGCTTACAAGCAGCAGTACAGCTGACAGTTAAAGCTTTGGTCCATCTTCAGCTGCTTTGCAAGATCAGAACGAGCAGCGCGGTCTTCTCAGTCTCAGCTGGTATCTCTGTGCTCCAGTTGCTCAGATGTTCCTGGCACATGGTGGGAGAGTAGCGAGGCAGAGGGAGTCTCGGTGCAGGTCTGGTTGCCTCACACGTGCAGTGCCACTTGTGCTCCTAAATTACTTGGGCTCACTGAAAATCCCAGCCATAGGCTATTAATGAGCACACCATGGTGACCGCATTTGCTTGTGCAGTCTACCATCAGTGTGTAAAGCACTAGGATACGCACAATACAAACATTACAGCTGAAGGCAGACTGACAAATGTATATACCAAGTTAAAAGTCGTAGTGGATTTACCATGTGTCAGATGCTTCCTGATAACCGTTTCATGCGACTCCTTATATTTTTGCGCTAAGTAGAGGCTACACTGAGGCAGTTCCCCTCTGAATGCGACAACTCCTTCATTAGATTTAGCTTCCAGTCCCCATGGGACTGAGCAGACACGTGAAACTGTTGCCAAGGACTGGCTGATGCACAGTGGAGCTGCTGCCCCCTCCCTTGCATCTTTGTCTGTTTTGTTCAGCAGACAACGCCTTCTATAAAACCAAATGAGCAGCAGGACTGTCCCACTGACAGCCAGCAAGGGATTAAAGTTGTGGCCCCTGAGTCCTTGCATGCACATCACTTCCCCCCCTCCCAAATTCATTTGGCCCTGCAGGCTGGATGAGGGGTGAGGTCAGTCTGCAGACCAAATTGAGCCCACAGACTGGCCCCACGTACACCCTGGATTGGCCCCATGTGCTTCACGCAGACCTGGGGTTAGCACATGCTGCCTGCAGTGTGCTGTCTAGCCTGAGACCTACCAGCAGATCATGAGCCTGATCCGGCCTGCAGGCTGCATCTCTGACACCCCTGGTCTAGAGAAAATATGACTGCAACTCCCATGCAACACTTATACTTACCCATAGAGCTCCAGTATGAAGCTGGAGATAGGCCTGTTGAGAGTCTCTGGGTTAGAGGGGAGAGCAACAAGGGTGATGTCATAGTTGGGGTCTGCTATAGATCAGCGGACGAGGAGGAAGTGGTGGATGAGGCTTTCTTCAAACAGCTAGCAGAAGCTTCCCTGTCACAAGCCCTGGTTCTCATGAGGGACTTCAATCACCCTGACATCTGCTGGGAGGGCAATACAGCAGTGCTCAGGCAATCCAGGAAGTTTTTGGAGAGTGTTGGGGACAACTTCCTGGTGCAAGTGCTGGAGTGACCAACTAAAGACCATGTTTTTCTTGACCTGCTGCTCACAAACAGGGATGAACTGGTGGAGGATATAGTAGTGGATGGCAACTTGGGCAGCAGCCACCACTGAGTTCAGGATCCTGAGGAAAGGAAGGAGATTAAGGACCCTGGACTTCAGAAAAGCAGACTTTGACTCACTCAAGGAATTCATGGGCAGGATCCCCAGGGAAGCCAGTCTGAGGGGGAGAGGAGTCCAGGAGAGCTGGCTGTACTTCAAAGAAGCCTCACTGAGAGTGCAGGAACAAACCATCCCAATGTGCAGGAAGACCAGCAAGTATGGCAGAAGACCAGCTTGGCTTAGCAGGGAACTCTTCAGTAAATTAAATCACACAAAGGAAGTGTATAATTAGTGGAAACTTGGACAAACACCTAGGC
>NW_017729034.1:11559342-11571980 GCF_001723915.1 Gavialis gangeticus
GGAGGATATAGTAGTGGATGGCAACTTGGGCAGCAGCCACCACTGAGTTCAGGATCCTGAGGAAAGGAAGGAGATTAAGGACCCTGGACTTCAGAAAAGCAGACTTTGACTCACTCAAGGAATTCATGGGCAGGATCCCCAGGGAAGCCAGTCTGAGGGGGAGAGGAGTCCAGGAGAGCTGGCTGTACTTCAAAGAAGCCTCACTGAGAGTGCAGGAACAAACCATCCCAATGTGCAGGAAGACCAGCAAGTATGGCAGAAGACCAGCTTGGCTTAGCAGGGAACTCTTCAGTAAATTAAATCACAAAAAGGAAGTGTATAATTAGTGGAAACTTGGACAAACACCTAGGCAGGAGTATAAGAGCATTGCTTGGACATGCAGGGATGAAATTAGGAAGGCCAAAGTACAACTGGAGTTCAGCTAGCAAGGAACATGAAGGGTAACAAGAAGGGTTTCTACAAGTACGTTGGTAGCAAGAGGAGGATTAGGGAAATTGTGGGTCCCTTACTGAATGGGGGAGGCAACCTAGTGACAGAGGATGCAGAAAAGGCTGAAGAGCTCAATGCCTTTTTCACCTTAGTCTTCACAGGGAAGTTCAGCTCCCAGACTACTGCACCAGGCTTAGAAATGGATTCCTTGAGGATCTGCTCCATGATTTTTCCAGGGACTGAGGTGAGGTTGATTGGTCTGTAGTTCCCTGGATCCTCCTTCTTCCATTTCTTAAAGATCGCCACTATATTTGCCCTTTTCCAATCATCCGGGACCCCCCCAATTACCATGAGTTTTCAAAGATAATGGCCAACAGCTCTGCAAATCGCACTGGTCAACTCCCTCAGCACCCTCAGGGGCATCCTGTTTAGCCCCATGAACTAGTGCACATCCAGCTTTTCGAAACAGTCCCTTACCTGTTCTTTGGCCACTGTTAGCTGCTCATCTTCTCCCCAAACAAGAACTGGCTGCTAGGGCAACTCTGTGACTGCTGGACCACAGTGAGCAAAGGTGCTGCTGCAACAAGGCACAACCCCGAGACCCCCTTTCTTTCTCTTCTCATTCACCCACTGTTTGCTTCTGTAAGGCCAGGGATGAGGGAACCCCCCAGCTGGAGCTGTGGTATGCAACGCTGTCAGATGAGAGAGGAAAAACAGGAGAAAAGAGGACAAAACTCCAGAGTGGTGCGGAGGCCTCCTGCGGGCAGGTATGGAGGGAGGCGTCTCATCAGCCTGTGCAGTGGGAACCCAGTCACTGGCTGCCAGGTACAAGGAACCAAAAGCAGCAAAACCAACTCCCAGCTAAACAGCTGCTTGGCCCCACCATAGCAGTGGGGAACAGAATCACTCTCCCCTGCTCCCACCCCCAGGCAGCTCTCCCCTGGGAGACCTACCAGCTAATTTACAGTAGACGCTAGTTTACAGTGAAGAACAAACACCTACAGATTCAAGCCCACCTCCTGAAACAGACTGTCAAGGGCAGGAGATTAAGAGATTCCCTGTCCAGAGAGGCAGACCAGCACTGTACACTGCTCCTCTCTTCATCAAGTTCCTTTTCTCGTCTCTGGAGGATTCTTCTCTTCACCTAAAACCTGCTCCAGCAAGCAGCCAAAGTGATGCCCACCTCCCCTGCCTCCCAGGGCTGCCTGATTCCCTGCTTGGTCTTGTTAATGGTTAAAGAAAACCTAATCCAAGTTAAGGAGCAAAAATAGCATCAGCCAGGTGATGGCTCACAACCAGTGCCGATTCAAATCTGATGACTCAAATGCAGCAGCCCCCTCGCTCGCAGACCAGCGGCCACCTTCTTCTCATTTGCTCTAAATTATTGCTTAATGATAATGAATCCGCTGAGTTTGTTTATCACAATAAGTTTAGCTCTGTGTCAATCATTTTATTCATTAGCATTCCCCGCAAGCAGGCCTTGCCGAGAACAAGTCGGAGATCCAGCCTCTCACCATTTCTAAAAACAGAACTCAGGAGAAAAATACAAAAATATATCAGAGAGCGAGTAACTAATTACAGTAACCCTGCAGAGGCCTGACACCAGCACAGGTGTGTCCCTGCAGGAGACTCGGGCACAAGGACCTCGTTAGGCTGTGATGACTCAGTAGCAAATGCAGACGGTGTTCAGTGTCTCTCGTGCACACCCCCAAAGCTCTGATCTCTTAATACTAAGGAGTTTCAAAAGCTCAGAGCAGAGAAAATTAACAACAGTCCACTGGCAGACGGACATAGAGAAGTGTACAAGTGGGGTCAGATACCACAGTGACAGGCACAGCATAAAATAACACAGAGGGAACCATGACGCAGCTCAGATGGTGAGGTGAGGACCTGAGCAAAGGAGGAGAAGTGTGAAGGTGGCCTGTCTTTCATGACTGGTCAGGTCTAAGCTGGGACGTGGAACAAAGGTGATTGTTACTTAGAGTTTTGAATCCACGCCGTATGTTGCTCCCAGCATACCAAAAAGGCATAGAAGACAAATGCCCAGTGACCTGACCCTACAGCACACAGACTGCATTCACACTGTTTTTAACGCATCGCATTCATGAAGGTTCAGTTCATGTGACCCCATCAGCAAGGCAATGGCCACGGGGAAAGCATCATTTTGACTAACAAGCTGTTGCATGCTGCCGGGCCTCTCTCAAAAGGCACCAAACTGCAGCGCACTCCATCTCAGCACAGGCTACGAAGAGAGCATCAGGCAGGCCCTTCTGACAAAGGACAGGAAGGGATTTCAAGAACAAGGGTAGAAAACAATAAGGCGCTTCGAAACATTGTCAGGAGAAAAGTGAAAAGGCTGGGGATATGTCACCTGGGAAAGGAGACGAATGAGGGGAGAGGTGATTAAAAGTTAACAGAGCAGATAGAGCAGATCAGGAGCCTCTGTTTTGCCTGTCATGTGATACACAAGGGGACCGTCAATGAAAAGGTGGAAAATTCAGCACTCGACCTTTCACCTGAAAAATCAATATGCCAATTTAATGCTAATGATCTCAAAAGTGAGTTAAACCTTTGGTCTTACACCATGTCTCTATGTATAAGGGGTGAGAACGTGACCTGAATGTGATGAAGCCAAGTCTGCCTGCTATGGAGTTTTTCTGGTCTCTTCCTGAAGCATCTAGCAATGGTGGCTGTTGGAGACAGGACGCAGCTTGGATGGACGTTCAGGCCTGTGCCAGGCTGCACTTCCTGTGTTCCTCAAAAAAACACAATGTTCTACCTTTGTATGATGGTCAAGTAAGAGGCACTGAGACAAGAGCACAACCACAGTGAAAGGGAGGAAAACAGAACAACTTTCAGCCCAGACCGACCAGCATCAACCACACTGAAGCACAAGAAAAGCCAGTATCTGAAAGAAGAATAATTAAGAGCATGAAGCCCCCACTGGTTACATGAAACATCAGTAGTACATCGGACCACAAAACGGAGACACTGAAGAAGCTGTTTGTTCTGGTCTTTCAGCTCTAGATTTTAACCAGGGAGGTAGGGTAAGGGTTTGGGGGGTTTTTAATTGGTCGTCCTAGTCCAGGCCTTTATTTTTAAAGAGGTTTTGCAGTTAGAACCCAAACAATATGATCCTAAGGGTCAATTTTAAGATGATCCTGATCGAGACAGCAGGGAACAAAGAACTGCTGACCCAGACCCTTGTATCAGATATTAAACCCTTCACAGGCCAGTGTCACCTCTAGTAAGGAGAGGTCTCTCTTCCAGCTGACACGCATCACATGGGAAAAACCACTCAGCCTATTACACAGACATTTGTAAAACTGTTGCACACTTTAATAGCTCCAATTTGCATTGTAAAAAGCCCCCAGCAGGGCCCAGCACAGTGGCTAAGCAGTAAGTCTGATCCTAAATACAAACATGCTGTTCTTTTGCCCTGTGCACAATTCCACACAGCCTCTCCCTGAATGATGCTCGTGCTTTGTTTTGTTAAAAAAAGTTCATCTGGATTTGGATGCAGCAAATTCATTGTTTTCTATAAATTATATCAGTGAACATATTTTAACATGAATTCCATTCAATTTTACACTTACAGCAATTAATATTTATACACCTTGAAATGTTCCCCGCTGCACTGAGTGCCTTCTCTCAAAGTTTTGCCTGTGTGAATTCATAAGAGGGCTCCCCAACTCCAGTTTCTCCAACAGCTGGATCCAGCAGTAAGCATGCTTCAAATTCAGTCCTTGCCCAGGGTCAAGCTGCATTCAGCCTGCCATGCCTGTGGGGTTGCAGTGCTGTTGCAAGCTGGGGGTTCATTTCACACCTACAGCTCCAGGTCCTGAAGGTCTCCCCAGCTGGGCCCAATCCTCACTTTAACGTTCAGTTTCACTGAAAGCTTCATGGCGTTCTCCATCTCATGCTTGACAATCTGAGCTACCTACAAGGAAACGGTTGGGAGCATCAGTGCTTTATCAAGGGGCTCAGACCTATGTACCCCAGACACCCCTTCCACAGTCCCTATTTTGATTTGGAGCATGTATTTGGACTGATTTTCTACTTGAAGGGGGTCTTATGAACCCAGAGGGACAAAAGGAGAGGTTTTCAAAGGAGACAATTTCCCTGGGAGACTTGTCTCCCTGCTGCAGTCAGAAACCAGCTCTTCCAGACATTCTCCAAAGCAGGCCAAAGAGAGAAACTGAAGCAAATCATTTAATGAGCTGCCTCAGCATCAGCACTGCACAGATCTCACTCAATTAAATGCTTTCTAATCCCACAGGGTCTCCTCACACAGCTGCAGAAGCCTCGGTACTTCTCAGAGCCCATTCTGAAAATAATACAGCAGAGGCAAGATACAAAGGCCCACAAAGCAAAGAAAGTTCAGAGGTGAGGAGCGGAGCTCCTCCTTAGTGTTGGCTCAAGAAGGTACTCTGGGAAACCAATGCTGGCCCCTGGGAAAACAAAAGCGTTTTCCCCATAGTCTCCTAAGAGCGATGTAATCACATGGGCTTTCAACATGCTGAAAGAGCCATTCTGGCACATGGCATGCTCCAGTCATCAGGGGCTGCCAGCTTTTGATTCTGAAAAGCAGAACCAGGCACAGCACTTCCTGAATTTCCCAGGTCCTCTGGTATATACACCCTCATCTTCATCCCGGCACACCCGACTCAGCTCCCCCCTTTTGAGCCTTTGCCCATTTCAGACCAATGCCCTACACCCTCTCTCTCACACCAACATCCGAAACATGGAATCACGGAACTGAGGCAACAGAAAATGGTCTGCAGCAGAGAAAGACACTCTGGGTTGCAGCAAACGGTGTCAGTGTAGACAGCCCAGCAAAAGGACAAGAGAGGCGGCATGCAGAACATCCGAGTCTGTGGGTCTCTCCAGATGTGCAAGCAAAGGCACAATGGGATCTGATATGGAATCCACAATCACACTTCCTGCCATACCACATGCGATTGTGGATTGCATATCAGATCCCATTGTGCCTTTATCTGCACATCTGGAGACCACATGTGCATGGCAGGAAGCCCAACTGTGGGATTGCACATCAGATCCTGTCCTGCCTTATTGCACCATATGTCCCCGCAGCTGGGAGTCCTGTCAGCTACCATGGTTTGCCCCCATGGCCAGAGGCCTGTCAGCTGCCAGCTCCTAGGCTGAGGGGCAGATTGTACACCCCCATCCCCAGTTGAGAGCTCTGGTCAGATGACAGGGCTCCCAGCCCCAGGGATGCCCCTGGCCACATGTTCAATGAATGATGTGATAGGAACCAGCCACAAAGTTAGCATATCTTTTTTGTGGAATCACTTTGTAGCTTATTCCTCCTTTTACCACACCATTCACTGATTGAATGTGTGGCCTGGTCACAATTTAAGATGTGATGAATTGGCTACACATGGTAGGGGCCTGTGTGTATGTAATGGGAACCTCAGTGGGGGACTGGAGTGAGTGCTGGGCTGTGACCAGGAGTGGGCAGCTGAAATCAGGAAGCAGAACAGGAACACAGATGAATACAGCAGACAGCCATGTCAGGTTATCCTGAGCTACCCTCTCAAGCACATACCTGGAAAACTGCACAGAAGCTGTGTGCATCAGGGCCCAAGATTGCCTTCCGAGCCCAGCTGTCCGCATGGTGGGTTCAGAGCTCACCTTAGCACTGGAGGCTGCAAACCAGCAGCAACCCCACAATTACCTGCCTGTCCTGCACTTCCTGTTTCAACTGGCCAAGCACACTAGGAGAGTTGAGTGCGCAGACTGATTCCCAGAAATTTCCCTGTTACGCAGAGCCTAACACAATGTTCAGCAGCCACCAGGTAAGGTGTAGACAGGCTGGGCCTGCTCCTGGGGCTATTTGTTCTCCTGACTATGGACAACCCTTGGCATCGACCCTGAATGTCAGTGTGGATGCTCTCTCCATTCTCTGAAGAGCCAGAGGGTGAAGCTCCATTGCTTGGGGAGTTTAAAATGTTTGTTGGCAGAGGGAAACCTCCCAAGCAAATTAATCCTGCTTGGCCCCCAGGTGAAGGAGCAGATTGTTCCTCATTGGCAACGTCTGTGACCCTAAACCTGAGGTAGCTCCAAACACTTCCAAACGTTGGCACTTTTGTCCATGTAGTAGCAATAGGTATTTCTCTACCCTGGCAGGCAGACAGCAGGAGGAATCCAGCCCTGTTATTCCTGTACAGAAGCAGCCAGGGTGTTTAACCCACGGGATCTGTGTTTCTGCAAAAGTCTTGGAAGACAAAGCATTCCCAGTACGTGCCCTGCCCAGGATGCTTCAAAACCTTTTCCCCTCTGTGGGCTACACTGCAATTTTTTTTTTTAGTTGGCCTAGTAAAAGGTAACATCTCTGAACCAAGAGTTTTAGAGTTTTGCATTTCTTTTTGTCTCAGACCAACACGGCTACCAAATACATTTAAATAGAGACATTTTCTGATGAGCATCTTCCCCTGTTCACCATTGCACATATCATCCCAGTGACAACCATGGTAATCACTTCCACAGAGAAATATCATCATTAGGGAAGTATTTATATTTATGTAATTAGCAGACTCAGATGGCCTGGTGACACCTATGCTGTCCCCTGTGACTCTGAGCCTTGCCCTTCCAAGGGAACCAAACAGCAGAGAAACCCTGGGATTCCCTCAAACTGCCAGCACTTCCTTGATTCAGGGTTCCTCCCACATACCCCAGACAGCTAGGATCCAGCCAGTAGTCAATAAATCTTCCCCCACCCCTCCCAATCTATGACCCAGCATCTCATGTACAGAGAAGGGTGACCAGCACTATAGAAGGGCTCCTATATGAGTAAAGAACGAAAAAGCTATCTTTCTCCAGCTTGGAGTGGGGAGGGAAGAGATAATGGAGGAGGACTGATAGAGGTTGACCTTCTCAACTCCACTGAGGCAGAAAAAGATCTTGGAGTCACTGCTGACTCCAGGATGAACACGAGTTGCCAACGTGATGAAGCAGTTGGCAGAGCCAATCGCACCTTGTCGTGCATCCGTAGGTGCTTCACAAACAGGTCCAGGGAAGTTGCAAAGAGTTGCAGCAGATTCAGCCAGACTGCAGTAAGTCCCTTTTCAACTGGTGTAACCATAACCATTTCCTCTGCCCTCATGTTCCATCCTTCATCTTTTTTGTGGTTACTGGTTTGAAACCAAGGTCAGGAGAATGGGTGGACTTAAAGGCACAAGCTCTAACATCTTGGTCACCATTCCCAGTCTCCTAGGACCCTTGTTACATTACTGGGCCTCCACTGTCCTGATTCTGATACATGACCTGCCCAGACCAAGCCAGACAGACGGTGGATGAGGCTCAAATTTTGTGCCTCTGGCCATGCTTCAATCCATTCCCCATCTTTGTTGGTTGCGTTGTATCCCCAGCTGACGCTGTGGCTGTTAAATTTTCCAGTGACCACTTGTGCCTTACTGTTAGGGACCTACTGAATTTGTGATGGTGAGATTTTTGTGGAAGATGTGAATTTGGCTGGGCTCTGCAAAAAATGGCAGAATTGCTGCAAAAAATGAGTTTACAGAAACTGAATACTAACCTTGAGACTGGCAATTCATGCTAGCTATTAAATGCTGGCATGCTGCATCCAGCTGCAGTTGCTGCAGACATTCTCTGTCTCTTTGGGGTGAACACTTATCCATACACTGAGATGGCAACACTCAGTGTCCACTGAGTTAACTTTTTTTTTAATGGCTTCTGCAGGCTTAATCAATGGATTAGGTCCATGGAAGCCACTGACACGTTATCAATTCAAGAACTTAATTAAGCTCTAAACTGAAATATCTTATTAAAATAAAGCTACATACAACATGAATGGTAACTAATACCAACTATATACACTTTATTAAAGGACATTATAGAAAGGAGTTCATTGGAAGGGTGAGGCAGCGTTTTGCGGGGGCACAGAGATGTGGAAACCAGTCTAGTCTTTTCCACCTTTGGTGCCTGCCAATGTGCTGGGAGGCTGCTCTGACTGGGTGCTGTAATTACAGTGTGTTGAAGCAGACTTGATTAGTTGAGTCTGCTGGAGCGTGCTAATTAGTACGATCCAGCTAGCTTCCACATCTTGTGCATCAGCGTCCCCGTACTTCAAAATGGTGAGGGGGGAGGGGGGGGGGGTTAACTAAAGCTCATTTGACAAGCTTTAGGTAAAGTGTCCCTGCTGCCATTTTGAAGTAGGGGAATGCTGATACATGAGACACTCTGGGAGCTTTAATTAGAACGGCTCTCAGAGCCACTCTAATTAACTCTCTCCCACCACCCCCAGACCACATGCAAAAATGCACTGAGATACCAGTAGGCAACTTAACCTAACCTGGAATGGAATAGCTCTTGCCCACTGCCTAAATCCTTTCTACTCCGGAGTGACACTAGACCACACACTTTTGTATAAAACCCATGTAGAAAAGACAAAGGGCACAGTTAATTTCTGGAACTACATACTGAAAAAGCTCGTCAACTGCAAATGGGTGGCAATCCAACAACATTACCAACTACCACGCTTGCACTCTGTTATTTGGCAGCTGATTTGCCTGGTTTGAGAAAGATCAGCACATGCAAAGAAGCTAGACACAGTGCTGAACAAAAGTTGTAGGTGCATTACTGGATGCCATAAACTAACAAATGTCAATAGTCTCACTTATTCATTGGAATCTCCCCACCAGACATCAGGAGAGAAGTAGCAAGCAAAACAGAATGCACCCAGAAGATTGAAAACAAAGACAAAAGGGACCCATTACATGGTTACATTGTAGCTCCCAGTAGAATAAAATCATGGAAAAGTTTTCTCCCTACAGCACAGCCACTGGTTAAAACACCAATAGCCACACAAATAAAAATGTGGCAGTCATGATTAAAGATGACCCAGGAGGAGGTAGGATAAATATCAAAGCTCTCTACAGACTCAGAGCTTGAATGACCAACATGGAGAAGCTTGAACTGGCTCTGAGCAGGGGTCAATAAAACTAAAGAGAACATGCAACTCTGGGGATACTCTAAATGACACAAACACCATGTGTGAATGTGGAGGAAACTTTCAGACTATAGAACACCTAGTGGCCTGCCCACTTTGGGAAACCCGCATCAACGACTGAGCAACAGTATGCCCATTTTTGGACTAAAATTTGAACATGGCAACAGAACAAGAAGCAATGGCAGCAGCAAAAGACAGAAGGAATGTTAAATGCCTTAATATTTCAAATTCTGTATCTGGTTCCTTCCTTTTTCTGTGTCTTAATAAAAAGGTAAAGGAATCTTAGTGGTGACTGTTTGCCAGGGCGCTAAGCTGGCCAAGGTCCGCGTGCTCAAAATCCAAAGCTCATTAATGGGTTAATGGTGTATAGAGACAAGATCCCATGAATCTCTCAGACATTCCAGACCCGACTTACTCTATCAAAATTACCACGGCTGGTGGTTGTTAGCTTGGTGACCACAGAGAAAGGGCGTTTGCTTTCTGGACATTCAAACCCCTCCAGAGTTATGGCACTAGATACCAGACATCACTTCTCCTTCTGCCCCTCTCCAACTTCATGTTCTACCAACCAAGAAGCTATTAACTAGGATAGAAGAGTTTGGGAGCCAAGGACATTGACCTTTCACCGGCACTAGACCAGGGACAGTCCATAGGGTGGATTCAGCCTGCAGCAGACTCCATTGTCCAGTAGCCCCTACCCGTGTTGCTGCAGCCGGTTTTCATGAAGGCCCCAGGAGGGTCAAGGCCGTGGCAGGGTTTCCATGGAGACTGGCCCAAGCAGCACTGGCAGGGTGCACAGCTGGGCAGGGAGCTGCCCCAGGGCCAGGGCTGGGATTTTGTGGCAGTGACAGCGTGGTCCAGAGCCGTGATCTGCTGCTCACATGCCCCACTGGGCAAACCCACTGCTTCACCAAGGCGTATAGGCAGTGGATTGCAGCTCTGCCCCGGCTCCAGACCACAATCACCCCTGAAAAATCCCAGCCCCAGAGCAGCTCCTTGCCTAGCTGCATGCCCTGCCAGCACTGCTTGGGCCAGTCTCCATGGAAACCCCAGCCCCTCCTGGGGTCTCCATGGAAACCACTGACAGTGATGCAGGCAGGAGCTGCCGGGAAACTGAGTTCGGTTGCCAGCTGGATCTGCCATTTTGCCCACCCCTGCACTAGACTAAAGCACTTGACATCTTTACATCGCCATTTAGCTAAATTTGTCCCTCTCACACAGTTCGCCATTACTAAATTATGCAGGCAGTCAAGCCTGCAAAGAATTACAAACCTGAGAAGGGAAAGATTGTTGCCACTGTTCCTATACAAAAACATCTGACAGACCACAGCATGATGCACATGACCAAGTTACTTCTCCATGGATCAGACTGAGAACTGCTGCAGCAGCCAAAAAATAAATGTCTTATGCCATGCTAAAACCTGACCATCAATGGAAAAGAAAGCAAATCACAACATAGCACAGTGAAGTTATCAGCAAATCAAAACTAAGAAACAGAACATAGAAACACATCTAAAAATCAGAGAATAATAGAAAATGAGGGTTGGGAGGGAGCTCAGGTGGTCATCTATTCTAGTCCATCCCCCTGCTCAAAGCAGGACCAGCCCCAACGAGATCATCCCAGCCAAGGCTTTGTCTACCCGCCTTAAAATCCTCCAAGGGCAGACCTTCTGCCACTTCTCTGGGTAACCTGTTCCAGTGCTTCACCAGCTTCCTAGTGAGAAAGTTTTTCCTAATATCTAACCTAAACCTCCCTCGCTGCAACGTGAGACCGTTGCTCCTTGTTCTGTCATCTGCCACCACTGGGAACAGTCTAGCTCCATCCTCTTTCAAACCCCCCTCCAGATACTCAAAAGCTGCTATTTAATTCCCCACCAGTCTTCTCTCCTCCAGACTAAATAAGCCCAGTTCTCTCACCTTCTCATAAGCAAGGATCCTGGTTTTCTATGTTTAAAAATCACAAATTCTCTGATTTAAAAGAAAAAAAATTGAAAATTCTCTGGTTAAAACCCCCCAAATCCATGATTAAAATGAAACGCCACTATATAATATATTATATAGGGGTTTTAACCAGAGAATTTGCAATTTTATATGTATATATATCAGTTGAACACGGTGTTTTATTGATACATTTACCATTTTAAATGCTGCTGGCCTCATTCCCCACCCCCAGCCCTGCTGAGGTGGCAGCAGCATGGGGTGCTGGCAGCACAACACTGGGCTCGCCTCACCATGCAGCAGAGCACCGCCATGACAGTAGGGACTGAGGGCTCCGGGGGGGGGGGGCGGGGAGGGTGCTGCTGGCCTTGCCTGCCCTGGCCCAGCTCCTTGAAGTCAGGGGCCAGAGCAGGCCTCTCCCCAACAGCAAGGAAGGGGGCAAGGAAGAGGGGTAAGGATTACTGGTGGCAGTGTGTGGCTGCCTGTCGCCAGCCCTGGCTGCCACGTGCAAGCTCCCCTCTCCCATGTCCTATGTGGCAGGGGGTGGGGGAAGTGCACAGGCCCACACCTAAAGCAGCGGGGGTAACTGGATCCGAAACAACTGGGGGGGCGGGGGGAGGCCAGGAATGAGCCTGGGCCCAAAGCTGTGGGCGGAGAAGAGGGAGCGGGCTGGGACCTGAGGTGGCAGGGGAAGAAGTGGGGGAAGCTGGATCCCAACCTGAGGCAGTGGGGGCGGGTGATGCAGGCCTCTGTCCCCACTCACCCCCGCCCCCTGCACGGGCAATTTGCTAGTAGTAAAATAAATTCTAAATACATATAAATTTTGGCGTTTGATTTGGGGTTTTTATCATGGAAAATCAGAGCTCTTCCTGCCCCCTTCATTCACAAAGACAGTTGCAGCTGTCCACCCCCCTGCAACTGCTTCGTGGCGCTGAGCAGCCCTGATGTGCCGGTGCTCTGCCCTGCCATTGCTCCTCACTCACAAGCCATAGCCCCCAGCCCTGCCAATGTCCATCATTCCCTATCCACAGCCCTTCTAGGCCCTGCTGGTGTCTCTCAATCCCCACTCACAGCCCCCCATCTCCCCACCCCTGCTGGAGGGGGCCCCAGCTGCCAACCTATAAGGTCAGGGACCCAGGCCCCCAGCCCCCACACCTGAACCCCAGCTGCTACCCATGGGAAGCAGTGGCTTCTGTAGTTCCAGTGGGAAGCAGAGCATGGAAACCTCCCCCTTGGGAGGCACAGCCAGAGTAGAGCCTGTTGTCCGGGGGGGGGGGGG
>NW_017729034.1:11576980-11577404 GCF_001723915.1 Gavialis gangeticus
GGGGGAAGTAGCAGGGCATCAGCAGGTGCAGGCTGCCTGCTGTGGGCTCAGGCTTCCCATCCCACAGTCCTCCCCCTGGGGCCTCCACTGCTCAGTGGGAAGGACTGGGCACAGCAGGGCAGAGAAGCTTGATCCTGCCATGGCGAGGTACCCCCTGCCCGCCTGGCAGCAGGAGGGGTGGAACAGTGGGATTGTGCCTCCTGCTGCTGCTGGGTGGGCAGGGGATGCCTCACCATGGCAGCGCAGGGCTCATGGAGGCAGCTTCAAGCTGCCCAAACCCACTCTGCCCTGCCGCACCAGATTCTGCTTGCTGGATTGTGGAGGCCCCAGGGGGAGGGCAGCAGGGTGGGAAGCCCTGCCCCCAGCCCATGCACAAGTCTGGGGGACACATGCCCTTCATGCCACCCTCCCCCCCCCCCCCCCC
>NW_017729034.1:11582404-11586120 GCF_001723915.1 Gavialis gangeticus
ATCAAGTGCTTGCATACGTATGCACATGCACATGGCACACCCTGCCCGATCGCCCTCCCCCTGCAGCCCCTTGCAGGCTGGAACTCTGCCAGCCTGAAAGGGGAAACCCATCTTAGCCTGCATTTTTCTCCTTTAAAGGAGAAAATCCGCATTTTACCACATTTTTCTGTCGCGAACAGAAAATCCAGATCCCTGCTCATAAGTCATGTGCCCCAGCCTCCTAACCATTTTCAATGCCTTCCACTAGACTTTTTCCAGTTTGTCCACATCCTTTCTGTAGCAGGAAGCCCAAAACTGGACACAGTACTCCAGACGTGGCCTCACCAGTGCCAGAGGGGAATAATCACGTCCCTTACTCTGCTGGCAACACTCCTACTAATGCAGCCCAGTCTGCCGTCAGCCTTCTTTGTGACATGTTACAAGAGGAAGATGAGGGTTGGTTCATTTTTTTTTGTTGGAAACAGATTTAGTAACATCAGTGAGCTAAATCCAAGATCAAAAATGCCAGGCTGAATCTAGGCAAAACTGCCTTGTATAAATAATGAGAGAATTCAAAATGGCTGCTCAAGAAATCTGCTGGCTGGACACACACCTGGACCATGTTACAGAAGACAAATATGAAAGCTTAGGATGCTCTTTAAGTTGCACATCTGTTCAGGAATGCATTAATAATGAAAGAGTCATAAAAAGCCCCACCACATTTGGCTATCAATCCTTTGGAGATGGCAATGCCTACACCTGTTCCTGTGTCAAAAGCAGCAGAAGACTGGCTATTCAAATGAGGACATTAGTCCCCTTCAGGATGAATCTGGGAGCCATCAGTTTCAGTCTTGGGGAGAATGGCCCCTCTGCAACAGGCAAGAGACATTCAAAACAGGGTGAATGACTCATGGTAAAACCCTGGTGCTCTGGGAAGAAATGCAGGTTGCTTTTCCCCCAACTTCATTTTATACTTAAAAATATAGTTAAAAAAAGATAAAAGGCTCTAGCATTCCCCACTACCTCCCCTCCCTCCTGTTAGGAGCTTGCACCCAAAGGTACAAGACTGGCAAGATAGTTTCAACAGTTAACCCTGAAAAGCAACAAGGGCAGGGAGATGACAGCTGCTGATGGAGAAGGGACGGACACAGCTAAACCATTTTTTATGAGGGGCACAGAAAGGGGTCAGGATGAGCTTTTCCACAGCTGGTCATATACACTGATATCCCATTTTGTAAAACTCTATCGAAGCAGTTATGAAGACTGCACTGATTTAGAAGTAAAATGTTCTCGATTTTAATATATTAAATAACATATTTTCAATTCCTAGCCTAGTGTAACTCATAAAATAAAAAGGACCGAGGAGCATGTACCCAATGTTATGACTGCCTAATTTGTTTCAGATCTATAGGTACCCATATTATAGAGCAATGGTGCTCAACCACTGGCCCTCAGAGCCATGCCATCCAGCCAGGGGCTCCCCAAAAGTCTGGATTTGAAAGCGTGGGAGCAGTAGCAGCATTAATTGCTAGGGAGACCCCAGAACTATGGCAATTAACACAACAAATTTGGCTCCTTCAAAGCCAAATTTCCAGACGCGTGGGGAGCACTATGGGCTAGATGACATGACTCCATGCACTAGATAGCACCAATGTGTGGGGCCAGATCCGGTGTGTGGGGTTGTTGCGTGACCAGATTCAGTGCAGAGCTGCTAGACTGGAGCATTGGGTCACACTTGCAGACCAACAGCATGCTGGGTCCAGCCCACAGACTGGCCCTGTGCATGAGATCCAGCTCACAGACCAGCCCTACACCACTCATCCAGCCCAAGGGACCAGATATGTTAAGCACCACTGTTATAGAGGACCCAGAAAATTATGAAACAGTTATGTCTAAATCAGTGCAGTCTTCATATAATCTCAATTTTACGAGTACTGCATTTCTCATTTCTGCATGTTTAAACACTGTGAGATTCTGAAGAGATCAGCCACTGGCAATCCTAAATGGCAGTGAAAACTTCATGTGCCAACACCAATGAGATTATGGAACCCTTATATTTCCCTAAGCTTGATCAGAACCAGAGTACTGTAGGGAAGGTGCGCATGAACTGCTTCCAACCAGCAAACGGAGAAGACATCCACCAGTGCAATCTTTACATGGTGCTTTGTGCAAAGCGAGGGGAGGGGAGAGGACAGCACCTGCACCTCCCTGATCCAGGAACCTCCCCATGAGTATATAACCACTTGGCTCAGCTCCCCTATCCTCTTCTCTTACTCCAGAACAGATTGCCAGCACAAGACAACATCACGCAGAGTTACACCCCAGCTAGTTCATGTTACCTCCCAGAGCAGCTAACTAATCTGACTGGCACTGTCCTCTACCTGGGCTAATTAGATCAAAAGGGCTAATCAGCCTGCCTACATTGCTGCACTGAGGTAACTATGCTGTTTTCTGTTTGGGAGGCAGAGAGCATGGAGAAGCACTTCAGCACATTACATGTCAAGGCAGGAATGTTGAGACATGCCAGTTGAGTTTGTAGCCTACCCACAACACCTCCATGACCTGCCAACAGGCCATGGACTGCTGGTGGAGAACCACTGCTCCAGGAGACACACCTGTAAGAGCATGAGTCACCAGAGGCCTTGAAACAGCTCATCCCAGTGACACAAAGATGCTTGAGGCAAAGGGTTAACACATGATCTCCTTATTACCTGACTCACAAAGGGTGGGAAGTGACACACACTTGTAAAGTTAACGACCACAAGAGCAGCAGTGCTCAACGTCCTGCTCGTGTGGCCTGTGGCACCAAGTTATCCAGCCTGCAGGACTCTCCAAAGGTCCAGAAATTTGGTGGTGGGGGAGCAGTCGCACTACGCCCCCACTGCCAAACCTCCAGACACGTGGGGAGCCCCGGGCTCTGAGTGCGGCCCCAGCATTTGATTCCAGTCCACAGGACCGAGCAGAAGTGGCACCGGGCCACAAGCCTGCCGTGCAGAGGGTTGGTAGGGGGTGGTGCCAGGCCCCCAGGACCCAATTCTAGAGCACAGTGTCAGGAAGAGATGGTGCCAACTTTCCCAGGACCCAATTCTGGCACACAGAGGGCAAGAGGGGTTGGTGCCAGGCCCCCAGAGCCCAATCCCTGTACTCAGTGGGAGAAAAGAGGGGGTGGTGATGGACCCCAGGGCCTGATCCAGGCTGCAGATGGACCCTGTACCATTCAACCTGCCCACAGGGCCAAAAGACTGAACACCATTGCACTGGATCACTGCTCACTATTCTGGGAGTGTCAGTCAAACAGAGTGATGGGATGGAGGCACAGCATGGGGACTGTTCTTTGACCTGTACTGAAATACTCAATAACAGGCACAGTTACTTAGCCATGGCTTACTGTTATAGCTGCTATTGAATCTGTCCTGAAGGAAGCCCTGAACACAAGGCCAACTGCACCTTGTTGTGCATCCACAGATGCATCTCAAGCAGGTCCAAAGAGGTGATCCTCCCCCTCTATGTGGCACTGGTCAGGCCGCAGCTGGAGTACTGCGTCCAGTTCTGGGCGCCGCACTTTAAGAGGGATGTGGACAGCATCGAGAGGGTCCAGAGGAGGGCCACTCGTATGATCAAGGGACAGCAGGGTAGGTCCTATGAGGAAAGGTTGTGGGACCTGAACCTGTTCAGCCTTCAAAAGAGAAGGCTGAGGGGGGATTTTGTGGCCTGTTATAAACTGGTTAGGGGGAATC
>NW_017729034.1:11591120-11595682 GCF_001723915.1 Gavialis gangeticus
CCCAGTGCTCTTCCTGCCATGGCAGGGGGTTGGACTAGATGATCTGCTCAGGTCCCTTCCGACCCTAGAAACTATGAAATATTTAAGGCACAGGTGGGATAGCTTGCCCAGACAAAACAAACAGCCTGTATGTTTGCATACTGCAGGGAAGCTATTTTGTGAGTGCATGGGCACATTTCTGGAAGCTGTTGTGGAACATCCTGGAAAAAAAAAAAAAGACTGGGGGAGGGAATAACAAATGAGAAAACAAGTACCAAATGCAGCCTGTCCACCTTTCCACGCAAGAAATGAAATTGTGACCCAAGACACCATGATGCAGACACCTAATTGGCTCTATGAGGCAGAAATTCCCAAAAGGAAGAAGAAAAAGCTGCCCAACCAATACTGATGGCTATGGGAGCACAATTACCCAGTGCAGTTAAAGAGGAGCTACTTCACTTGTCCAGAGCCAATGCAGAAGCTGGAGGCACATGAGGGTAACAGTGTTATAACTAGGGACAACCCATCTTGAGCCTGGCAACTAAGACTTTAGCTGTGGGATTCCCAGCTTAACCCATAACATAGAAGGATCCAGAAGCATATACCTGACTTTATGCCTGCCCAATTCATTTTAACAAACCTATAGCTACTCATATTATAGAGCAGTGGTGTTCAATCTCTGGCCCTTGGAGCTATGTCATCCAGCCCCTGGGGATCCCCAAATGTCTGGAAATTTGCCAGTGAGGGAGTGGCAGCAGCATTAATTGCCAGGCAAAGACCAGAGCCTTTAATACAGCCACCCCTCCTCCACTGCCAAGTTTCCAGACTGACGAGGAGCCCCATGGGCTAAATGACATGACTCTAAGCATCAGATTGCACCAGCGCACAAGGTCATTCCATGACAAGATCCAGCACAGGGCCAGACTGTATGGGATTGCACCTGTAGACCAACCACATGCTGCATCCAGCCATAGGGTCAGATATGTTAAGCATCACTGTTACAGAGGACCCAAGAAACAGACCTAACTGATATGTTGTAATAGTAGGCTGGCTAGAAAAGCAAATGTCCCCTTACCTGAATTACATCATCTTCTGCAACTTCATAGAGGAGCTCATCATGAAGTTGGAGGATGAAGAAACCTCCCGTGATGGGGTGTAACATCCTTCTGTTTCTCCTCCTCTCTAACCTTCCTACATAGGTTTAACAGTACAAAAATATGAAAAGTTAACTCCCATTACGCACAGGAGTATGTCTTCACCGAAAAGATCAACACACATTCATAATGCTATACAGCAAGATTCATGTCTGGCAGAGCTTAACAATGAAAATATCCCTGCCTAAAGAGGTACATATATAAGTCATTATTATGCTATATATCAATATTCATAGAGCTGCTAGCAAGGGAGAATGTTAATGCAAAGCTTTCCCAAAACAAACATTTTATCCCTAAATTATCTAGATGTGAATCAGAACACAAAGAGGGACAAGCACATCTCTTAGACCATCTGTTCCACAAGCAAATTTTAAACACAATCATTTTGGTTTTAATGAGAAGCTGGTTTATAACATTCTCCCAGGCAATGAATTAGGGATTTTGCTCTTCTTCTTCCAGAATAGTTTTAAGTGGCTAATTCCAAAAACCCTGCAAACTTCTGCCGAGCCAGCCAGCTGCAGTAATCTGGAATTGCAGCTACTGTTTCTGAAAAGCATGAGCTGCCATTGCCCACAACAACAGGCACAGATACAAACTTGGATCCCAGCAGGCCGGGCATGAGGAAAGTGGAATCCCTTTAGTATATTCTGTGTTAATTGCTTAAAGAAAATACTCAGAAATTAGCAACTGAAAGGTACAAGTTGGGGGTGGAGGAGGAGAGAGGAAAGGGGGATCCCATTTACAAATGTTGGCTATCCAAGGCTTTGTTCCACCTTTAAAAATAAGAATAACATCTAAACAGACCATTGCAGAAAAAACTCTTCTCACACAGTGCATACCTCTGGAAGGGGAAGAGGGTGGGGAAAGACAACCACTAGATAAACTGCAAAGATCACTGCATTGAGCACCTCCAAAGCTTTCTGCCCACTTAAACTCGTTTTAGCTGGGATTGCTGCTCACATTTCAAGGCTCTGAACTTCAGACAGCATTTAAAACTATTCTCTCTCAATGACTCTTTCCTCGAGTCACTGCAGTGCTTGGACCATTGTACAACTGGAAACTACCTCTGGGCCCTCACAGACATTTGATAAGTTTGCTATTGGTTCATAGCCCTGACACTTCACATGACATCAAATCTTGGCTTCATGAAGGAAAAAGCTCCCTGACAAATTTTAGAGCTTCTAAAATTAGCTATTATTTTGCTCTGAGACCTGTAATTGGAAGTACAGTATTAAGACAGCCTCCTGGTATGGATGGAAGGATATGAAATACCAAACAAATAAAAAATCTAAGACCCCCTAAAGTAACTTTTCTAGAACAAATGGCAGATTAACAAAAAGCATGGCTTGTGCTATACTATAAAAGGTTTTAATGGCATTCAGCTGAGAACAAGCTGCTTAACTTGATTATAGCTTTGCTAATTCATGAGTAATGTGGCCAACACAAATTTATGATGATTAAAGCTTCATACAACACCATTACAAACCATTTTAGATTTAATTCTAACGGAAGCGGTATTCTTTAACAACTAACTGTCACACCCAGTATTTTCTTGCTGCCTTTGAGACTAAAGCAGTGATTCTCAACTAGGTTACTGTGGCACCCTGGGTGCCTTCAGATCCTTTCAAGGGTGCCACAGAATGTCACACAATGTGAGCACTGCTAGGTTTGCAAACATGGTTCATAAGATAAACCCAGAGATTTCAAATACAAATCCGGTGTTAAAAACATTCTGATCTGTTGTGGTCTTTCTGAGTTTTTTGCAAAATAAAAGGTTGCTCTATTGTCCTTCTGTAGTCAAAAACTGAATGAAAACTAAGAGATGACTTTTCATAAGGGTTGCTTCAAGTCTAAAAGGTTGAGAATTGCTGAACTAAAGCATTTGCTTATTTTTTTCTTTTCCTAAGCAAATCAGTGGTAATGTCAAAGAATAGAGCACAGGTGGCCTCCAAGTTTCTTGACTCCAATTATTCACATTTTTTACATGCCCCCTGAACCAAACAGGTAATTGGGGGTTTTGCTGCAAACACACCATTTTTGTTTACAGGCTGAGCACACAATCCTCCTTTGGACTTGTATGGTATCGGGAAATAAATGCTTGTTCCTCACTCTTTGCCCAAATACCCCACCTGCTGAGTTTTGTTTTAAATGACTCTTACAAACTTCCAAGTTTTGCCCTCTGGCCTAAGGAGGAATGGAAGCCTACCTGCCCTGTCCATCTGAAACGAGTTCTCCAGGTGTCCATGGGACTTGATTGTGGAGGGGAAAGCTTCAAGCCGCCTCTGAATGTTCACAGTAGCTGTTTTGACAAGGTCAGCGGCAGAACCCTGAACAGTTGTATTCACAGCTTGCCGCTCTGCCTGAGGATCACGAAGATACCAGCTGTCAGTACACAACTTCTAGGCCCCACACCAACAAACCCAGTGTCACCTACACACAGCCATCCGCATCTCTGGCTAAGCCTCATGCATCTGCCATGGGGAAAAGAAGTCAAGGCATGCTCCACAAACACAGGCTGCCTCTACGCACTTGAGAAGAATTTCTATAAGCTTAAAATAGTCAACCCCCTCTGGGCCCCCCTTAGATCCCAGGGGAAGCGCACCTAGGTCAAGGGTTAGTGAGGAACTAGTCAGGGAACTTCTGGAGGGACTGGATGTATTTAAATCAGCTGGTCCGGATGATCTCCACCCCAGAGTACTGAGGGAATTAGCTGAGGTCATTGTGGTACCCCTGGCATGGCTTTACGAGCACTCGTGGTGCTCTGTTGTGGTGCCAGAGGACTGGAAGAGGGCCAACGTGGTTCCCATCTTCAAAAAGAGGAGGAAGGAGGACCCGGGAAACTATAGGCCAGTTAGTCTTACCTTGTTCCTGGGTAAACTTTTTGAGAAAATTATTCTGGCGCATATGCACGAGGGGCCAGCAGGGGAGATTATGCTTAGGGGCAACCAACACAGGTTCATTAGATGCAGGTCTTGTCAGACCAACCTGGTGGCCTTCTGTGACCAGGTCACCAAATCCTTAGATGCAGGGGTAGCAGTGGACATAGTCTTTCTGGACTTTCGGAAGGCCTTCGACACTGTCTCTCACCCCGTTCTCATTAAGAAACTGGGAAACTGTGGTGTCAACACCCACACAGTCAATTGGGTCGCCAACTGGCTGGAGGGCCGCACCCAGAGTGGTGGTGGACAGGTCTTCTTCGACTTGGAGGGATGTGGGCAGTGGGGTCCCCCAGCGCTCAGTCCTCGGGCCTGCACTGTTCAGCATCTTCATCAGTGACTTGGACGAGGGGGTAAAAAGCACCCTCTTCAAATTTGCTGATGACACTAAGATGTGGGGGGATGTGGGCATGCTAGAAGGGAGGAATAGGCTGCAATCGGACCTAGACAGGTTACAGAGGTGGGCGGATGAGAATAGGATGGGATTCAACAC
>NW_017729034.1:11595865-11601356 GCF_001723915.1 Gavialis gangeticus
TTTGACCCCAGTACTCTTTCCTGCCATGGCAGGGGGTCGGACTCGATCTGCTCAGGTCCCTTCCAACCCTAGAAATTATGATACTATAAAATTTACTAGTACTGAGGCTGATCGAGGTTGCCAGCCACCAGCCACTAGAAAGAAGCACTCTAATAATAGTCCCAAGATTTCATCCAGTGAAAGACAATCACAGAACAAACTAGATACATTATGGGGAATTTGTGCCTACTTCCAAAATGATCACATACTACCAGAAGCAGATGCTGGACTTTTCAGACTGGCATTTGATCTGCTGTGGAAAATCCTGCCAGAGATGACATTATAAATTGCAAAAACCAAACCTGCAACAATGCAGGGGCATTTTTCATGCAAGAGAGCTCTGTCTACTGCTTTTCTCAGACAAGAAAGCTCTCTTCAGAGGTTGTTTCTGATCCTGTCAGAACTGAAATATATGAAGGAAAATTTAGGGAAAGCTGAAACTAAAGATCAATTTTTAATAGGTTTTAAATATAATTTTAACATAAGTAAAGACTGGACAGAAACTGTTTCAAACTCACATCAGAGAACAATATAGATTTAGGTAATTTTAGCCCAAATTGTCTTTTTTTCCTAACAAGAAGAAAATACAACATCAATTTTGAAAGTGTCCTGCTTCTCTTCACATTTATTTAAGATGCAATTTACCCCTTCCTCCATTCCCAATGCCACAAGTTCAGACTGAGCATCATACTGCAAAGTATAATGCTTTCTCAGTGAGATGATGGGTCTCCTACAGTCAATTTGTTATTAGGGAAATAGAGAAACAGTGACAGGTGTGTCTAAAAGTCACCTTGAAAAAATATCTTCAATACAGAAATCTCAGATTTAGTAAAAGTTCTGTCTACTCATCTGAGTTTTCCCTAAACATGGTCCTATTTTTCTTTCAAATTAGTGAAAACATGGGTTTTAAACTGTCCTCTTTCGAACAAATGATGATGATATGTAATTCATGAAAACTGTTGGGTAGGATTTGCTTTTCCCACAGAGTTAAATATATCACTACATTTTTTTAAATTACATGCTTTTATATTGATATATGACTCATTCCAATTCCAAGACAGGAATTATGAAAGGAGGTGAGAACAATGATAATTACTGTGTACCTCCTCACAGCAGATGTACCCCATACAGGGCATAAGAAAAAGCTTTAATACTGAGAGTACCTGGGGAACTCTGTGCTAAGTGGAATACTGAAATTCATAGCCAGCTGGCTAATGTGCATGATAAAGCCACAGTAATGACAGGATGAAAAAAAAAGTAAAGCATTCAAAAAATAGGCTGATAAAGCTTTTTGGGGTGCAAAAACCTGTGCATGTCCCTGTATTTGAAAAGCATCAGGCAAAAATTGGGGCATTCCCACAATACAAATAATCAACAGCCTTGGAGCAGGTCGTCCCTAGCTCAACCTCAGAACAACAGTTAACATGTCTAAAAGCATGTCCATTTGTCTTTGCCATGTTACAGAAAAACAGAGGGTCCATGGCTAACTAGTCTCCACACTTGTCACAGTTAGAATGAGGAAATAACTGTTCCAGCCAAGTATTGGAGTGATGCTGTAGATACCACCCACAAAGACCCTTTCAGTAAAGTGAAAATTTTCACTGGTCAAAAAGAATAGCCCTCAACGTACATGAGCTTTGCTGTACGGGTTGGGGTCTCTGATAGCCGGCAGGTATCTGCGCCTCCCCAGAATGGTCTTCACAAAACCATCCCTGCTACAGTTGTTCACCGTCTCCCGCAGGAACTTCTGAATTCCTGTGAAAAGAAACAAAAGACAAGATGACCCACCAGTCCGTGCCGCCCTGTCTTGCTCTCATGCTCTGCACACTAGACAGCAGGTACTGCAGGACTACTCTGCCATCCATGTTTCCATCCAAGGCAGGGACACTAGTTTGAAATCACAAATATCAGAAGGCTAACAACGTGGAGAAGTTGCAGTCTTTACATTTCCCAGGCCTCCTGTGAGAGAAGAGAGTGAGGAATCACTTTCTCAGGTTTATTTTCAGCTCTGCTGAATGAGTTTGTCAGCTGGAAAAAGAAGGCTTGGTTGACTGGACAGATGTCATCCAAGAGGTAGGTAGGAAGCTAGTATTACACCAATACTGACTGTGGCCAGGGGAGGACCATTACACATTTATTATGTATATCAAGGGGTCAAGACCCAGAGCAGCACTGGAAAGAGGAATAAAATTGAAACAAAAGTGTTAGAGTCCATTTTAACATCCCAGACTGTCCTGCAAGGAAAAAAGGGAACGTGACAAAGGGTGGTAAAAACAGGCCAAGTCAAGAACTATACACATTGAGAGGATGTCCTTTCACATCAAGTTCTGATGTGAAATGGACCTCCAGTTTTTAGACTTCTGAAAGATTTTTAAGGGTTTGCAAAAACATGAAAATATATATATATTTTTAAAATCACCTTTTACAATAAAAAAAGAAAAGAGTTCAAGATCATGATAGCATTAGTCAGTAAACTTTATCTGTAATTTAGTATGCCAAATGTGTTATTGCAATGCTGTAGGAAGAAAAGTAGCAAGACACTATTCTCTTTGTATTATAGCCAGCTGGGGCCACATCCTAATGGATCTCCTGATGGGAGTCAATCCAGAAGCCATCAGAAGTGACCTTACGAACAGATTCAGTAAGGGAAGCACTATATCTTCACTTCATTATTTTTCAGCTCAGATCTAAGCTCTACTGCCAAAGCTAGCTATGAGTCATCCCACTCGACCTCTGCTCATTTCCTGATTGCAACTCTGCTGTTTAGGCAGTTTTTTGAAGGGAAAGTTAAGCTGTTCCTTAAAAGTATGATGTCTTAATACAAAGTGTGTGGGAGCAGTTAAATAAGAGTGGCAGGGCTACCAGCCCTTTTAAGATGCAATGAAAGACTGAGGGACAGCAGAAAAGATTATTCAACAATGGTTTTTTTTAAAAACAAGTCCTCCTGTGTAAAATCATTACGTATCTTTTACAGCTATATATCTGAATAAGAAACATAGTTATTTTTCTAAGTTGGGAGCTTAAAAATGAATTGCGCTGACTAACGAGTAGCTAAAATAACACAATTATTAAAGCAATGCAGCGTTTAACAATGGTTTGCAGAGAAACAAAGCAGTAACGTATAAACACAAGGAAAAGCAGAAACTCCATTAGTATACTTATGTATCGGACTTTGAAAAGATTCTCCCCTACCCAAAGCACTAAAGGAGTTAGGGATCAAACCAATCCCATATTAGGGGAAGAAAAGTGGTGCTGCAAACACTTGAGCCCTTACCTTTGTATCTAGATTTGAAGGAGTCAATGTAGCTAGCAGCATCATTTTCCTCAACACCCATCTGCTCTCCTAAAGATTTTGCTCCTATTCCATAGATGATTCCATAGCAGATCTACCAGAGGAAAGACAGCAGAATCACAATCACATAGTGAATGATTCAAGGACTTCAGGGCACTTACACATGTAATCCAGTGTGTCAGAGCAGACTTGATTAATCTGTAAGTAAACTGATGCGTGCTGGCAGCCTCACGCATCATGTGTATCAATGGCACAGCACACATCACTGCTGAGAAAATGATGGTGGTGGGCTTTTAAGTGCACTGACACCATTTTCTCAGTACTGATGTGCACTGTGCCACTGATACACGCATTCCCATGCAGCACCGGGCACTTTTAATTAGTGTGGCTCCCTAATCAAAAGTGCCTGGCACTGCGCCAGGAGCACATGTAAAAATGCCCTCAATCTGGAGCTTGCTGCTCAAAAGGTAATGTAACTTTGCCCTTGTGGAACTATGAAATTTATCACATACTTCAAGGACAACACTTTGAAGCTGAATCTGAGGAAAATGAGATTTATTGTACCAGACCAGGCTACTGGCCCACCCCTTCTAGGGTCTTGCATTTAAGTACCTTATGCATTTGGGGGTGGAAAAAAAACAAACAAGAAAAAAATCTTCCTTTCCTCATTCTCCCAGTAACTTCACAACAAGGGTGACTAAAGAAATCTTCCAGGCTCGCCAGCTATTTAACATAAGCTCATCAATAGAATCCCCAACCCCCAGCAAGATACTTAAAAAGTATTCTTCCTAGAGAGGGACACAGGGCACTTTACAGCACTGTTTACTTCCTGGATTAGGTAGACAACATACTGAGGTGCCAATTTTGTTATCTAGCAACCCAAAGCAACAGTTCTTGAGGAAACCAGCAGCCCTGGGATGATACCCTCTTTCCCTCCTCATTAAGTCGCTGCATCCTATAAAGATAAGAACTTTTCCCAAAGATCACCTGCTTTGCTTGCTGCCTGGTATCATCCCTAATAGCTTCAGGATCAATCATCTTCCATTCAGCCGCAATGCTCTTGAAGACATCAGCTCCACTGTTCAAGGCCTGAATGAGCCGACGGTCATCAGACAAATGAGCAAGGATCCTCAGTTCAAGTTGGGAATAATCAGCAGCCAAGATTAAACCACCTGGAGCCAGTCAACCAAGTTAATGCCAAACAATAACTTTTCATGTGTTACCATGCAGCAATTGTGACAGAGTCCCATACCTGAACCCCTACAAGACTTCATTCTCATCACTTTACCTTTGTCATCATTTTAACTCAAGTAAAAAGGGTACAAAAGGATGTAATGCATGACCAGACTGGAATTTCCCACTTATGCACACGGGGGGTAGATTACACAGGTGTCAATGGCTGCACAAAGTGAAAGGCAATGGAGAAACTTGGTTTTGCAGGCTTAGCAGACTACACTTCTCCTCTACTCTGAAAAGTTGCACACACGCTGACGAAAGGAGATGGGGTCTGGAGTATACAGACTGATATCCAAATAGATAGATTGAAGCCGGCAGGTAAAGATAGTAAAGATACTTCAATGAACACCACTTACAATGCTCTATCAAGTGTAACTTTAAAATTATCTACATTTTCTAAAAAGTATGAACCTAAAGCCCTGGAATGCTTTTCCTCATAATTCTATAGGCAAAATCCATAAGCTACTACACATTTGTTTTCCAGCTAGATGGCTCAAAAAGATGTGAGCATTAGCGTTTACTCTGCTCCCCACCAGAATGAGCTTTCTGTTAGGTCTGCTACATTCTTAATGTAGCAAAAAGCTGGGACAGTGCAGTATCAAGACATTACCTCGGAAGGGAACAAAAGCATGCCTCATGCTCACAGAAAATGGCATCCCTCTTCTCTTTGGTCCCTCTTCGGCCATAGAGTTTGAGCCCCGAGGCAAGATACCATAATGCTTTCTACTTCTGTGGAGACAAAAGGATAGATGTGCTTAAAATTTCCAGTGTCTATTGCTGCTACATCAACTGCATTTACATTATTTTAAAACTCTGATTCAGTGTTTGCAAATAACAAAAAAAACCAACACTACCCCCTCCCCCCCCCCCCAACCCAACCAAAACACAAACAATAAAGAGCTTAAAAAAGGAAATTTTAAAATC
>NW_017729034.1:11601375-11605752 GCF_001723915.1 Gavialis gangeticus
CCCCCCCCCCCCCCCCCCCCCCAAACCAACCAAGTCAAGAAACTTGACTGGCTTAAAGTAGTCAACTTTAAAATAGCTGAATGGAGAAATATGAACAAAAAAGATGATTCTTACTGAATACGTGTGGGCTTGAATTGTTAGGCCTCTTAATGTGATGCCTGTGAGTATGCTATTAGATTCCTTTTGAAGTGTGGGTATATCCCTACCTGCTTACCACCAGGGTCATCTCATTTCACACATTTATCATGAAAAGGGGATAAATGAGACTGAGGGAAGAAAAAAAGAACACTACTTTTTCATTTCCAAAGTGCAGATGTCGGCTGTACCTCCTGCGCAGGCCTGCTCCATGTCCTTTCCCTCCCCTGTACCCCTCCAGAGGGGACACACCTAAAACCCTGCCAAGACCATCCTCCAGCATTTAGGATGAACATGGTAGCTGAATTCACAAAAGCTGCATGCATTCCTCTACCTTCTCCCAGCCCAGCCATAGCAGTTTCCAAGCCGTATCAAGGATGCACACTGCTCAGACAAATTTTTTCCTGGGAAAAACCCCAAACACCTAAAATATTTTAACTGAAATGTGCACCTGTTCCAGTGTTTGTATTGAATAGAAAGTGAAAACCTGAGCTTCGCAGCTCAGCCTTATTGAGAACGGTGTGCAAATGAGCTAGTCTAAATACCAAATATTCCCTCAGAAGTGCATGTTAAGGCTAATTTTGGGGATGTATCCCTTTAAGTAAGTTAATCAAGTTTTACCATTTAAAATCAGTAACAACACTGAAATACAGCAGTGATTGTTCCACAGTTTATGACATTAAACCCATATCATATATGCTTTCACATGCTTTCCAAATGGTTCACATTAACACCAATTTAGGAAGCAGCAGGGTGTCCTCCAGAGCACTCATTTGGGTCTGGTCCTCCCCCTCCCTGCTTGCTTTTCACCATGAGTGAGTGCTCAGCAATGATTTTAAGAGAAGCAATGTGCAGAGAGCCCAGGAACACTGAGAATAAATGCACCTTGCACCTTATATTCACTTGCAAAAAGGTATGTTTTTCATTTTTCTTACCTCAGCGTAGTTAGGGCATGTAATCTGTCATATGGTAAAAACACTATAAAGAAAAGGGTGTTGAAGACCTGATTTTCTCTACTTTCCCTCATGAACAAAACTGACCTTACCAAGGTTACCCTGCAGTACAACTCATCCTGATAAAGTCCAGTCCCAGCTCAGTCCTTCACTGATCCTGCACCTCCTACCCACTCTCCAACACGTATCTTTATGCCCCCTGCCTCTTCTTCCAACTTAGGTTTTCTACAGCTTCGAATTCCCTGCAGAAAGTGTGTGGATGCTCCTTAATAATGAATTGTGGACCTGGATCTGACTCTAACATAACTGTACCATATGTGGAGACAGGCATTCTCTCCCTCCCCACTCAAAAGGATGCAGCAGAGTAGGTACAGTACCTTGCTACAGCTCTAAAGGCTTGAGTGTGAGCCCTTCTCCAGATGTGCATGAAAGGTGATCCCAAGGCAACCCAGCTGTAAATGGGTACCTGGTGGTTCAGTCTAGGAAATCAAAAGGTTGTCAGATGTGATATTAGCCATATCACTCCTCTACATGGCATTAATGTAGAGGTTTCTAGGCTTAGGAAGACTTTTGACCTTTTTTTGGATTCGCCTCTGAGGGGCCTGTTTGGGCTGTAGAACTGATGGCAAGAAGGCAGCTCCTAATAGTTTACACATAAAGGCTACTAAGTGCCAATGCCTTACCACCACTATCCAAATGTTCCCAAAATGTGGGAGCCAATAGGAGACTAATGGCAAGATTCCTACAGATCACTGTGAACCCTCAAACTGGAAATACTACAAAGCAGAAGCTCCCAACCCCCAGGCCCTGTCCCGGAAGGGTTGGCTACCAGTCCACAGAAGGGTTAGCTGCCAGACCAGAAGTCCAGAAATAACCAGCATACTGGTCTGATAAGGATGGCATATCATCTTTCAGGGGTCACAGACATGTATATCTTTCTGTTAAGTTATCTGTGACTGGTCACTTCTGGACTGCAGTTTGCCAGTCAGCGGTCACTTCTAGTCCGCCGTTTGCCAGTCCGCAATCTAAAAAGGTTGGGAACCCCTGCTATAAAGGCATGTGGAAACTAGTGCAATTCACAAACCAACTTACCATGGTCTCATGGTTTGGTAACCACTAGTCTATTCAATCCTCTTGGCAGCCCTCAAACCAGTCCAAACATGTAAAGAATAATCCTGAGCCCTATATATATATTAGGAAGGATCTGTCAGGATAGATAGAGCGGCACACTGTCCTAGGATAAAGACAGCTTACATTGGCAAAAAAGTGCTTTTGCTGGTATACACACACTGGACTATCCTGGAGCTCTTGTTAGCACACAAACATGACAAAAAACTCACATTCCTGGCCAACTTTACAGTACCAACAAAACTTTTAGCATGGGTCTGGTCTCAGAGAATGTGACCCTTAGAAGTGTGCACAGGCATTGGCTTTGGGTCTGCAAAAGCAGGAGCAGAAACAGCAAGAAGCACGTGTAGGAAATTAACAAATTTTCCTCTGCTGTGCTGAACTAAAATAGTTCAGAAGTGGCCCACTGTTCCCCTGCAGGCAAGCCAGAAGCCCGCAGCGACACTCAGGTGTTCTGCGACTCCATTCCCACCTGAGTCGCCCAAGAGAAGCAGATGGTACTAGGCTGCCAGATGCATCTGCCACACCACACAGACATAACACCATTAATGGATCTTAACCCCATTAACACATAGCCAGCCAGCTCTGCAGGGTTCCTTTTTTCAGGGAGCTCTCATTCGGCACCCCACCCCTTTGTTTCCAAGTCAGAGACTCCAGCACTCAGCCTTCCAGAGTGAAAAAAATATCTTCCTTTGGGATTAGGAACATATTCTTTTTCCTGAGCATAGCAAGACAAAGCAGAGAGAAAAGATTCCACTCCACTTTCTACCAGGCTTAATGTTCTTACTTTTCCTTTGAGGATCTTTATTTGGGGGCAGACACTGAACAGAGTGCATGATAAAAAGAGGTCACAGGAACAAAGTTTTAGGATGGGAAAAAAGTAGAGGTTTTCTATGGGGGTGCAGAGAAACATTATTTTTTCCAAAAATTCTCCAATTAAGTCACTGACTAAAAGCTATGTCATCTGGAATAAGCACCCTCTTGGTGTCGTGTCACTTTTAGGTAGAGCAGTCTCATCTACTCTGGTCTAATAAGGCTTAAAGCACCAGAGCAGGGGCCAAGAGCAAGGAAAATTATTGACAGAGCATAGGCAGGCAACAGTCAGAAGACAGAGACTAAGTCTGACTAGGAGTTGGGAAAGCCTGTCACCTGCAGGTCTGGTTCAAGATGAAAACTGCAGCTCCAGAAGACAGGCTATGAAGAAGCATCTGGGCTGAGAAACTACTACTCCACTCCGATGGAATTTTTCTGTGCAGGGAACCCTGCACACAGCCAGATCCACTGTCAAAACTGCTGCTAAAAGCTTGGGCACGGTCAGCGTATTTTTGAACCCTGAGTCGCACCTCCAAAATGAAATCCAGTTTGTACTCTTGGAAAGCAAACAGGGCAGGACCTTGCCACTCCTTATGTCTTTTCATGAGGGTCCAGAGCTCTGTGAAGAAATGATAGTACGGAAAGACAGAAGAAATAAAAAGACATGTGAGCCAGCAAACTCCCCCACTGCTCACTCCCATCCCTAGAATTCTAGCTCTTCTATGAAGAGGGCCTCAGACATCAACCGGCTGCATCAGTGAAACCAAGACACAATATGGGAGACATTTTTCCTCTACTGGAAAAACAGCACCTTGGACCCTGAATGCTCCAGGAGTGTGGCTCAATGGGAGAGGCCATGCTGGCATCTCTCATCCCAACAGAGCCATCTGAAAGAGGAGACTGAAACCAAGGTAAATACAGAGAAAAGTTAGGGGAAAGAATACAACAATAGACCACACAGGGCAAGATCAATATCTTCATCAATGACATGGAAGATGGGATGGAGCACACCCTCAGCATTAAGTTTGCAAATGACGTTAAGCTGGGGGGGATAAGTAGACACACTGGAAAGCAGGGCTAGGATTCAGAGATACCTTGACAAATTGGAGGATTGGACCAAAAGAAAGCTCATGACGTTCAATAAGGACAAGTGCCAAGTCCTACACTTAGGCCGGGACAATTCCATGATAGCACAAGCTGGGGACTGGCAGGCTGCCCTTGTTGTGAACATGGTTAACAGCATACTGGGCTGCATTAGTAGGAGCATTGCCAGTAGATCAAGGGAAGTGATCCTTCCCCTCTCTTTAGCACTGGTGAGGCCACATCTGGAGTACTGTGTCCAGTTTTG
>NW_017729034.1:11605871-11606834 GCF_001723915.1 Gavialis gangeticus
CCCCCCCCCCCCCCAACTACAGAAGGGATGTAGACAGATTGAAGACAGTCCAGCAAAGGGCCATAAAAAGGGCTTGGGGACTGGGGAACATGACTTACAACAGGGGTTGTCAACCAGGGGAACGTGTACCCCTGGGGGTACTTTGAAATGTCCCCGGGAGTACACAGAGGCCGTCAGAAATGGAGCGCTGCCACCCTGTGCCACTGCCTCTCAGGAGCGCTAGACCAGGGGTGGGCAAAATAAGGCCCCCAGGCCGGATCTGGCCTGCCACCTGACTGTATCTGGCCCACCGGAGGGCAGCCACAAAGTTATTGGATCTGGTCCACAGGGAGCTGGCGGTTCCAGCTGTTGGGTCATGCCAGGCATTTCCCAGCCATGCCCACAGCTTAAACGAGCTCCCACCCAACATGCCGGAAGCAGCCTTGAACAAGTATCAGTATCAGCTGTGGATACGTGCATGCTCTGGGTGGGGATGCGGCATTTGCCCAAGTCTGCAGCTGACACTGCTGCATCAGCACAGCCACGCCAGTCCCCACTGGGAACTTGCCACCAGTGTTCACAGCCGATGTCCCTGCCTGCCCAGCACTGCTTCCAGTGCGTGAGCTGGTAGAAGCTGTGGACGGGGCTGGGACATTGTAGATTAGGGCATGCTGTAGCTGCAGTGACAGTTTGGGCAGGGAGGAGAGACAGAGAGAGAGACTGGGGCAGCTGCAGGCAGAGCCGTCCCTAGGAATGTGTGGCAGGACATATCAGCCTACGCAGGGTTGGGGGGGTGGAAAGCAGCCGAAGTGCAGAGCCAGGGAGCAGGGCAAGCAGCTGGAGTGTGGTGCATGGCAGCTGCAGCAGGGCCTATATGGCACTGTCCACAGAGCCCCCCAAAGCACAGGGCCCAGGGCAGTCACCCTGATTTGCCCCACCCTAGGGATGGCCCTGGCTGCAGGGAGGGAAGGGGGGGGGGGGGGG
>NW_017729034.1:11611834-11621653 GCF_001723915.1 Gavialis gangeticus
GGCTCTGCTCCAAGCTTAGAAATTCAACCACCTCCTTTGGGAAACCCTGAACAGGTATAGAGTTCCTCCGGTCATCTCTTAAGCAGACAGTATTAGAGTTGGTAACAATTACATACCCTCATCTGTGCCTGCTCTCTTAGTATCATTTCCACCTTGTGGCCCTTACTGAGATTTCCTCAGAAATCATATTTGCAAATGCAATTCCTAGCATCTGACCTTTTCAGACCTAATGCTGCACACAGAGGTTTCTCATCAGCTCCTCAGAGTGATGTGGTTTAATGCTGAGTGCTACTATGCTAATTGCTTCCTAAATCAGCATATAGTGCTCAGCATTAGACCACATCACTCTGTTTTTATTGTTAGTTTAGCTACAGTATGTATACTCAGCATCATACAAAGCATGCAAGAGAATAAAAAAACCCATAAGTTACAGATGCAAAGGGTTCTCTTGCTAAAGGTAGTGTCAAGATGCATTTATGAGGTTGAAATTATGGTACACTATTTTCTTCTATTTTACTGGGGGCACATACCTAACTGGCAAGTAGGCCTGTACGAAGCGGCTAGTATTCACTTCAGATTCAGATGATTCAGGGGACAGTGATTTGATTTGGTAATTCGAATCACTGTCCAGAATTGATTCAGTTGAATCTGATTCGGCAATTCGGCTGCTGCTGAATCTCCAAATCACCCAGACCCAACCCCTACAGCCTGACCATGGCTGCCCTGCCCTCCCCATTTCCCAGCTCTTTGGAAAAAAAAGCCACAACTCACTGGGTGCTGCTGGGTGGGGGGCAATCTCCACTGCACCCTACTGCCCCACGCTGCATGGGGGGCTCTGCCGAGATTGTGCTAGTATGTGATTTCTGTGAAGTTCACAGAATCGATTTGGACCTTTTAATTGGTCCCCCGATTCAATTCAGACTTGGGAGATTTGGCCACCGAATTGGGCTGAATCTCTTCCGAATCAAATCGCCATGCGAAGCTTTGCACAGCCCTACTATCAAGCTTTATTCAGAGTAGGCGGAACCATATCCCTGAAAGATAACATTAACGAAGGATTAGCTGCTGGTCTGCAGGAGGGCTGGCTGTTGGACCGGAAGTGACCACAGATCGGCAAGCCACGGACTGGCAAAACGCAGACTCAAAGACTCATACTGCGTACTGGCAGCCACTCCTTCTTTCATACTCAGTCTAAGAGTATGCAAAAGAGTTGGCTACCTGCCTGCAGCATGCCTGTCATTGCTGGTCCACAGTTTGCTGGTCCATGGTCACTTCCGGTCCACGGTTTGCTGGTCCGCAGTTTGTCAGTCCTCAGCATAAAAAAGGTTGCGAATCCCTGAATTATGAGAACTAGTATGAGGGTAGGGAGACATAAAACACAAGAAGAAAAAAAAATACTAAATTTGAATCTCTAGTCTATGTGTAAGTTTACAATATGGCTGTCTTGACCCGGTAAACTATTATTTCTTCGTAATTTTGTTAAGCTTTTTTTCTTTTTTTTTTTTTTAATTAAAGAGAAATTGATTTATAATAGCTGTTCAGCAGCCTAATTGCCTTTGCAGAGGGAGCTTTATAATAAAAATTATTAATAATAATATAGCACTGAGAATTCATTCACCAGGATAGGTGATCTAAGAAGCGGTGCTGTACACAAGTATATCTAATCTTATTCTGTTCTCCCCAGAGGCAACACTGAATTAAACTAAACCCAGGAATTAAGAAAATCTCTAAACCCTGCTCAATCCTACTGTGCCTCAGTTCACCCAGCCATACAAATCAGGGAAGCAATGCTAACCAACCCTGGAGTGGGGCTGTCAGGACACAGAAATTCCCAAAGGTTAAGTGATACTTAAGTGCTAAGTGCTATTAGTGTTACTGGGTATTTCACATGCCACCAATTTTCAGATATTTCTCCTCCAAACAGAGAAATACAGAGCAACAAGTCACAGAACAGACACTTATAGGAGTCTATATCTATCTCTGTGAAGGACAGAAAGAAGAAAACTGATAGTGTGATCATATTAATAGAAGTAGAACAATACAAATCGCTGCTAGATATTTCCCTACCTGGCTCCAGGAAGAGCCGAGCCATTTCTTTGTGCTTGGGAAGGCGGGCTCTCTTCAACCAGGGTTGGCATTTCAATCTCAAAATCTTTTGGAATATTCTGGATATTTGGCTCTGTGAAGCTTATACGACCTAAATGAAACACAAGAAAAAAATAAAATGAAGACCCAATAGAGGATAACCCATAGTAGTAGAACACGTGTCAATGTACAGCTTGAGCACACTTGCATGTAAACTTCCCACCCCAAATATTTTGTGTACAGCAAAGAAATCAGGCAATTCAAGTGGCACATTCACTGATGCTCTGTGAACTAGCAGCATGCTGGGAGAAGCAAGGATACACTGAAAAATATCACTCGTCAAGCAACTTAAAAACCAGTCTAACACGCCTAAAATAAATCTCAAATGGGAATGCTCTCCAGAGCCTACGTACATTTTGGAGCTGTGCTGCTTTTGTAAACTCCTACCAAAATCAATAAGAAAATGAATGTGCAATGCATGCAGAACCATTTGATGTCTTTCCCACTGAAAATGGACATGGTTTGTGAATTCATCTGCTTGAAAAATTACGCCTGTCAAATGTAAGGGAAGAAAGCCTAACAAGGAAAGCATGCTCTTTGCAAGGATCAGTCTCACAGATAACTTAACAGAAAGATATACATGTCTGTGATCCCTGAAAGATGATATGCCATCCTTATCAGACTTGTTTTATTTCAATGCCATAGCATATGCTACATGTAACTTAAGAAATTGATCAAAGAGCTATAAACTCTTTATTTTATAATGCATTAAACACACACCAATTTTAATACGGTTATATCATCATCCTATGAGTACTTCAACATAGACATGTAGTTAAGGCAACAACAGCACTGACTTACTGTCCACAGAATGACTACTTATGAATGGGTTTCTCAGAACTAGTCCTCCATCTGCACTTAACATGGATGCAGGCAGTTCAGATGACAAGCTACCCAGAATCTAACAAACTCCAGTTTAAATGAAGTTTCACTATCTAAATTCAACCCAATGGAAAGAAAGGGAATGAACAGTCACTGAAGTGTAGATCAGATTTGTCACTCCGGGTGGTAGAAGAGGTTGGCTTGTCTCATCAGGTACCCAGATGATTCTGGACATCTAAGCAAAACAGGTTGTCAAGAGAACCTGTTTTCATCTATAGCCGGCTAGAAAAGAACTACTTTTATGCCACTACAGCAATAAATGCACGTGCCACCTCAGGATTGGTTTCCTGTGATATGCTTTGCGTGGCACTACATCTGGACACCATCAAAAGCTACAGTCAGTGAGAACATAAACAGCCAGCCTAACTAATAGCAGGGATCTCAAAAATACAGTCCCACTTATGGATCACCTCCCAAAAAGCTTCTGCATGCAATGCAGGACATCAGTTTTGACATTTAAAAACCTAGAATTATTTGGGTAACTGCCTCTCTTGTCCTGTGATGTCATGGAGGCTGTTGACAAGCATTTTCATAGAAGGGCCTTGATTTGAATTTCCAGACATGCTGCAAAGCTGGGGGGGCGGGGAGGACTCATTAGACAGAATAAGCTAGAGGCACTTTGTACTAATTCACTAGTTTATGTAGGGATTTTTTAATACTTATGGCATCTAGAGTCTTGCACTGATATGCTAGAGATAAAAAATGAATAAATAAGATGGAACAGGAAACTTAACTCAAGATTTTCAAATCAAACTTCCATTTGGGCAGAGATTTACTTACTTTTAAAAGATTATGAAACTTTATTATTTTCATAAATCTTTCTAGAAATAGGCGCTAATTAGCTACCACAGTGCTGGATAGGTGACCATAATCAAGCATTTAGTTAGTGCAGACAGACCTACGCTTCCAACATAAGCAGCTTGTGGAGTGCAGAACCAACACTGTGCTCTTGCTATGGGAGGCAGAGACAGATATCAGAGATAAAATCAATACACAGATTAAAAAGTAACCCTGGATCTTACATCCAGACAGGTTCTTCACTGATAATTCAGCTACATTCCCTTTGAAACACTGCTCAATGCTTTTCAATTCATACAAAAACTCCAGTGGGACTTCACATAAAATCAATTTGCTGAGAATCAGGTTTGACAGGCAGAACGGATTATAGTCCTAAAAGCATTTTTTTAAGGAAAAGAGAGGGCGGGGAGAAAGGGGAAAGGGAAGGGTATGCTGAACTTTTGAAGAAAAATCAACCTCTTTTGCATGGGCCCAATCCATTTAATATAACATCTTCATACAACCCATTTCAAGCTTCCAGGAAGAGTAAATCAAGAAAAAAAAAAATGAATATTCAATACAGCACTAAAACCCATACTCAAAAAGGGATAATTTAGAACCCAAATGAACTGTCCTAGGACAGGGTTTTTACCAGGTTATTTTTCTTATTTTACTTTTCAAGAAATTCTCATCTCTTTAAGCTTCAGATGACTCACTAAAGGTGCTGCTCCAACTCAAAGGTGGCACATTATGTACATAATGAAGTGAAATTTATTTCCCTGTGCACTTGGGACAGTCCTCGCACTCTATAGAAGTAAATGTTGCTTTTAAGATTTTGGTGCTAAGTAAATCAGGGACTCCAGTGTTCCCATTAATGTCTTTAACAGTAGTTTTTCGACACTGGAAACTCTTGCAACTATAATCAAAGGTTTATACCAGAGGGGCAGCCCTGTACATACTTGAAAACACATTTTTTACTTGGCTGTTCCAAAATGGCAGTTTCGTTTCACTGGATTGATCCGTTTGCCAGTGCTCTTCAGGGAGATTTGCTGGAGACAAGGTGAGGAACAGCAGGAGTTTTTTTTTAATAAATTAAATGCCAAGTGTGAGAAACTAACAAAAGGGAAGTCTATTCTCATATAACTCCTCTCAGGAGGGAGTGCTGATGTGTGGCAGTGGTGACTCAGTTTTCCCAAAAATACATCGGTTTAACAGAAGGTTACAAACCAGACTGATTTATTCATGCTGCTAACCATGAGGTCAGCAATCTGTTAATACAGCCCATCGAGTCCATCATAGAAACCAGCTAATACAAGTACCCTTTCTTACAATGCAGTTTTAAACCTCAACTCCAAATGGACCCTTCAGGATGAAAATATTCACCTTGTGCACAGCCCAAGCTGTCCCAAATGGCACAAGGACCTTCACTGTTTAAAAAAAAAAAAAAACACCCCCCACAAACATTTCTGCACCTTTTTAAAAAAAAAAAAAAACACCCCCCACAAACATTTCTGCACCTTTTTAAAAAAAAAAAAAAACACCCCCCACAAACATTTCTGCACCTTTTTAAAAAAAAAAAAAAAAAAAAAAAATCACACTGACCACACTAACTTCTGCAGCCTTTTAAGTACAATTCATTTAGGACTTCCTCTGTAGCTGCAATCAACTTCTCTCTCTGTTTGGGCCTCCTCTGTGGGGAAGTCCATCCCTTTCCCAGTTGCATGCATATCAGGCTCCTCCACAATCTGCCTAAGACCTCTTTCAGTGATTCTTAGAGCATATCAAGGAGCAAGGTCTGTCCCCTGCACATAGAGGGAAACTAGCCAAAGTGCACACATCCCAGCTGACACATCCTGCCCTGGGGATGACAAGCAATGGCACAACTTACAGCTTGTCCCAGGTGGCCATAATCTGTGCCAGGGCTTGGGCAAAGGATCCAGGTGCTATGACAGCTCACTGGTTCTCAGCCTCACTTTTTACCCTGCTTTTGGCCATCTTGCACAGCAGGGAGGAAGGGTGTCCTTCATCATGAGGCTCTCTCCAAGGCACAAAGCCAGTTGAACACCCTTGTATCAGACCGGATCGCTGCAAATCCCTCTCATACTGCAGGAGGGAATTGCAGTGAACATACTTTCACTTTGCAATTAAATACAAACAACCATTCTCAATCTGACTGTTCTCAAGGGCTACAACCATACTTGGGGAACAGGCTGGACATAGCTGCTTTAAAAGAACTGTTGTACCAAAGATCCGATGGTCACAGACACAGGCTTTCTGTGACTTTAGATCCTCTAAGGCAGGCAAAGGAAATAAAATATGGGTGCACTGATAGGAGATTTTTTGGGCTGATACCGATGGTCGATTTTTTTAACGAGCCATACCAGCCGATACCGATCCAATCGCTGGTATGCAAGCCTGGAGCCTGGAGACGGGGTGGTAAGCCTGTTTTGGGGGAAGGGGTGGTAGGGAGGGAAGGGGCGTGGGGGGATGGGGAGCAGATCGAGGCCCCTGCGGTGAGAGAGGGAGTGGGGCTCAGGTTGGGGCAGGCACCGTACAGCCGGGGCGGGGCAGGGTGCAGGACAGAGTTGCAAGTGGCTTGTCCGGGGGCTGCGGGGAGTGGGGTTGTGACTCCCAGCACTACGCGCATCCTGGGAGATCACGGGGAAGATTGCCCCCACATTGGTACATGGGGCGAGGGCAGGGTGCCACTGAGGGCTGCATTGGGAGGCTGGCCCAGGCTGCAATCAGGGTGGGCAGCAGTGACACTGGGAAGGGGCTGCATCCATCCCAAAATTCACTGTAGCTCCCCCCAATTCCCCCTTCCAGTGTTCCTGCTACCCCCCCTGAGCACAGCCCCTGGCCCAACCCCCACCCCTGCCGGAAACAGCCCAGCACAGCCCCAGCCCATCATCGCCCCACCTGCAGATCCAGGGGCACATGCCCCCCCATGCGCTCTTGGGGTGCACATAGTGGCAGAAGCCCTCCCCACCCCCCGCAGTCCCACCCACCATGGCTATGCAGCACTTGCCCCTGCCCCAGCCCCACTCCCTCCCTCACCCTGGGGGCTTTAATCTGCACACCCCCACACCCCCTCCCACACAACAGAATTAACAGCTGCACTCGGCTGCTCTCCACACTGCAGGGCTGTGCTCCTGGCTCCCCGCAGATGCATGCATGCACACGGCATTTATGGGCCACATTATCGGCCACAACAGCCAAAAAAAGCTGATTGCCAACGCAGTCAATTTTCTTTACATTGGAGCCAATCCAATATGTGACTGATGTATCGGTGCACCTCTAAAATAAAATTCTGCACACTACAAACACAGAGGAACAGATTTTATATTGCAAGTCTGAAAACACTTGTCACTACAAGAGAGACCATTCTTTCCAAATGTTTGTGAATGTCACTCCAGAGGCCAGCAAAAAAATAGGGTGACACAAGGGTCAGCTGCCTGACTAGAAAGACTACTCTCAGGTAGTTGGGCAAAACAAGCATATAATCTCAGGTAAGCATTCCAAAATTATGTAGCCAGGTTTTTTGGAAAATCCCTGCATTATGGGAAAGTTATGTTGAGTCATTAAAAATTTCTATATAGAAACTTGAGTGTATATTACAACAGTAAAAAAATGTTAATTCATCACTTCAAGTGGATTAGTAATGATGACTAATTATTATCCATGGGTTATTCATAGTTAGCTATTTACAACTTTTTATAAGATGTATTCTGCACGCCATATCACAGCTTGCCAAAGAATGATTTTTAATGTTTATAATGAAAAAAATATATTACAAAGATGTCAAATGCAATTGGCACACATTTTGTTCTCTATATGAGAATTGTATGAGTATGCAAGTAAATGCTAAATGTACAGTTTCTTACTGCAAAATTTCAGAGCACTCTATAAAATAATTATTTTGCTCCCTCATTATCATGTAGTCAAAGCTCATCACCAGAAGAGAAGTGAACTCTTCAAAATGGAATAGTTGATGATCTATTTCCTCCTGATCAAGAGAAGCTAAAAAGGATCCAATGCTTTGCAAGCATCAAATGGCTAGACAGGTGCTATTGATAGCGTAGGTCAGGGATGTTAAACTCACCTGGGGCCCAGGCCTGGATCTAAACTGTGGGGCTCCTCATGGGCTGGATCCAGCCAGAGGCACCGGGGTGGCTGCCATGGCCATTGCAGTGGCAGAGGGGTCCAACAGTGGCAGCCCAGAGGCTGTGAAGGTTCTGAAGGGGGAGGTGCAGGTATGCAGTGACAATCTGAAAGCAGCAGCAGTAGGTCAAGCTTACTGTAACACGTCACGTGCCTCCTCACTCCCTGAGGCAATGCGGCAGAGCGGAGCAGTGTCCTGGAGCTGGCAGAGCCTCACTGGGGCAGGCAGCGGCTCCTCCCCAAGGCGAGGCAAGGCAGGGATGGAGGCTGGCATGGGCTCTGCCGGCTCCGGGGAAGTGATCCACTCCCTGGCACTGATGCAGGGGAGTGAAGAACTTCCCAGGAGCGGGGGACCCCGTGCCAGGGTCCCGCCCCAGCCTCTCCTGGTGCACGGCCTTGAAAAGGCTGTGCGCGGCCACCCTTTTAGTTGTGCACAGCCACGTACGCGTGCACCTTAGAGGGAACCGTGTTTATGGGCTATATGTTTGACACTCCTGGTATAGGTCAATAGTTTTTAAGACAAATAATAATCAGGAGAACATTCCATGGGGGAGAGGGGGAGGAGAGAGAGAGTTTGTGTACACGCGCGCGCGTGTGTGGATACAGCTAATTGCACTTTAACAGGTAATCAATTAGTCAGCGTGCTTTGTATACAAATCAAGGAGACTCTGGCAGAGATCCAGTGGACTAACTAATAAGAATTCAGTGATGAGTTATCCTACTGACTAATTAATTAGATTTTCTTTTCTCAAAGTATATAAAAATAATGGATTTCGATATTCTGCTCCAAATCTCTGATACCTGGCAAATATGCCAGAGAGCCTCTAATAAGATAAATGCCAAACTTTTGTCATCTTCAAAATACAGACCCAGCTGACACCTCCATACACAAAGCCAGAGTAATAATAATCATACTCAGCTATCAGAGTGAGCTTTACATCTGGGAATGTCAAAGTACTTATGAGAAAACAAATTTCTTTGAATTAGGGAAAGGGAAGAATAGAGCAGTGAAGGGACTCAGTGTCAAAGGCTGAACAGCAAAGCAAACCTAGGTCTCTACAATCCCAGTTTAGTGCCCTATACAGTGGAACACATCTTCCCTGAATATATAAAAACATCAAGATGCAGCCACAGACAGACAGCACAGCACAGCACAGCACAGCACAGCACAAGGAATTAGGAATAAAAGGCAATAAGGAACAAGGAAAATAAGATGGAGAAAGGCATCTGCAGTGAGAATGAAAATAAAAAATGGGGGCAGGAGGAAGGAGAAAGTGTTCAGAATATGCTCCCACTATATTTCTTGTCAGTGACCAGTGACACTTACCAGATGTCCTACACTTCTGATAAGTGTAGAAAAAAACCGAGAAATTAGTAAAAGAACATAAGCTGAAGAAAAAGATACTACATACTGAGACTGTACTGATTGATGACATCCCCCTCATGCATCCATCCATCCATAAGATAATACAAGGAAAATGAGAAAGCCATTCAAAATCCAACCTCCATGATGGCCAAAATGATGAAGCTAAATGACTGAGGTTTTTGATAAAGTACAGCATCATTTGGGAGTTCTCAATTTTTCCACTGGCTATGGGTGACTTCACTTAGTTTACACCTTGATTTCCTCATTTTTAAAGTGCAGGTAATAGTTTCAGTACCTCCCAGGAAGAAAGGCAACTAATATAATAAATGTTTTCAAGTGGTTTTAAATGTTCATGTGAAAGATGCCTTTAAAATGCCTTTTAATACATATACATGTATGGGTGAGGTCAGGAATAGTTACAGGATTTGGTGGGGGGGGGGGGGGGTAAACACACACACACAACCACACCACAACACACACAAAAAAAA
>NW_017729034.1:11621700-11635220 GCF_001723915.1 Gavialis gangeticus
ACACACACACACACACACACACACACGTAAATACATATACACACACACACACACAGAGTGTGTATATATACACACCCACCTCCCCAAATCACGTGCGTGCGTGGGTGTGCATGTATCCCCCAAATTCTGTAATTATTCCTGAAGGTGCACCAGAAACGTGTATATTCTAGCTACTTAAATGCACACACAAAAAACATATTAGTAACACTGCTTCAGCAGTGCCTAGCTACATAGGGTCCTGAATTTTAATTTAGATTTACATTTTTCTGTATTTTAAAACTTTTGATTTAGTTTGGTTTGAAAGTAAGCTAAAGGACACAATCAGTTCTTCCTGATCACTCAAACATGCTGTCAGAAACCAAGGAGAAAAAAGGGTGTCATGATCATCTCGTTACCTGTAGCTGTGTGAGTTTGAGAGATCGGATAGATCCTCTCCATCCCCAGTAAAGAATTCAAACGCTTCTCCCTCTGCAGCGGAAACACCACCTTGGTCATTGCATTGGTGATTCGCCTCCATTCTAGAATCAGGCCTGGTAATGGATGTAAAGTCTTTAATTTCTCCAGAACATCCTATAAAGTAAAGCACAAAGCTATAATGGGCTGCCTTACAAATTCTATACAAAGTTTCTTTGGTTTTACAGAGGTTAATTCTAATGTACAGTGATATACTGAGAGGAAACTCTCCAATTCCACGGCCATGTCTCAATATTACATGAGCAACAGCTCCACTCATATTTGCTGTACAGATAGTAAAAACACTATGACACGTACCTGCAATATAGAACATGCAGCCACAGAAAATTATTTGAACAGACTCATTTGGTCTCAAGTCCTAAAGAAAAATTTCAGAGTCTGCTTTAACAAACAAGTCACCTGAAACAGTCAAATGATCGCCTGGCCTGGGTTGTCTCCTCTCTCCCAGATTAATGCTCCTCCTTCCTCTTCTTGTGCTTCTCTCCCTGCACCTCTCCTATTCTGACTGCACATCAGGAGGACACAAACAGGCCCACTGACCACACTCCTTGTAGGGCACAGGTGATCACTAGCAATAAAAACTTTGCAGTTAAGTCAAAGGAGTTGCTTCATATTGATCAATGAAGGTACAAGCAATTGCTCAAATTAAAGTATGGGAAAAGAATTATAAAAAAAAAAAGCTGAGTACAGCCATTGGGACTCCTAGCAGCATCATAGGGTAGCCAACACTGTAAAAGTTAGATAACTCTCTTCACCCTTAGCCTTACTTCTACTATACCCCACCTGGGCTAACACCAAGTGAAATCTACCAAGCTCCTCACCTCTTCCTTGCTGCTAGAGCTTAAGACACCAGTATCTGTTTTCCAACCCACTTCTCACACTGAACAAAAGGACACTGAGGGCACAACACAAGTTAATGAGCCCTGAAAACAGGGGACAAGTAGATCTGCTCATATGTCTTTGTCTGACACACACAGCAGTGATTAACCCCAGGCAATCAGTATTAGGGCAGCGGCTTCACAAGAGTTAGAAATTGGTAGTTATACTGGTGGCCCTGGATTGTGTACATGCTTTCAATATCATACATAGTTAAAACCAATCTATGTAGCCATTCTGAAAAGCAATTTTTTTTTGAAAGGCAGAACACAGAAGTGGTTTTAATAGGCAGAGAAAATTAATCACAGACAGTTAATCCTGCCATAAAGGAGCCAGCAGACAATTCCAAAACAAACCTTTCTTTTGCAAGAAAAACAACATTTTTTTAAATTTTTGTGTCTATATATGTATTTATATTGTATTTTTCTCCCTGACATCTAAGCATCCTTCAAGAAGATGACAAAAGAGTCTAGCTGTTGACCCTACACAATTCTTATGCTATTTCTGTCTTGTAGACACAATTAGGTTGAGTTACACTCAGCCAAACCTACCATTTCAGTTATACCTGCAGTTACCCCTCATTCTCAGTTACATCTGTGCCTTAAAAAGAGGTTACATTTGACTCTGCATGGGAGCAGACAGCACTAAAACTTATTCTTCCTCACTCAAATCCAATCAAACTCTGAAGTGTACATGGGAAGGAAGTTATTCCTATAGTCACAGTACAAAACCACACTTAATTTAGTTGTACCTTGGTTGTACTGAACTGCTTGCCCAGCCTGACCCTGTGTCCTTTAGTAGTGCATCTTCTTGTGTAACCAAGAGTTTTCTTATTCCCTTGAGCTTTTACATCTCCATTTGGCAACTTCAGTTCCAAAAACAAGACCTAATAGAGACCAGAGTTTCATATTCAGTACATGTTTTTAAACCCCAAAATAAACAAGTGAAAGAGCACTTTAATAGCCTATGTTCTAACAAAAGGACAATGCTAATGTTCCAGGTACTTAACAAGCTGATTAAAAGATCTGTGTATTATCAATAGCAGTTCCTCCTCATTTTAATTAACTACAAAATGTAATCTAAAAACTAATTTTCTAATCTTAAAAAGTTTGGATTGCAAGGTGTTTTTAGACAAGGTAATTGATTCCTGTAAATGAGGCTACAGATATCCTCACTGCTCACTCCTTAATAACTGCTTGGCTGTAGTGACAGGAAGACAAGGAAAAGATGTAGGATGGAGGAGTAGGAAACTGATGCTGAAAACAAAGGACTAGACTGATTTAGATCTGAGAATTTTGTCTGGCAGCAAACCCCAGACTGTACAGAGGCCCGTTTCCCCACATTAAGTACCTGTAAAGTATCCAAGTTAACTCTTTGCCTTGGAATACTCTTGGGATTCAAATTAATTGCCATTTAAGGATAGTATACAAGGACACCTATACACCTGCTGGATGTCTACTCCAACAGGTGCTAATTAGCATGTGCTAGAGCAGACTTGATTCATTAGCACACTCCAGCAGCCTCTGCATCATGTGTATTGAATGTCCCTGTGCTTCAAAACAGCAGCAGGAATGCTTTAACTAAAGCTCATTCAACGAGCTTTTTAGTTAAAGCACCTCCACCACCATTTTGAAACATGGGATGCTAAATACATGTGACACTGTGGGCGTCTTAATTACAGCAGGTCTCAGAGCCACTTTAATTAACGTGCCCCATCCCCCGCTCCACTCCGGAGTATGGGTAAAGATGTCCTAAATGACTGTCTGGCATCTCTTTTGCTGCAAGTCAAATCTCAAGCTAATCAGCCCTGGAATTTCTGTTTTTAAGCCTGGATGTTACCTGGGAACAGACTGCAGGACACAAGATATTGAAAGAGCACATTACTGGTACCTTTTATTAAAGAGCTTTAGACATTAGCTTAGAAATTAGTTTTTTTCCTAGCAAACTACAATCAGTTGGAAAACTAGCCACAGTGAAGGATGTAATTCAACTGTCATTACAAACACAAATCTTCACCGCTTATCCTGAATTTTCAGGTGGTATTCTGCACTATTTGATTATGTTCAATTACACAGCAGGCAGGGGAAAGCAGAAGTAATTTGCATAGTATGAACAGCCTCATATTAGAAAATTGCATAAAATGGCAAAGGTTCACATGAACTTCATGGGGCACTCAATAAATTCTAACAGAACTTTTATACCAAATTCATTATCCTGAGTTGATATGCAGCTAGATCCCTAGGCCAGATCCAGACTGCAGGCCACCTCATGTGCTAGATCAGGATCACGAGAAGCTTCACAGGCAGGACCCAGACATGGCAGCTGCATGATGAACAGTGACAGCAGCATGAGGGTTAAATGCAGCTGTCACTCATCCCCTTGCTCCTGACATGTCCTCAGTGCAACTCCATAGCTGGAAATCTGGCAACAGACCCTGCCCCCACTCACCCCACTCCCTAATCTCTGGCCCCTTTAGGAGCCCCATAAGCTGGGTGAAATGGCTCCATGGGCCGGATCTAGCTAGTGGGCTATATCTCTGACATACCAAATTTACCACCATATTTTACAGGAAAAATACTTCCATAAGAGGTTTTTTTTTCCTTAGCTGTGATGAGTCAGAAGACATGGGAACCTGGAGAGTCATTAGTTCACGAGCACCAACTGGCATCAGATCAGCATTACTGAGAGCAGAAATTCTGTGTTTGCAGGGAAGTAGGGAACATTTTGGGGAGTTTTTTAAACAGTGGTTGTTTGCGCATTTTGGCCAGTTTCCATGTTAAGAACAGTTCTGGTAGAGATACTGGTGGACACACATCAAGTAAGATGGTCAAAAGCTGTAAAAGATGCTATTGCTGTAATCAGCATATTGCACATACAAAAAGGTGAACCATAGGATGGATCCCTTTGGGATTTACTTGGTTGGAAGGCATTATATATAGAAATCTGCCAGTAACCAATTTCTTTTTGGTGCACTATTTCAAACCTGGTTTGAAATAAGATCCCCTTTTATTTCTGCCCAAAATGCCAGGCCCAGTAGTAACAATACAAGCTGGTCAACGCAGCTCAAGTGCACAATTTCTTCAATAAACCAATACGGAGTAGAGTTAATTTCTAATATCAGGGTGTGGACACACAAATGCTTGGAATCCTTTCAAAGCAGAATGTTTCAATGGGGCAGCAGCTGACACACTCTAATTGCTATGTGTGAACGAGCTGAAAACGATTCAAATGCAGCAAACCTGCTCCAACTTTCATACTGCTTCATTCAGAGGTAAAGCTGGATCTGGTTTGAGGCCAGCTCATTCACACATAACAATAAGAAGCACCAGCTGCTGTCTTTGTGAAACATTCCTCTCTTGAAAGGGATCCAAGTGTTAGTGCATCCACACCCTCCAAGTATTAGCCAAAAAACATTTTGGGTCTGAACTGGTAATAGATCCTGCATATTTTCTTAGGAAACTGACAGATGATCATAAGTAGCTGTAGCTCTTTACAAATTAAAAGCCTAATCCTACAACATGTTGAATAGTATGAATACCTTCCTCGTCTGCTAAAGTCTGTGAAGATGAAGATGCTTGGTACCACCTGAGAGAGACTCAGTCCCTGTCAAGATAGAGCTCTATCAGAAAATCAACTTTGATCAGAATTAGGTTTGTTTTCCAACTTTAAAGTCCAATTCTCCAACCAAATACCCCTCCACCAATGTTTCTACCCAAATGTAAGAAGTTAACTTGATGAGTCTTTTAGAGGCAGCAACTCTGTCACACCCAAGTCCCTCAAATACCTCTGCAATGTCATCAGGGCTGGTCAGGGAGAAGCTGTGGCCTGCCAGCTGGTATGCCTGGGTCTCAATCTCATTTAGTTTAGCTTGCATGATGTGTTTCTGGGTCTCACATGCCACTGTGCTAAAGCCAATTCCATTCAGCTCCAGCAGAGCCAAGCAATATTGTGTGGGCATCTCCACTTTGCAGAAAGCATCTGAAATAAGTAGAAAAGCTAAAAAATACTGATCTCCCCAAATGACCCTACTCATCAAGTTAAACTTCCCAACCCCTGGTCCTTTTTACCTGTTAGGTTTTCCTTCTGTAACAGTGTATTAAGCTGGTTCATGATGCCAAAGATGAGCACAGACTCTATGGCTGCTCTGTACCGCCCAGAGTGATCAGCACTGGCACTAAGCCCCAAGCTCTGCACCCCTTGGCCAGTTCCTATCCCTTCAAGCAGGGGGAGTTCATGAGGGAGAAAGCTGGTAACCATGTTGTGAAGAGTACATTCTTTAGAGTCAGGATCCAGCAGCCAGCATGCTACCTAAAATGGACATAAGCAAATACTGAACACTTTGGTTATTTTAATAATAACAGAACCATAAACACTATTTGGTAGTGAGCCCAAAAGTTCTCAACAGCAGTGTAAACTTGTGCTTCATCAAAGCCCTCAAGTGAGACACCCAAGTCTTACTGACAGTCAATTAAATGCTTCTGAGAATTATTACTTAGTCAATAAAATGCACACAAAGCTTTGCCTTCACTCAGTGGTTCTTCACAGATAATAAAGCCATGGAAATCAAACAGAAATGGAGTAAAGTCTGCACATGAAAAGAACTTTGTAAAAAATAATGGCATTATAAGGATTGCTATGAAATGGGGATCTGTGAAAAGAACCTAGCCTGACCCCCATTTTTGCATATCAATACAAGTAATCAGGGCTGCGTCAGGTGAATTCTACTATCAAATGACCCTTGTATAAACCAAGTGAAAGCAAAATTGGACCCTATAATTGAAACATGTTTAATAGTTCTAAGGCTGCATGCAGAGCCATAGCAGGATCCTTCTCGCCCTCCCACAATGACTCTGGGGTGACAAACTATAAAGCAAATTTATTTTGCTATGAAGATTTGATGTTGCTCTCACACAGAGCAGGCCACTTGAAAGTAAGGCTGCAATTCTTATGGGTTTTTTTCTCTTCCCCCTAGAACTCCACTGTAACACTAAAGTTTAGGCTCTCTCCTGTGCTGGACATATTTAAATGCAGTTTGCTTATCTATGTATTTTGATGCTGAACCATGCCACCCAACCTAAAGGTATGCTGAGCTAGTTTATGCAAGCAATTATATCATCATCTCCTGGTGACTAAATCAATCAGAAGTGATTTATTAATTTTAATTTAAGCGGAAAGTACCAAGTTAAAAATGTCAGAGATGCAAAATGGAAAAAGACAGACTAAGTCCAGAAATGTCTCTAGTGCTCTGTAATTAATTACAAACCAAGCAGACTAATCGTCCAGTTACTGATAAGAAACATCATGAGTGAAAAGGTTTCCCCCATGATATTTATATAACTTTGTTTGGAAAAGATCCATAGAGCCAATCATATATTAGGTTCACTGGCAAGTAAACAATACCATGGCAGTGACTTCTGATCCATGAGGACCATAAGCAAATACCTTAGCCACAAGAAAAGCCTAAGTGTTACTCTAAACATACTTTTTTGCATTTGTACTGCAGAGTATTTTGGATCCTTAAGCAAATCAAAATTCCTATTTTATTCAGTCTGTTTAAAATGCAATAATGCTTTTTCAATTCAAATAAAACTTCAGCTCTTTTTTTAAACAGCACAATAAGAGGAAGGACCTGTGGACTGAACTCTTTTTGGAGCATGCTGTCTCTCTCCCCCTGGAGAGCTGTATTTGAGAGAAGTCAGTGTCCAAGTGACATGTGGCTTAGAGCTGCATATAATTAAACAAACATTTGGAAACAATAAATCAGAGACCTGATTCTCAGGGGCTCTGGTAGCAGCTCAGCACCTTGGAAAATCTGGCCATAAAAAGCTTCTACATTTACCTCTAGCTATTATTGCTGCTGTGGAAAGCATCACTAAAACCTATGGCAATTTTTTTGACTCTCAGTAAATAGACAAATGGCTTGAGCAAAGTACAAAGCACTTCAAACACTGGTTTAAAAAAATAAAATGCAAATTTAATTTCTTAACAAATCCCTGAACCTTTGGGTCCTCAAAGCTTCCTTCCAGGGAGATGCCACAGGCCATTAGCAGGGTCTTGTAGTGTTGGATGAGGTCGTACATAACCAGACAGTGCTTTCCCTCAGGCTCTTTCTGCAAGCAGGACTGGAGATGACACAGTCTCTCACTGACAGATAGGTTCTGATCCAAAGCAGGGGGTGCCAAACTGGCACTGACTTCTAAGGAAAGGGGCACAAAAAACATCATCTCTTTAGTCAGGATACCATAGAAATAGATGAGGTAGCGTGGGTTTTCTAAAGCCAGCAGTCTTAAGCAGAAATATAACAGTAATAAATGCAAAGTGATTTTATATATAAGGGATTTAGGAAGCAGTGTGAGTGCTTGTTTATTTATAAATAACAGCATGGATGGGCTGTCCAAAGAAATGAGGAGAATTAGCATCTTGCTCAGTCACATTCACAGGCAGATAAGCCTGAAACACAACACTTTGTAGCCAGGAAATTCATTAGAAACAGAGGAAACACTGGAAAGCATGTTGCCATTGCCCTTGGCAAAAACTAACATGGCTGCTTTCTTCTGTCAGATAAAAAGACTGTTAGGGACACTCACAGCTTCCAAAAATATGTCCACTAAGTCCCAAACTAGGTGACAACTTTCACAGGGTTGTCCACTCTCTGAAAGGCCTAGCTCCCTGCAATCTGGTCCATCTGCCAGAGCTCTTACCAGCCTGATCGTCTGCCTTTTGCTGCAGTGAGACATAGTAGGCATCCTTTCCACCCCAGCACACTGCCAACCCAACTATCAAGGTATCTTCACAGCCTTTGATAGGGAATCCATCATCTTTAACCTGGATCTGCCGGGGAGATCTTACTATGGAAATATTTTTTAAAGTTAAAATTATACATATAACATTTTAATCAATTAACATTCCAATAATGAAATAACCTAGAATGCCTTCATTCTCACCTATCCACCAGCCTCTTGTTTTCTACATTCTTTTTTTCAACACATCTTTACAACAGCAAGGTAGGCTGGGCATTGTAACAGAGAAAACCACTGCTTAGGAGTTCTTAAAATGATCTGGCCTTCTGTAGTATTGCCATACTTACAGGAGCAGATGTAGGCTTTTGAAAAGGGGAGTGCAATGGAAATCTAATGGGGAGACGGGGGTGCAACCAGCAGTGGAGACTAGAGCTCTTGGCAAAGATTGCTCGCTATGTGTGCACTACATGATTTAAAAAAGTGGGAGGGAGGGAAGAGGCTGACCATGTCCTCACCTCACTGGATCCACCCCTGCATTCCTAAGATTTGAGGAATAACTGCACTCCCTCCTCTTGTATGGTGACACAGTTGTCATTTCTCTATCACAATTACATTCCCATTCCTGAAACAGTTTTGTCAATGCTGCTCCCATGGTCAGGCAAATATCTTAATACTTCCCCATGGTAGCAGTGATGGTCATGTGGAGAATCTGTTTATAAGATATGATTAGGGAGCAAAATTTTTTTAAAAAAAATCAATTTCACATACTATCTGGTAGAGATCTTCAAAGACCAGAGGCTGGTTCATCCATAGTCCCCTCAGAGATGGATGAAGGGAAACTACTCATTACTTTCATACCCCCTTCCATCACAATTGCTCTCCTTCCTCTATAGAAACTCCCTAAAACGGTGCATCAGCCCCCTTGGAGAGTTGTATTATATGAATACTAGTGACAAAAATGTGCAGGAGCACAGCAACAGCCTGGGATGGGCTGCCATTAAACAATGAAATAAATGGAGCCAATGAATGGAGCAGGTTACAATAAGGTTACAACCTTATTGTAAACTGCAAAATATTTAGCCAGGTTTGTTACTTTCTAGTTAGTGGAGACTCTGAACAAATTGCTTTTGTTTCCGACTTCAGAGATATTACTTATTTGGTGCCAAGCTGAAAGCTATTTGTGTATGTCCTACTGCATTAGCAGTAAACCACAACGGGACTCCACTTTAAAATAAGGGAAGTGATGAATCTTTGGCTCATATTTGCTCTGTGCACTAATTTGGAAGTGTGTGTTCATCTGAATGTGTCAGACAGAAATGTCCCCATCTTTTAAATGCCAGTTATATTGGCCATTTCAGTGCTTGTCATTTGCCACACTTACAGATTTCAGTGAGAAAAGCATCATTTATACTGTGATAAGCTTGCTGCTCTGATTCCAGATTAGCTCAACTCTCCAGGCCTCATAACAGAGCAACAGTACAGGTTCTTCTGTTTGCTTTAGCAATAATGCTCCTTACGAACATGCAAGCCGCCATTATAGCAGACACTCTGCTTACTTTATTATGCTGGCCGACTGTTTCATGATGATGTTTTACTACGCACTTTACACAGCAGGCACATAGCCATTCACCAACATGTCTGCAATAAACCACAGGGATTGTACAAGCAAGAAATACTTAATGGCCATTGTTACAGGCTGATGATGGTAACAATCCTTTAAGTATTTATGGCTCACACTCACTCTAACCACCTTCCTTTCCAGTTCCACCCTTCAGTGCAATGCCTAGGTCCAACATATGCCTTCCTCCAAATGAACTGGAAATTCACTGCAATTTCAGCAGCTGCCAACATACAATACATGTAGGATTTGTTCCTTATTTTCACAAATTTAAAATGAAAACATGCATATTTGTTCCTAACCTACTTTCATTGAATTTTGATTACTCTCAGCAAGCTTAACTGAACTTCTCTTCAAAGTAATGCACTGGAACATGAAATACAGGAAGGCCAAACTGACCTTGTTTAAATCCGCCGCCTATAGTTGATCTGGGGGACAAGAGACGTTTTGTTCTTTCACAAGCCACCGAGATGGCAAATCTATTTTTGCCCCTCCATTCTTGGATGAAGGTCTGGAAGACAGCCATGTCACTTGCCACATCAATAATAGTGAAACTTTCAGCACTGCATGAAATAAGTGGCAAAACGTCTTGAGATAAGTGCAGTGAAAAGCCCTGGTCTAGAACAGAATTGTCTTTTACAGAGTCAGTCTCAAGCAGGCCTCCATTTTCTGGATTAAACTGCAGTGTTTCTATTTGCTGGTCTGAAGCAGGTATGCCATTCTGCAGCCCCTGACAGAGCGGGCCTCCATTCATGAGGATGACATCTTTCTTTTTCCCAGACTTCAGAGAGGACGTGCCAAAACTCTTTGGTGCAGGGTCCACAGGGGGCACTGGAGGAATAAGCCCATTGCTAATATCTGGCTGAGGATCACACTTCCTGCTGCTTCCCTTGAGAAACTGAGGGGAACAATTTGATTTTTGTTCCAAGGCTCCCCTATTGCTCTCTCTACCTGTCAAATAGTTCTCTAAACCCTGGCAAAGGGGTAATGGCTTTTTCTGACCACAGCCAAATTCAAACACTGCACCTTGCTCTTGGTTGCAGTTTGAAATAACTAATTTTTCCTTTGATCCAGGGATGCTTGGTCTCGATGAAGCAGGTTTATTGCCTGAAGGGCTAGGCCACTTGTCTAGAATTTCTTGCAACCCTGGGCTTAACTCAAATGAATGTTCGCTCCATACTATTGGATTGGTATTTTTTTTTACAGTTTGTTGGGCTTTCTGCAGTCTTACACTTTTATCTCCTCCTATGTCCATTGGTCCGGAGTCCTCTTGTGCAACAGATTTTCTTAGTTCTGGCTCAAAAAGAGCTGCAGATGGCAAGTCTCCTTGAAAAGGAGGTGAGCTCACATTGTCAAAAGCTTCAGCCAACTGGAAAGAATCAATTTCAGAGAACGTAAGAGACGCATCATTACACTGTGGTGGCTCCTGCTGCTCAACCTGATTTATACTCAATACACCCTGAATAGGCCCCCAGCTCTGCTGATGCAGACAGCCAACAAGAGAGCTAGAAATGGTGTTAGGAGGAAGAGGTAGAATCTCCTGTTCCCTGGTTTCCATCCCTTCAGCTTCACCTGCACGAATACCAGAAGGGTCATTGACATCACTGAAACTATCTTCAAACAGCAAACTATTGCTTGTATTGAGACTAGTTTCAGGAACAGGGTGACATTCTACTTGTACATGAATGAAGTTTGGATGCTGGCCATTGGAGGTGGGGGCTCTGTTCTGAAGACCTAGACAGACACTCTCCTTCACTGAAGGTTGGGTTAGATAACCTTGTAAAAAGCCATGTAGCTGGGAGTCAGTGACAGAAAAATCATTTCCTCTGAGACAAAGTGCAGCATCTGGGAATTTCACTGCAGACTGTAAACAAGAGCTCACAGAGCCCAAAGTTTTATCACTGCAACATAGATCAGCGGGTTGTTTCATACCAAGTGTTGTCACAAGACCTGAAGAGTCCATCTCTCTAAATGCCGCAACTAAGCTTTTATCAGCGACACTCTCAGTTTGAAAAGCGTTATCGCAGGGGAGTTTTGTGAAGGTTTTCTGCACAGCAATGGCTGCCCGCTCTGTGCCTTTTGCTCCCTGATGTCCTGCAATTTCAGATGCCACCTGCTGCTGTATTATCCTATCTGTCTGAGTATCCAACTGGAAGCTGTCCTCAAAGTATCTGTAGTCCAAGGACAGATCACGGGCATAACCATTTTTGCTACTTTTTGCAATACAAACAGCTCTGGATTTTATTGTGGAGTCTCTCAAAAAATCCTCAGGCTGATTATCAGCAGCTTTACCCACACCTCCACTCTGGAACAATATGCCATTGGGCCTTTCACTGCTATGTTTGCCTTTGCTTTGAATTGGGAAAAGGCAGGATTTAGGTTCATAACAAACAGTTTTCTGCTCGTGTGTACCATCACTCTCATGTGTTTTTGCAGAACTGCCGACTATTTCATTACAGAGGTCTGTATCTAGAATCATCTGCTGTTTTCCAGATATCCGTTCAGCATATTTTTTTCCAGCATGAACTTTACTGTCTTCGGCAATAATATTCTCATTTTTCAACTCCCTACTAGGTACCATCAGGCCTCCCACAGTGTTACTTGTCTCCATTCTCACAGTTGTAGCATCCCTCATTATAACATCCCTAGATGCCTGACAAATTGTTTTTTCTTTAGGCTTGCATTCCTTAGTAACAAAAGGCTCCATAAGCAGTCCTTCCATTTTCTCTTTGCTCCCTATAAGCAGATAATGTTCATGAAAAGATCCTGAGATTTTGTCCTTGTGAACCAATGATCCTTTTTCTGTCAGTTCCTTATTACTTCCATCTGGAAAGGATTTACCTTCACAATTGCTGTGTCTGGAAAGAGGGGGCCCTTTTACACCTTTTACTTGCCTCCTTGATTCTTCAAGCAGTGACCTATGTTGCTTCAAAGCCCTGTTGCAGTTTCTACTTTGATTTAAGCATCCACCCATTGTTATCCTTGGCCTACATATAGCAGAATTTTTTGTTGGAACAAATCTCAAGGTTGATCTTTTGCCTTCTTCAGTAGGGGATTCTTGACTTGTTTCCCTGGAGCTTGCCCTGCTTTTTCTCTTGGAAGTAAATTCCATGTTTTCTTTATCTTTGCTCAAATGTGGTCGTTTTCTAGCACTCTGTACAATGACATCATTGTTTCCTTCCTCTGTTTGAATCTGATCTATCTGGGCCTCGCTCTGCAGCCTGCACTTTGGGGTACTGGCACCTAGCAATCTTTTATTTGCCTTTTCAATCTTTGCTGAAGTCCCAGACTGAGAGTTGGGGTGAAGTCCATATCTTTCCTTGTTAAATGCTTTTAGGGTCTCAAATGACCCCTCCCTGCTCAGTCTGTATTTTCTGTTCTCCAGATCTGACTCGCTGCTGATCATGGAAGAGGATGACTCGGAGTCCAGGTAAGAATCTGGGTTCCACTCTACTCCCATCACAGCCAAGTCCTGCTGCAGGAGTGTTCTAGCCTCCTCCACAATAAGGGAGGCAGCTTCTTTTTCAGTGACATGCTTCATTCCAGCCATCCAGATGCAGCGAGTGTTCCTGCGCTCCTCAGCTGCCTCTTCATCTTCATCCACTGCCCTACGAAGACTAATGGAAAAGAAACAAAACGGAAGTCAGCTAGGAAGTTCTGTAGAAACACTCACACTGGCATTGATAAATGGCACCATGCTGCTCTTCACTTATCTTTAATTAGCACAACAGTTTCAGTGAAGCTTTAAGTTCAATATATTTGAGGACCATTTAGTCTGGACTAGGAAATAAACATTTCTTTTTCTTTTTTTT
>NW_017729034.1:11635230-11649911 GCF_001723915.1 Gavialis gangeticus
ACAATTTTTTTTTTTTTTTTTTTTTTTTTTTTTTTTTTTTTTTTTTTTTTTTTTAAAGAAGCAGTAATAGCAAAAGAGTAACTATGCTTAGTCATGCTGGTTTCCCCACCCTCCTCCCCATGTAAGAGTCAAAAGGCAGTTCTGTATTTAACCCAAACTCATTTGTTAGCTGTTCTGCCATACTGACTCACATTCTTGAGAACCTACTTGTGCAGGGTACATCCACTAATTTCAAAGAGTTCTGAGAAGCAGACTAAAGCCACCAAGAAGAAACTCCAGTATCATTCACATTTCAAAACAGTTTAGAGAAACAGAGGTCAAACCACATAAGTGTTGCAGATAGTGCTGTCTTCTACCTACATCAGCTCCAAGTGTGGGACAGAATTAGACTTTATTCCCCTCCTACATAAACTGTAAGGGTTGTTTTCCAAGTAGATGTCAACGTAAGCTGAATTACAGCTTTTGTTGTGTTAATGGTTTAGCCCAGAGCTGTCCAAATTCATGGCCCATGGACAGCATGCAGCCTATAAGCAGTTAATTTGTAGCCCATGCACTTCCACCCAAGTACCACTGCCCCCACTGCTACTGACACTGAGCTCCACTTCCCTCCTCCACCTTTCCCTTTTTGTTCTGTCCGTGGTGTAGGGAGAAGCAGCTTGAGGGTAGGGGTGTTGACAATAGAGCCTTGGGCCCATGCTGTATGTGGTCCCTGACTTCTCTGAAGTTGGACAGACCTGGTTAAGCCTAAAAGGCATCTCAAACACGAACAAAAATAAAACTCAAAGTAAGCGTGAATATACATCACTGAAATAATTAAGAATCTATTACAACAAAGTAAGTACGTGAAGTAAATACCTCCAGAATTATTAAGGCTTTGACTGGACCTGCAAAACTGAAATTCAAGTATTTCTAATTGGAGGTACTTCTGCTAACAGACCAGCTTAGATTGGGAGGGGGCTATACCAACCCCAGCAACATTGCCATGTCTTGATACTCTGCACTAATGTAACACCATTAGAGGTTATGACATAAGGGTGCTGTTACAGGTTATCTTTAAGCTATTCTAAATCTGTTGAATGTTAGGTAGTATTAAAGTTGGAACAATTTCAGGACAGTCACAAGTTAAGACTGAATGCTGTTTCTGACCTGCACAACTGTGACTTGCCACTAGAGGGCCTGGTGAGCAGCCACGTGGCCAGGATCCAGGACAATAACCCTCTGGCAGTGGAGCCCCAAGGAGTTAAACATGGTCAGAACATGCAGCCTAGGGAAGCATGCCTCCCTGGGCTCCATGTTCTCACTGCTTGGTGGCTCTGCTCCTAAAGGGCTTAACCCTCTGAGGGGAGGCCTGTGCACCTGGTCCCCAGCCCAGGGGCTTGGATCAGGTCTCCTGGGGTCCTTGGAACCAGTGGCATGGTGCTATGTGGGCCAGGATCATACCCACTGGGGGCAGGTGGGGTTGCAACTTGGGACCAAGTACCAGCCTGTGAGCAATAACACTTGGGAGGGTGAAAAGTCTGTCAGGGTCAGAAGGTCTGGAAGCCATGCATCCTGGGATGCTGGATGATTGCTAATGGGTAGCTTCATCTCTTTGGAGCAGATGAACAAAACCCTAGCTCGAGCTAGATAGGGTAGGTCAAAGATAACCCTAGTTTCAAGTGGCTTAAATTAAAGACAGTTAGAGGGTGTTTACCAAAGTTTAAGATCCTTTAAGTTGAATGCATGGATGCTCCTGTTTTAAGTGCCTTTAGAATGGTTTACAGGTAACCTGTAACACCACCCTAAGATTATTCAATTATCACACCTTCTGTGGAGTAGGAAAGCATCATTCTCATTTTACACATAGAAAAATCGAGGTAAATGACTTCCTCTCAACTATATGATGCATCAATGGAAGAAAAAGGAAGAGAACCCAGGCCTCCAAAATTTACACTATAAATCACAGAATGACAACTCTTGGAATTACACACAAAAAAACTGACTCTGCTGAGTCCATTTCCTCTGTTGATGGTAAAAAGGAACAAAACCAACTTGTCTTCATTCCAGTTCCCAACTTGCTGATTTCTCACCTTTTGAATGGCACTGTATTCTTCAGGGCAGTTTCCACATCAGCAGGATTTGCTTTCGCCAGGTCAACCACAGTAACGAAGCCAGTGTTATAAAGAGTTCTGGCACGCTGCGCATTCAGCAGAGACACTCGAACCAGGTCACATAGCTCCCTATGGACACCAAAGGTGAGGCGACTCTGAAACTGGGAGAGCAACTGTTCCATGTTGTGCCAGCCCAGCCGATTAGAGAAAACTGTTACCATTCCTGGAACAAACAAATTACATTGTTTTGACCTTAACACAGTTCTAAAAATGCTTGGATACTTTTTCTCTCCCCGATACAAATTTTCACGTGCAAAAAAAATGCAATTTAAACTAGAAAATATCTATTTATAAGCCAGGAAGCATTCTCAATTCCCCAATGCAATGAAAGCCTTATGTTGCTAAATGTCTTCAGCTGCAGTAAGAAAAACAGAGCAGAACCAGGGACTAAGCTGTTGCCCCTATACAGGATAATTTACTAGGAAATCTCCAATACCAAAGACAGAAGTTCTATTTTTAATCAAATAAAATGGTACTCTAAGTCAGCGGAGGAACCACTTGGTTCAAAAAGAGGTCCTGGGAAGGTCAACCCAGTCAATGGTGCCTGCCAGACCAGCTGAGGACCTAATCCAGCTAAAGCCAAACTGCCTGCCCCACCCCTTAAGCCAGGAGGGCCCTCAGGCACAGCTGGCCACCCACCCAACTCAAGGAGGGCTGGGCAGTTCAACTTCAGCAGGATTAGGCCTTCAACTGATCTAGCAGGTGCTTCTGGCTGCACATGCAGCTCAAAAAATGGCTTGGAAGTTTGGCTCAGCCAACAGCTCTTGCCAGCTAAACTGAGGGCCTAGCCTTGATGAAGTTGAATGGCCTCACCCCTCAACCTGGGCCAAGTGGGCAGCCAGAAGCACTGATCACATCCTGCAACTAAAAGATTAGCCATGTCGTACCCCCCCAGGTAGCTCATAAGTAGCACCCCTGTCTAGGTGAGCAAGGATTGTACTACTATTCTCTGAATCTGGCAGCTGCCCTTGTAACTAAGTCAAAGGCACAGCACTTAATAAAAGCTGTTAGAATACTCCATGCAGCTGCCTTACAGATTTCTGATACAGAAATATTCCTGGAAGTGGCAGAAGATGTAGTACGCTTTAGCTGACTAAGTTTTCACATTCAGGAGAAATAGTGCAACTGCCATCTGGTAGCAGATTGAAATGCACAGCATGATTCATTTAAGTATCTTCTAGGAGGAAATGGCTGGATTATTTGCAGATTCAGGAACACAGGAGCAGAGGACTGAAGGGACCTCTCAAACTACTAACTCCAGGTTCTCCGCATCCACAGGCAACCATTTAACCAAAGAACCCATAAAATCACCACCCCACCCCCTCAAAAACATCTACAAAGGCACAAAGCCAGAGACACCAAGAAAGCCCTAGAACAGGGGTGGGCAAAATACGACCTGCAAGCCAGATCCAGCCTGCAAGGCCATTCTATTTGGCCCACAGGACCCCTAAAAACTTTAGCAAATTAATATTGATCTGTCCTTGGTTCTGGTCAAAAATGGAGGGGGAGGAGGAGGACCCCGGGCAGGGAAGGAGCCTGGAGAAAAGCAGTCCCCTCGCCCGCCCCATGGCCTTTGCTCCCTGCTGCAGCTGCTTGCAGCCCAGCAGGGCTGTCCTGAGCAGCCACAGGCAGCCCCACGCAGGCTGCGAGCAGCTGCAGCGCTGGCCATGGGGCAAGCGAGGGCCTGCTTTTTGCCTGCACTCAGCACCAGCTTGTAACCCGCCCCCACTGCCAGCCTAGGCCCCGCACCGGCTCCAGGCTCGCCCATCAGGGCTGCGTACAGCAGCAGCAGCTGCGACCCCCCTGCTTGCCACACTGAGCAGTATTTGCTGCTGCCCACCCGGAGCTCGCACGCTAGGCAGATACAGCGGGCTCCAGGTTGGCAGCGGGGGTGGGTTACAAGCTGGTGCTGAGCACGGGAAAAGCGGCGTCCCACAGCGCAGCTGCTCGTAGGGCTGCCTGTGCCCTGCGTGAGCTGCGAGCAGCTGCAGCGGGGAGTCCCAGCCACGGGACGGGGGAGGGGATGCTTTTCCCCGCACTCAGCACCAGCTCGTCTCCTGCCGGGGAGCAGGGGGTCGGGGCTGCACGCTGCCCCCCCGCCTGTACAGTGGGGCTGGGGGGCACTGAGAGTGAGCAGGTGCACTGGGCCCACACCAGTGTCCCAAGCCCAGCGCCAGTGAGGCCCAGACCAGGGCGGCAGGAGCTCTATGGAGCTGGGCCAGCTCCCCCCTCTCCCTGCTGGTGCAGCCCAGCCTGGCTCCACAGACCCCTGCCAGCCTGTGTCCTGCTCTGGGCCCCACTGGTGCTGGCCCTGACACACTGGTCCCAAGACATTGGGATATTGGTCCCAAGATGGTGACCAGGGGGCGGGGCATCTATCAAGGGGCAGGGCTACCCATGAAGCCCTCAACAGCTTGCCAAAACTGGGTAATTGGCCCACCGCCCAAAATAATTGCCCACCCCTGATCTAGATTAAGTACCTGACACTGATTCTGCAATATTACAGCCAGACCATCTTGGAGTGGAATAGAGGAGCCCATGCAGTCCAGATCTGGCCCAGGGCTCTGAGTGAAGTTTGACACCCCTGCCCTACATGGCAGGGCAGGTGAACCCCTAACGCCCTACATGGCAGGGCAGGGGTCAACTGCACTACATGCACTTCTCTAGAAATACCCCAACCTTGCAGCCACAAAGCCAGCCAAACGTAACCATGGATCAGTCAGCAGTATAAGACGCATCTCTAGCTACCTGCAGGTTAAGACTTCCTGAATAAACTGCCTGGGCGTTTCCTTGACATCCTGTGGTCATTCAGCCAGAAAAGGTGATAAAACTTATTGAAGCAAATTACACTACCCTTTTTACAAAGTATGTCACGCAAACTAGGGATGCAAATATAGTTTAAAAAAATTATCCATTTAACCTCCTCTAATTATATTGATTAAACATACAAGGAAGCAGAAGACTGTGCTTTTCTTCTGAGATTTCATTTGGGGCATTCTCTTTACCAATTTGGATTTTTCCTGCACCACATATACAGCTGGTGATCCTGGACTGAAGCAAGCACAGAAGGGATTTGACAAATGATATGGAACCTGATATTTTTGGACAATACAAGGAATGGTAGCCAACATTTGTCGCAACACCTTTAAAGGGCTAAGCTTTCTTCCTCATTTAATGGGAGCACTACCCATGAGTGTGGCAGAGAAATCTGAATGATGGAAGTTTCAGTATCCAGGGTCCCTATGGCTCTGGTTACTAGCTTGCAGAATATCTTCACTCATTCAACACTGGTACCAGAGCAGAAGATATTTTCTGTAGATACGTAGGACAAAGCAGCAGTCATACCACTTAACATTACCTCATTTCAAAAGCTTCGTTTTAGCTATAACATTATGTTGTATACCAGGGCTGTCAAACTGGCAGCCTACAAGGAATTAACATAAGAACCCCTGGGCTCCCACCCAGCCATTAATGCCTCTATTGCTCCAGCTGCAGCAGCAACCAGGGCCTCAGGGCTCCCCCTCCCTCTTCCAGCTTTCATTGCTTGCCCCCTCCTCAAGGGTCAAGGCAGGGCAGCAAGGCACAGCCCATGGTGCAATGGAAGCCAACAGGCCATAGTACCTGTGTGGCATAGTGCAACAGGGGAGGCATCCACCCACCCACGCAGAGCAGCAAGAGAGGGGGTCACCAGATCTGCACAAGGTATGTATCCTGTGGGCCTATGACCCCCAGTGGTGTGACCCCCACCTGTGTGGCCCATGGGGTTGGAAGCCCTGTTGTATGATAATCTGGTATCCCCTCACATTGATTGTTGAAAAAAGTTAACACTGAGAACACAAATCATAACACAAACTGTCTGCAATATCAGAACAAACACTGTAACGCTATGAGCTTTCCTTCAGGAACAAACTGCCCCTCTGGTTTTGGACCTTTGTCACACATTGCAGCCGCATTTAGGCCTCAGCAAGCTCTGAGTCAAGATATCCTTTAAAGGGCAAGGATGACTTCGGTGACAAAGAAAGGGCTTTCTTTATTGTACTGTATCATTTTACCTCTTTATTTGCCCGGGGTAGGTTGGCAGGCAAGTTAAAGGTACATTTTGATCTGAATTTTCCAAGCTCTGACCCTTCCTTTTTGGCAACAGTAAAATTGTAGTTTTTAGGCAGTTAATTTTTGCAACTACATCAGAGGACCCAAAAATTTTGGTAAGCCTGAGGGTACTGTCTGCAACTTGACAAGTGCATAGGATGAACTGAACTTAACTTGCATAAGCTGCATAAACAGAACAAAGACTATTAACTCCTGGTTAAGGAGCTGTAACCTCTGAAGACTGTGTCCAAACATGTAGTTCTCCATCTTGATCCTATCACCTTGCAGGATAGGATCAAGGATCACTGAGACAGTGTAATGTCTGTGGGATGCAACTCCATAATATAGGTTGCACTGTGAAACTGCATGGGCTAACTTTGTCAGCCTCTCTCTGCCAAAGAACAAAGCTAACCATCTTCTCTCTGGTAACAAGCCAGAAACACAAAGTATTCAAAAAGAAGATAACCCAAGTCTCCAGAGCATAGGTGGCCAACCCATGGCACATGTGCCACAAGTGACACAGACAGCTGCTATATGTGGCATGTAAGCCCTGTGAACTCAGTAAAAGGATGTACTAAAGTGGAGGCGGGGGGCTCCCTAGCCACAAGGAACAGAGAAGGGGCTGGACCCTGCTGTGAGAGGTGACAAGTGTGACCATCAAGAGCTAGGTTAATCTTTCCCTGGCCATGCAGTCACTGCCAAATTCAGGGTTTGAAGCCTCACTCACCATATAAAAGCATGGCAGTTGTGGGGCCAGAGAAGGGTTAGCTTGGCTCTTGGCAGTGACACCTTCCTGCAGCAGTGCCTAGCCCCAGATCTAATCTGTGTGGGAAGAGAGCTCCCCTGCCTTCATGCCAGCATCCCAGGGTACAAACTCTATCAGGTATGGCTTCGGGGAACAGGGATCAGAGTAGTACTCAGGGAGTGGACGCAGATTAATTTGGGCCAAAAAGGTCACAGCCGCTCCAGTCCCTTAATCCCTATGACTCACCTGCGTAGGTGGCAGCAGACTGTTGTAAGGACTGAAGCTGGCCACGGCTACAGCCATATTTTTTGGTAATATCTTTTAAGGGAACCTCACTGATTAAATCCAGTAGTGCCAGGCTGGTGAAAAACCTGTGATAAACATAGAGATATGTAAAAAAGATACATATTCTTGGACACATTAGCACAAATGCTCTGTGATAACCAAGGGTAGCGATGTCCAGCCTTTTTTGCTCCTTGGGCCAGATGAGCACTGCCTGGTGTGTCCATGGGCCGGATTCAGTAGGTGGGCCAAATCTGGTTGTGCCACAACCACCCAGATGTGCAAGGGGATGGAGGTATGCCCCGGCCCTGATCTGGTTGCATGGGTGGGGAGGAAGGTGTGGCTCAGCTCTGACCTGGTTGCACAGAGCTTGGGAACTGGCAGCAGGGGAAGGGTGACAGTATTAATGATTGCTGTGCCTCCACCAATAAAATTTTCTGACCTGTGGAGAACCCCACATGCTGGAAACCATGGCTCTGCAGGCCAAATTTGGCCTGTGGGTCAGGGGTTGAGCACCCCTGACTTAGGGAACTCAAAGGCCAACAAAAGAAGCAAGAAAGGTAGCTCCCCTGATTATTTTACTTAACGCAAAGCTTCTTGTAACAACACTTTTCTTGCCTGATATGAATAAATTTGTAGGAAGCTGATCCAAACTGAGCACTTGCTCAACCAACAGGAGAACCTGTCCCAAACAACACTTGGGTTATAAACAAAATCTGGCAGTTCAACCATCTCCTACCACACAAACCTTTGCAAATTCCTGCCTTGGGCATCATATGCCTACTCATTCCTACCTCTTGTGGATAGCCATTTGTCGGTGCTGTTTCTCCGTTTTGGCTATGATTTTACCCTTTACAGAGCGTGCAAGGAAGCCTTCTTCAATTCCCACCAGCTCAGCAACTCGCTTCATTGAAGTGGGTAGCTTCTCCCACAGGCAGAAAAACTGGTACCAGTCAATTGTAGTCCACTCCTCATATACAGGAGTGACCTAAAGAAACAAAGTTTATTCAGAAGCGTAGACAGGACACTACATTAAAAAAGGATCAATAGAAACATAATCCAGGACATGTAGTATTTGCACTCTATGCATCCATAAGAGACTGAACCATAACCACAAGCCCTGAAAAAAGTGAAAACTAACTGCATTTTTAATGGTTGGCCTAATGAGCTCTGTCTGTCTCATGATCACACAGTTGAGAATCCTTATCAGGTTGTCCCAAATCCAGCCCATTAACATAAATGTTTTTAAGTTGCACCTGTACTTTCAATTCATATAAGATTAAAAATGGTCTTAATATTAGATTAGCACATGTCCAGAAGACATTTTTCTAGTGTACTGCACTAGGAAGGACACCCAGCAGCAGCCTCACTAGCCATAATTGTAGTACTAAATCAAGCAAAGGAATACAGACGCTACCAGGTCTTAGTGCAGCCCACTTTTCCACTTATTTGATGATTATCTTGAGCACAGAGGTCTCAGTGCTGTTATTTATATACACAAAATAATCGAAACAGTTCAATTTCCAAGGAACAGAAATAAAAAAAAAATTGTTTCTGGTTAGCATCCAATCAGCTTATAGTTCAGTCCAATTTCAAAAGAGAGAATGTCTTGATAGCTGTATCAACATACTGTCAGGCAAGGTTCTTTGGGTAGATGCAATATCTTTTATTAAACCAACTAAATAGTTGGAAAAAAGTTCTTTGCAAGGGTTTGAGCACAAACACCCTTCTTCTTCAGGCATTGGGAGACTCTGCTGAAGAACTCAGAACAAAAGCAGTCTCCAAGTACATGAAGAAAGGTGTTTGTGCCCAAACACTTTGCAAAGAACTTTTTTTTTTTAACTATACAGTTGGTCTAATAAAAGATATCACATCTACCCAAAGAACTTTGCTGGCCTATTTCCTTAGCCAACACAGCTCCAACCAACAACCCTGCAACATACTGTCAGAGAATTTATTTTGAAATAACAAATAAACAACTCTTGGAAGCATTTAATTGAGTGAATCTTAACCAGAATGTCCTTGAAGCACTTTCTCTGCCCTCCTCTTAAGCATACACCTTGACTGAACTGGGAAAATAGAACTTCTTTCAGAAGTCTGGAATCAGATATTTAGATGATGTGGCTGGGCCAGTGAGGTTGATGGCAGATGATCATTGCCTCAGTGCTTGTGGTGTTTGCATGAGAGAGGACGCTAATGTTGGTGCACCTGTCTTCCCACTGAATTCGAAGGATCTTCCGCAGGCAGAGTCAATGTTACTTTTCCAGCGACTTCAGGTGTCTCCTGAATGCCATCCACGTCTCAGCTCCATACAACAAGGTAGGGACCACAACTGCTTGATGAACCATGAGCTTGGTTTCAAATCACATTTTGCGATCTTTGAACACCCATTTCCAAAGGCTGCGCTTGCACATTTGAGGTGATATTGGATTTCTTTGCCAATGTCAGCCTTCTGCAAGACATGGCTTTTGAGGACGGGAAATACTCAGTGTTCTATAGTCTCACCATAGGTCTGAATTACCGGAGGTGGGAACTGCTCATTAAGAGCTTGTTGATAGAGGACCTTAGCCCTCTGAAGGTTAAGCATCAGTCCCATTTTCTTGTACACCTGACTCAAGACTGACAATTGCCTGAAGATCTGCTTCTGAGTGAACACGCACTCAGCATCAATCAGCATACTGGAGCTCAATGATTCAGGCTGGGATAGTCTTCGTTTTGGCTCCGAGTCAGCTGAGATTAAACAGCTTACCATTCAGTAGCTTAGTTCCACTCCAACTTGTTGGCGGTCAGATGTAATGCTGCGGAAAGGAATATTGAGAAAAGTGTTGAAATGACGATGCAGCATTAATTAACTTCCATCTACCTTACAGGGATCTGCAATAAATCTGTTACTGAGAAACACCACTCGCATACTGGTCATGAAGCAGGCAAAGAATAGTGATGAATTTCGGTGGGCATCCATACCTCAGAAGGATCCTCCACAGCGCTTCTTGGTTGACTCAGTCAAAGGCTTTCATGAGGTTCAAGAAGGCTGTATAGAAAGGTTTATGTTGTTCCCAGCATTTTTCCTGCAGTTGGTGAGCCTTGAAAGTCAAGTCAGCTGTGTCTCTTTATGCCCTAATTAACTCAGCTGGAAGGCCGCTTAATAAGTTTTGGTGAGCTGTTGAGGGCCACAAGGGTAGCCCCACTCCTTGACAGGTGCTCTGCCCCCTGGTTGACATCTTGGGACCAGAGGTCCCACCCTAACCCCTGACCTTTGCCACTGGAAGTCCCTCCCCTTGCCCCCAGAAGTACTGCTTTTGTGGGGGAGGGAGGCTGCCATCTTGGAACTGGGAAAAAAACAAATTACATACTAAAAATCGAACATCTATTATAACATATTTTAATTTTATTTCAAAAATATTGTTTTCCTGATTTGTGTGAATTTGTGTAATGTATAGAGGCAATTGTATAATAGCTAAAAATGCAGCCTTCCTCTTGTATATTATCGGGGGGGTGGAGGGGTGGAAGGGTATATGGGTGGGTGGGTACAGGTTTTATGGGGGGCTGAGGTGTGCATGTATGTGGGATGTGGGGGAAGGTGTGGGTGTGTGGGGGGAGTGAAGGGAGTGTGGGGTTTGGGGGACTGTGTGGTGTGTATGTGGGGTGTGGGGGAGGGTGCAGGGATGTATGGCTGAGCATGGGGTATGTGGGGAGATGAGTACATGTATATGGTGGGGTGTGCATGTGAGGCCCCACTACAAAACACATCCCCCTCACACCTCAAACCCCCAATGTGCACAGTTCCTACTGCCGGCGGCAGCAGCAGGCCCTCAGGGCACTCACAGTCCATGGCAGATGGAGCCCTGCAAGTCTGCGCACAGTCCGTGGTGCATGGTTCTGGCAAGCCCCAGGACTGCATGCAGGTGGATCGCCTCCAGCACCATCATGCAGGGCTCACATGCAGTTCCTGGATTCTCCATCCGTGTCCTGCGCCACCAGGGGGAGCCCCATATGATGAAGATAGCGGTGCAGATCATGGGGCTCAGCCAAGGTTGCAGGGAGCAGGGTGGAGCCAGCTTGGCTCCATAGCATAGAGCTCCCCACCATTCCCTATGACCTGCACGTGGCAGTGAGCAGAGCCAGACCACCAGCTCTACTGCACAAGGTTTGTTTTGAAGGCATGCAGCTTGGGTGGAGAACCTGGCAACTGCATGTAAGCCCTGGGGAGCTCTGCACGATCAAGTCAGGTGGATCCCACGCCCCCACCAGCCCAGGCCCTGCTTTCCCATCCAGCTACTGCTTCACTCCCAACCACCACTGCTTCCCCCCTGCCTACTTGCCCCCACTACCACCACTTCTGCCCCCCACACCCACTGCCACTGCTGCTTTCCTACCTGTGGGGTCAGGGTCAGTGCCATCCTGCAAGCGAGGGTGGGACAGCAGCATGTGCTGCCCTTATGAGAGTGAGCGGGTCTCAGCCCCATGGAAGGACAGCAAGGGCAGTCCGGAGTTCTACAGGATACAGTGAACTGACAGGCACCTATGCACAGACTGAATGAAATCCCTTGGTGGGCTGGATGTGACCAGTGGGCCGTAGTTTGTCTGCCCCTGCCCTAAACCCACACTGAGATTCCAGGACGAACTCTTCAGTAAGTGGAAAGACACAGTTCAGGAGGGTTCTCACAATGATCTTTCCTGTGGTGTATAGCAAGGTGATCCCTCTGTAAATTTCCACAGTCAGACCTGTCTCCTTTCTTGAAGATTGTCACAGTCATTGCTCATCACTCCAGATCCTTAAGATGAGGGCATGGACCTGTGATTTAAGCTCCTCTCATCCCACTTGAAGATTTTGGCAGGGATTTCATCTGCTCCAGATGCCTTGTCATTCTTTATCTGTTTTATAGCTTTCCTCACTTCATCAAGGGTTGGAGGGATTCTGAGATTGCCTCTGACTGGGTATTACAGGATGGAATTGAGAACACTCTCGTCAACAACCATCTCAATTGAGGAGGTTTTCAAAATGCTTTTCAACAGATGCTGATGGCACCCCTTTCCTTAGGTCTCAAGACAGCTGGTCTCCAAGTACTCAGACCACAGATGGCTCTGGTGGCACTAAAGAAACTGCATATTGTGAATGTCAGTGAGATGTTGAATCTTCTTCACTCTGTCTTCCCATCAGCTGTTCTTCATATTGCAGGTCCTCTTCTGGACCTCTGCCTTGGCTTGTTGGTGATTCAATTTCTTTTCCTTGGAGTTGGTGTCATTCTGCCAAGCACAAAAGGCCTTGATCTTGTGGTCGGTGAACTCTTGGATCTCAGCTCTCTCATCAAACCAGTCTTGGTGTTTCCTGGTAAAGAACGCAAGTGTCTCTTTGGAGGCACTGATGTCAGTGGAACTGAAGCCACACCAAGTGCTGCCAACATTCTCCCATTGTTGTTTATTGGAATTCAGCAGTTTTTCATTGAGGTGCTGGTAGAAGAGGTCTCACTTGATTGGGTTCCTGAGTCCTTTCTTTGTTGACTTCCTGTCAGTGTTGCTTCTGCTGCAGCCATCATTTGGGAGCCAGTTTAAGAGCCATAACCAAGCAGATGAGCCGGTGATCAGCCCAGCAATTGTCAGTTCCTACCATAGCTTGAGCAGTGCAGACACCTTTGTGATCCCAGGCACAAACAATGACATGGTCAATCAAGTGCTGATGCTTAGATTGCCGTGATGTCTTGTACCTGTTTTTCTGATGGAACAGGGTGTTGGAGATGGCAAGTCCATGTTCAGTGCATTTGGTCATGAGGAAGATGCTGCTGGATTTAACTTTTACCATCGTTTCCTTGCTGATGGTTCTGTTCCAAAAGTTCAAATCCCTGCCAATCTGGCATTGAAATTGCCAAGCAAAATAAGTCTGATTCCCTCCAGAACATCAGAAAGGACTTGGTTAGGGCTGGCATAGAATTCCTCCTTGGTTTTGCTGGCAGCATCAAGAGTTGCAGTATACATGCTAATAATAATGATCCATCTCAAATTGGATCTCTGCCAATTTGAGATGGAGTCATGAAGTATTAAATTAATTCCAATAGGGAACTTATTGAGTTAGTTTATGAGTTCATTCTTAATGGCAAACACAACACCATGAAGTCGGTGTTCTCCTTCCCATTTACCCTTCCAGAAAAGGGTATAGCCCTCTTTGTTCTCTGAGCTGCCGATCTCCCACTTGCCAGCTCCTGCTCAGTGCAGCGATGTCAATGTTATGTTGCCTGAGTTCTCAAGTCACAATTGCAGCGCAGTGTGCCCTGGGTGTTCACTATTAGGACCGTCTGAAATTGATTGCATCTTTGGTGATTTTGACCACAATAGAGGTGATCCCACTGGATGCAATTATCTAGTTATTTGCATCTGAAGAACAGCTTTGGGGAAAAGAAAAATTATCTCCAGCCTTAGAAATGAACAGAATTTGCAAAAATACTGTAGGCAAGGTTAATGGGAGAGAATCTCACGAACATTTTGTTCAACAGTGTACTTAATTTGAAATAATGCAAGACAAACTGCTGTGATTAAACACTCTGGGGAAAAAATACATTATTAACATATCTGCCCCAGAGCATGAACAGAATTCATCCACTCATTTTTTACTTTTTAAGATCTGCCAACAGGGAACAAATGCATTGGTGCATGATACAATGGCTCTGCCTTGCTTACTGAAAGTAGATAAAAAATATAACATGCTCTTCCTGATACTGACAGTCTCAGGCACATTAGGGATACTAGCAAATCCTAAAAACATGTGTCCTTTAGTCAACAGCTGGAGCAATGAAAAGGGCAAGCAGGGGAGTGTAGAGTTGACAGACCCCAATATCTTCTCTGTTCTAATCCCAACAATCCCAGAATCCCAGAGTTATTTTCCAAGAGTCATGCAGTTCCTTAACTAGAACTTTCAAACTGCCACTTTTTATCTTTACCAGGACAGAGATGCACGTAATAGAGCCAGGGATATGCATTAAATTTTGGACAGTGTTTCTTTAAGCCCATGAATCTGAGGGTGCTTATAGTAACTCCAAATTATTTCCTCAACTCATCTTCACATGCTCATAGCTTCCTTTACATGAACTCTTGCTGGCTTTGTGTATACACACACACCATTAGTAAACTTGTTTCCACACTTCCATGTAATAGATTCCTCTAGTCCAGGGGTGGCAAAATATGGCTCGCAGGCCAGATCCACCCCATGAGGCCATTCTATCCGGCCTGCGGGGCCCCTAAAAAAATGTAGAAAATTAATATTTTTCTGCCCTTGGTTCCTGTCAGAAATGACAGGAACCAAGGGCAGTAGGAGCCAAGGGAAGCCCAGCAGGCTGCAACAACAGCAGGGCCCACCCAGCCCCACCAACCCAGCCAGAAGCGCCTGGGAGCAGTGGCTGCCCCGCACCAGAACTGCAGGTAAG
>NW_017729034.1:11650042-11659565 GCF_001723915.1 Gavialis gangeticus
TGGGCAGGGAAGGAGAGCGGGGTGGGGGGAAGCGGCCTCTTCCCTGTCTGGTGGCCAGCACCCTGTGCTGCAGCTACTCACAGCCTGTGTGGGGCTGCCTGTGCCTGCTCCGGACAGCCCTAAGTGGGCTGCAAGCAGCTGCAGCAGGAAGCACTGGCCACTGGGTAGGGGAGGGGCCATTTTTCCCTGGGCTCCTTTCCTGCGCAGAGAAAAACGGCCCCCCACCAGCTCCATGGCCAGTGCTCCGTGCTGTAGGCACTCACAGCCCACGCGGGGCTGTCCAGAGCAGGTACAGGCAGCCCCAGGCCAGCTACAAGCAGCTGCAGTGTGGGGCACTGGGCATGGGGCAGGCAAGGGGCTGCTTCCCCACACCCCATGCTCAGCACCATCTTGTAACGTGGCCCCACTGCCAGGTTGGCAGTGGGGTCGTGTTACAAGCTGTTGCTGAGCGCAGAAGAAAGCAGCCCCACTTGCCGTGTGGCCAGTGCCCTGCACTGCAGCCACTTGCACCCCATGTGAGGCTGCCTGTGCTTGCTCCAGACAGCCCTGCGTGGGCTGCAAGCGGCTGCAGCAGGGATCACCAGCCATGGGGTGGGCAAGGGGCTGCTTTTCCCCACTCTCAGCACCAGCTTCTTCCCCACCGGTGTGCAGGGGATCAGGGCTGAGGGGCACTTCGAGTGAGTGGGTAGGGAGCCAGCAGAAGCACAGGGCCTGCCCCAGCTCCCCGGGGCCAGTGCCGGCAGGGCCCAGAGTAGGGTGGCACGACCGCAGCGTCCCAGCCAGCAGGGGCTCTATGGAGCCAGTCCAGCTCCCCCTCTCCCTGCTGATGCAGCCCAGCCTGGCTCCACAGACCTCTGCCAGCCTGCGCTCCATTCTGGGCCCCACCGGTGCTGGCCCTGGGATATTGGTCCCTAGATGGTGACCAGGGGGCGGGGCACCTGTCAAGGGGCAGGGCCATCCACACAGCCCTCCACAGCATGCCAAAACTGCGTAAGTGGCCCTCCGCCCAAAATAATTTCCCCCCCTTGCTGTAGTCTCCCCTCTCCTGGCTGTAGCAGATACTCAGACCCAAATGGACTAAACAGGCTTCTCAGGGATCAGCTTGCTTCCAAAAACTCAGACAGGTTTGAGCCACAGACAAGGCTCCTTTAGCTTTAAGTAGATGATATGGTCCAGCAAGAGTATATTCTTCATCAAACACCCACTGAAGTGACTAATGAGTCCAAACCATGATTAAAAATCAATTCATGTCAAGGCATCATGAGAAAATCCTCACTCCACCCTAGACCTAAATATTTAGTTTTGAAACATTTTTGTTTGTGAATATGAGACAAAATTAGGCTTAAATGGACACATGTTTAGTCTTAACTTCAGAAAGGCAGGTGTTTCCTAATTAGGATTATAAAAGTCAAACAAGTTCTAAACTGAATACTTCTTCCAAAGCATTCCACACCCTCCTCCCCAAGGGATCAGCTGAACAGAATATACAACACAAGAGACCCTGGATCCACAAGAGGCTCTGGTCTGTGTATTCTCTATTCTCCTCCACCTGCTCCAATGTCACCTGCTGTGAGAAGCAAGGAACCTACCAAATAGACTATATGCAGGTCATTCTCCAGGACAAACCCCTTCATAGCTCTCTGGAGGTCAGCAAAAATTTCCAGGGCTTCCATTGGTGAAAGAGAAGAGGAAAGAGTAGCAGAGCCAAGATGCGTTGGGCAATAGACCTCTGCTGTAATAGACACAAGTATTTTATTTAAAGGTAAATATATACTTCACTTTCAATTTACATAGTACTTAATACTACCCAAGCTTCACTGCACTTTGAGGGGTCTGAATACAGTGGTGCTCAACCTTTTTTGCCCAGTGGGCTAGATGAGCAGTGCCTGGTCTGTCCATATCAGATCTGGTTGGTGCTCCTGATCCACTGCCTGGGGCAGGTGCAGTGGGGCCCCATGCAGAGTAGTGGCAAGAGGTGGGGCAGCCCAGCCCTGATCCAGTCACACAGGAGAGGTCATGGCCTGGCCCCAACCCAGCCGCACACATGGAAGGGAACATGGCCCAGCCCCAATCTGGCTATGAGGGGAGGGAGGGGGGCACAGCCTGGATTAGGCCCACATTAGGGTTTAGGAATTTGACAGAGGGGGAGGTTGGCAATATTAATTGCCACTGCTCCCCTGCCACCAAATTTCCTGACACAGCAGGAGTCCCATGGATCAGAGTTAGCCCACAGGCTGGAGGTTGAGCATCCCTGGTCTAACAGATGGAGAAATGGAGGCAGTCATGCCCAGGGCTAGTCAGCAAGGCTAGAAATAGACATCACTGAATGAAGCAAATTAGCTGTGATCTGCTTCACTGAGCGAAATGCATGTTGCCCCTTGTCCCACCCTCAACAGTGCAGCACAAGGGGCAACATGATCTCTCTCGTTTCCTCACTCAGGCAGACTCATCCCCAGCAAATACTGGTATGGGTTTGACTGAGCAGAGAAAGCAGGGCTCCTTCTCATCCAGCAAGACCCATTCCCCTCTGCAATCCTTGTTCTTTTTGTTATGTTGCATCAATAGATTTAGAAATGACCAGTAACTGGGGTTTTCCAACTATATCGGAAACCTCATCCCTTTGTTTGTCAAGCCCCAAATCTTTTAAAGAAAACAACATAACTAGTAAGAAGCGCATATGCATTTGCAAACAACCATGTTGGAAGAAGCGGCCCTCTATCTGTTCTCTCCACCTTCTCTAGTTAATGTCATGTTAAGAAGTATAAGAAGAGGTAGAGGGCTTAGCATGGATCTACAGGAGTGATATATTTAGTAAATGTCATTATCTAGAAAAAAATGTTCCTGTTTTGCAAATATGAAATCTCTAAGGCTGTATTTTTTTAAAGGATGACAGGTGAACTTATCAAACACTCCATAGGTAATGCTTCATACAGACTGATGCAAGGTAGAAATTTTCATGTTATGCCAAGTACAGCTTTTAAAAACAGGACATTTCCCAGGATCCACTGTGCCGGTTCCCAGACACCAACAGGACAGGGCTCCTTTTTCGCATGCTAAGTAAAATAGTTTTAGCTAAATTTAATTATTCTAAATAGGGAAATATCTCAAACTAAACATGCAATTGGGGAAGAACAAAAGAAATGCCGCAAGACAACGTTTTTGGGGGGGCAAGAGAAGAAATAATGCGCCAAATCCACAGCCCACATACACAAATACTATAAGGCAGTAGTGTTCAACCTTTTGCTCATGTGGGCCAGACCAGTGGCTTGGGGCTGGTCTGTGGACCGGATCAGGCCCCACGAGCCAGAACTGCGCGCTGTGCTGCCTCCCCCAAGCTACAGGATCAAGGCCCATATCACCCAGATGTGGATCTGCATGCCCAGATTGGGCCCCAGGCCACCTTCACATGCAGATCCAGAGAGCTATCCAGCCCACAGGGCTCCCAACGGGTCCATAAATTTGGCACACGGGAGTGGTAATTGCTACTAATGCGCCCCTGCAGCTAAATTTTCAGACCCCTGGGGACCTGTGCAGGTCAAATGGCATGGCTCCATGGGTCCAGGGGCTGAACACCCACATTATAAAGCTACAATCCTTTGTAACAGCTCTGGGGCTCGCATGCCAGATGCCATGAGTCCTAATGAAATGGCCACTGCCTCCCTCTCAGAACACACACCCAAAACTAAATTAATGAAAAAGTTGAATTCACAACATCTTAAACAGACACCAAGCAAAACATGCATCTTAAGTCTCTTTCGGCCCAAGCCCAAAGTCTCCATTATAAATTTATTCCTATGCAGTTGCAAAAAAATTGTTCATTCAAAACTGCCTAAGTTGCAGTCCAAGGGAAGGAAGTGCGGACTTATAATGCACAGGAGCAACCAGCTTTACCTTTCACTCCATCGCTAGGGCCTGAAACCTGGATGAATTCATTCTGCAGCAGCCATGCCACACAAGCCTCGATAGCTCCATTCTGAACTCGGTCCTCATTTTTCTCACTCCCCTGCTCGTTATCTTTCAAACTGGCAACAAGAAGCGTACAGGAAGCGTAGGTCCAGACATCATCTGGAGTGCTGGCCACTCCACCCACGATGATCTGTTAAGGAAGGTTTCATGCTCATAAAGAAAGGAAGATATCTCCGAAAATGAACTTAAGGGAAATTAATGAATTTAGAAAACCAGAGTACAGAGTTGAGTGTCTGAGAGGAACATATGGCAAAAGCAAGTGCAAACTACTAACTCCATAAAAGAGAGAAACAGAATCTGTTTTCACAGTTATCTTGCAAAGAGAATAGATGAACTAAAAGGATCACATTGCTCCCTACAGGAAAAGAGACAGCTTGTGAATAGATTTGAAGAATACTGCCATGCTTTGGCAGATGTAACACACATGCATGCAGTCTCACTGCAGTGTAAGGAGCTTGACCCTAGCTCATAGTTTCATTGCACAGCAGTGGCAAAGCTAAGGCAGAATGTGATTCATTAATTTTTGGACGTAAAATAAAACAAGGAGCAGAATCCTGCCCATGGCTACTCATCCTGGTGAAGTTTTACTCTTGTAAATATATAACTGCTATCTTCATTTATAAAGGGTGTTATTTAAGATTTTTACTTTAAAATTATGTGATTCCTGCATTTACTCAAATATCAGATGACCCCCCCATCATTAGATTCTATATAGAAAATTTATTTTAATTTTTTTTTTTTTAAATAATTCTCCAGGTATAAAATCTAATTATTGGAGGCCTTGAATGCATGTTCCTCCCACTACTACAGCAGGGATAATAAATCTGGGATGGGTCAAGTGGCCCCACCGCCCTCTACCCCACCCCCACAACTTTTTCCCTCTGGCAGCCCCTTCCCCCATTACTGTTAGATTCTGCTCTCCCTGAGAACATGGAAGTGAGCAGGCATCCCACCCTCACCCCCCACACAAATCCAGCGGGCACTTGCCTCTCATGCCTCCCCCAGGGGTGCATGCAGCTGTTCCCCCCCACCCCGCCCTGCAGGAGCTGCCCATGGCTCCACCCCATGCCCAGCCCCAGCTGAACAGCTCCTGCCCCTGCCCCACACCCTCCCTCACTGTGGAAACCTCAATCTGCACCACCCCATACTTGTTCCCCCCAAAAAGACTTACCGGCCAGATACTGCTTTTCAAGCTGTTGGGCTGCATATCTGCTATCAGATCAGTATCAGCCGATATGGCTGGTTAATAATCGGCCATCAGTATCGGCCAAAAAAAAAAAAAAATCTTTAATGGTGCACCCCAGTACTAAAGGTTCTTTAAATTAGGGCTGAAGTTACACCTGTAGAACCTTTTCTTCAAGTTACACAACTCTTTTCAAATGTAGTAAATAATTGTTTTGGTATACAAAGCCACCACTTGCTCCTTTTCACTTGTAATCATTCTGCAAGTCTGTCTTAAGTTAAAAGCTTGAAAACATTGTTTTCCTACTTGTGTAAGTAGACCTGACTAACATCTATGGAGCAGATCTGTTCCTTTTTAAAAAGTTACATTTCAGGCTAGAACTGTACTTCAAACGTTTTCCTAATCCAGTTCTTTTCTTGCCTGCATTACTCAAAACTACTTGAAAAAGTCACGATGGTATTTGGAGCTTCGTCTAGATTTTGTATTTTTACTGGTGTCAAGAAGGGAACAGATCATAGGGATTCTTAATTAAATGGACTGATTTTAACAATCTCTTGCCATAATGTGTGTCTGTTTGGGTGGCATAGATCTTTTGGAATTAAAAACCCTTGATATCAGCAGAGAATATTTTTATACTTAAGTCTCTTCATCCCTCTAGCTATATTATGTATGGAGTATGAAGGCATACTCCATACTTAATATAGCTGAAGGGATGGGGAGAGTCATAAATAAAACTATTCCCCCTTTTGTTGTACCACTGACTTTCGTTTCATTTGTGCTGCCACAAAAAAAAAAAAAATTATGGTAGCACAAATGAGACATCTGGTGATGTCTGTTTCCACACTCAGGTTAAGGGTTCTCCTCTGCCTATAACCTAAGCATATTTAATATAGAACTGGAAAGGGCCTCCTGGGCTATTAAGTGCAGTCCCTTGCATTCACAGGCAATTGCTAACCAAAGAAATCCCCGAAGTCAGCACTTTAATTAAAGGGAACAGTGCCCAGAACACTAAAAACACCCTGCAACCTACCACAGGTAAAAAACAGAGAAGAGGGCACTGTCAATGCAAAACATTCTTTGTCAGGTCTGAATAGAAGAGCCACTTCTGGTTAGACCTGATTAAGAATGTCATGTGTTGCATTCAAAAACTTGATTAACTCTACTACACAGTCAATCTAATAAAAGTTATCTCACCCTAAGAAACCCTTTGCCTAAAGCATTTTTAACAGTTACGTATAACTATTCATCCTAAGGATAAAAGGCACACAACATAACTGCTGTGGAATAATTTACCCACATTTGACTCATGGAGACACATGAGCAGCTCTCTTACTGGATACATGCAGTCAGAAAGAGAACTGGTTAGCACTTGGCAAACAGCTACTCTGGGGTTGAAATCAACTAGGGGAGTAGATAAATTGTGTGTTTCAGGTAGTAATCTTCCTATATAGCAAGGTTACTGCATATTTCTCAAGAGAGACATTTAGTCTGGATTTGTTGTGTATCTGTCTGCTTCACTTCCACTATGCAGTAACTGTTTTGTGCGCCTGCACCCTGGCCTCACATGGACTAATACTCTAAGCAAAGATCTGATTTCCTTCCCAGGTGCCCCATACCTCAAGGATTGCTCGTATCATGCTAGAAGTAATTCCTTCTCCCTCTCTTCTGAGCAAGCAGCTGCGGACAGGCTTGAGGGATCCCTGCAGCAGAGCAATGCCTTTAGACCTCTCTGAGGGCTTGCACACTAGAATGCTCTCACCTATGAGAAAATAAAGACAAGATGCTCAAGAAACTGAAGACATTTTCAGAGATGACATGGTTTCAAGTATAACTTCTCCATGCAGTGGACATAAATCTGAACGTGCTCTGAGCATGAGTAAGAAATTTCAATATACTGCAGGCAATGTTCCTTCTAGATCCTTGAGACATTAGCGCTATAATAACTACACATAGTTCACTGAAGGCACAGTACAAAAGAGATGCCCTGAGAGCACTTGGGAAGTTGGTGGTCCCAAAGGTACAGAAATGTTATATTTGTGTAATTCTTAGCAATGTCTATCCTTTGCTGTGGAAGACTCCACAGATGCATAGTGTTAAACAGGGATCTGATCATCACTTGTTGCACTCCTTAGCATCGATTCTAGCAAAGACTCAGAAGAGGGTGATAAAATGCTGTTTCTTGCGCTGGAATTAATCAGTTCCATACTACACAGAAAAATCCATTTTTCCTCTCTTCTGCTCTCAGGATAGAAATAATTCTTACTCACAGAGTGAAACGACAGAGACTGGGCAGCTCCTATGATAAAACTCCACAAAGTTTAACTGATGCCTTACTCTAATATCACCAGTTTAACAATAATATTTCCCAAAGGTAATAACAATATATAAAACTATCAAAACAGAGACCACAAGAGATCAACCTATGTAACCATGTGTTTTGCAACTAAGTTGTCTTTGCAGTAGGAAGCATATAAAATTTATAAGACATCAGTATATCAACTCTCACTTAATAACCTTTGTAAAGAGTATTTCCAAATATTGATGCATCTTCCAAGTACAGCAAAAGAATGTATACAAAGATCCAAAAGCCACGGAACAATAATAAATACTAATACATGTATGAGATAATATGAATAGGAGAAGAAAAAAGGGGATATCGAAGACAAATAAAGAGGGACAAACATTCCATACCTGGAAAACCACTGAATACTAAAAGTCGGCTACTCCAAATAGCTGTTGAACAAATAAAACAAGCAGGCCTAGTTGATGAAAATATACTCTTTTTAAATCAAGGAACCAACTGATTTCAGTCATTTGAGATGTCTAGAACTAGAATGGACAAAGCGCTGGAAGGCCTCCAGCATCAAAGTCCTGTTCTATAACTACGTTGATCTTTACATTTCCCTTTGTTTATTAGGAAAAGTCCTACCCCTATTATCAACTTTTGTTCCAAGCAAAGCTGAAATCAATAGTTTTGTTGAACATCAACTGATGATAAATGTGTTTTATTCAATATATATGCAGCTCTTGAAACACTGGGGTTTTTTTGTTTTTGGTTTTGGCTTTTTTCTGGAATACAAATAAAAAGTCTTGATGGAGACTGGGAGAAGCACAGAAACATTTTATTCTTAGGATTCTTAAAACAAAGCATTAACTTTGGTAAGGATATTTTATAGCCAAGTTCTGTCCAGGTGGAAGGTAGAATTTTGCCAAATTTTGGATCTAAAACTTTAAACTTCATTGCTTGAAGGTTAAAATCCATTCAATGGAAACTTACAACAGAACTTTCACTCACATCAGAGATTGTTAATGCCCTGCCAGGCTGGCCATGCCCCACAGAATTAAATCAAATGAACAAATTATTAGAAGCAATAAGGAATTCAATGAAGAAAACAGACTGTTCTTCCAGTAACTGACATACAGACACCAAAATCAGTCTCATGCAGTGTAAAAGCATCCTCTGGGAATTACAAATTATATCCCCATTAATACTAAACGAATTCATCTTGATTAACTTTATCATACTGAATACCAAAGGAATTCATCATGATTAGTCACTAATTGTAAAGCACTGCCCTGGATGTAATTAGGTTAACACAGTTCTTAGAGAATGTTAATAAAGCCTCCACTTACCCACTGTGTCTGCTCCTTTTCTGCCAGCCCTCCCAGCCATCTGCTTGTAAGCCAGAATGTCCAAGAGTTTGCCACCAAACACAGGAGTTCGGATAATTACCCGGCGCGCAGGCAAATTCACCCCAGAAGAAAGTGTAGAAGTTGCTGCCAGGACTCGAATCAGTCCCTGGCGAAAAGCCCCTTCAATGACATCCCGTTCATCAAAGGTAAGACCTGAGAAGAGACTGCTTCCAGTGAGCACAGTAACAGCTTGTCTGCCATGAAGAACTGAAAATGTCATAACCACTAGTAGGAGAACCCATGCAAGAAGCAGTAATGTGTTAATGAACATTTGCCATGTGGTGATTGGATCTATGGAGGACAGTCACACAAGTAGCTTGGTCACTGTTTCAAAGTGTAATCAAAACAAAATAACTGAAGAACGTTTTTTCTTTAATCACTTAACCATTATGCAGTCTGTTATTTTAAAGTGGTGTTTCCCAAACTGTTGAGCATCTACCAGGCCGGAGGCAAGGGGAGGGTGACCAGGACACACATGAATAACAGCAGCAAATTGACAGGATCTGCTTACTTCAGCCACTGCTTCTCCCACCGGCACAGGGAAATCGATTCCAGTTGCTGAAGTAGGGATATGCAAGCACACCTGACTTTATTACTGTGGGAACTTTTCTACAAGATTTGGGAAATACTGCTCTAAAGTATTTGTAGACAACATGAAAATTAAGAAGAGCATGGTATTTA
>NW_017729034.1:11664565-11668561 GCF_001723915.1 Gavialis gangeticus
GGGCGGAGGCAAGGGGAGGGTGACCAGGACACACATGAATAACAGCAGCAAATTGACAGGATCTGCTTACTTCAGCCACTGCTTCTCCCACCGGCACAGGGAAATCGATTCCAGTTGCTGAAGTAGGGATATGCAAGCACACCTGACTTTATTACTGTGGGAACTTTTCTACAAGATTTGGGAAATACTGCTCTAAAGTATTTGTAGACAACATGAAAATTAAGAAGAGCATGGTATTTATTTCATATATTGCATGTTGTTGGAAAAAAAGGCCAATAGCATATTGAGCTGTATTAACAGGAGTGTCACTTGCAAATCAAAGGAAGTGATTTTTCCACTTTATTCAGCCTCACCTGGAATAGTGTGTCCAGTTCTAGACCCCACACTTCAAGAAGGGCGTGGACAAATTAAAAAGTCCAGGTGAGAGCAACAAAAATTATTAGAGGCCTGGAAAACTTGACTTAAGAACTGAAATAACTAGGATTAATTATTCTGGGGAAGAGAGGACTGCAGTGGGGGGTTGATAATAGTCTTTAAATACCTGAAGAATGGTTATAAGAGGATGTTGACAGACTTCTCTGTGACACAGAGGACAGGATGAGTAGTGCTCTAAAACTGAAGCAAGGGAAATTTAGGTTGGAGAGTAGGAAGAATTTTCTCTTTTAGGGTGGTGGTTTAGCATTGGGACAGGCTTCCATAGAAGTTATGGAATCTCCATCCTTGGAAGTCTCTAACAGCAGCTTAGACGAGCACTTGACTCGGATGGTTTAGTCGGGAATGACCCTGCCTTTAGGGGGGTGGGGGTTGGATTAGATTAGTAATGCTCAACCTCTGGTCTGTGGGTTGGACACCGCCCACAGAGCCATGTCATCTTGTCTGCAAGGTTCCCCACAGGCCCAGAAATTTGGTAGCAGGGAAAGGGTATGTGTTAACAGATCCAGAGCCACGACCATTAACACTGTCACCACACCCCTACCACCAAATTTCCAGACCTCTGGAGAACCCCACAGCCCAGATGACATGGCCCCACTTGCCTGATTGCACTGGCACAGGGCCCTGCCATGGCCAGATTTGGTGCACAGAGTCAAGCCATGACCGAATCTGGTGTGTGGGGTCAGACTGGACTGCATCTCCAAATGGCCCCGTGCTTAGAATCTGTCCTGCAGACCACCCCTGGGCTGTTCATCAGGCCCACTGGGCAAGAGAGGCTGAGCCCCGTTGGACTAAATGACCTCCTGAGGTCCTTTCCACCCTATTTTTCTATGATTCTATGAGGTATTTTAGAAATATAAGAAAAGAGAATTGTATGTGGCAGAGCTGGGGGCTAATGGTTTCTCTATCACTAAGTCCTGTGATTTGCTGCCTTGAACCTGTATTCCTCATTATTTTCCATTCTAGGTACAGTTCAAAGCAGCATCTACCCTTATAGTAGTTTTAGGCCTTGTTTTCTCTCAGGCCAGGCATGAATCTTAGCTGACCCTGGATTAATCAACGTAGTACAGCTACCAAGGAGCCCAGCAACGAGGAAGCTCAGGAGTACCTGCATGATGAAATGCTACTCCCCATGGTAAAGTTCGCTGGAGCACAGAGTCCAAACCCGAGAGTGATCGTCTTAGCTGGTCCATCACCTCCTCTATTCCCTCTTTGTTCAAGGGGATTGGTGGAAGGTTTGAAGTTTTTCCTTTCATCAGAAAAGAGGAAGAGGAAGAAAGAATAATTTAGCTGCTCTTAGCAGGACTACTGTGCTGCAAAGGCACAGCATAGATCAGCATATCACAGCCTCCTCCCTCTGCCCCTCTTACTCTCAGACAGCTGCAGGTTGCAGAACTCTCTAGCTATGATGTCTGCCAGCTTCTCACACCAGTTCTTGGATGGACAGAAGAGCAGGACTGAATGACCATCACGAACAGTCTCATAGCACAGGCTTACAACATGGTCCTCATCTCCCTGAATTGGCACAAAAAGCTTTTTCAACATATTGTTGCATCATAAAGGCTTTGAAAATATTGCCAAGCTGGCTGTCATAACACACTTTAAACCTCCTACCCCAAATCAGAGAGGAACAAGCTAAAAAAATGGAACCACATTTGTGTGACTTCGATCTTACCTTAGAAAGTCTAGGTTATGTAGGGGCAGGCAAGCCCACGCATCCTGCGACTCCTCCCTGCCACCATCACCAGTACCCAGAAACAGCTGAACGCACAGCCCTGGATCTAGCCTGCCCTGCACACACTCCAGACTCATCTCAGCTGAACCAAACTAGCTTTGAACCAGCCAGGACCTGCGTGCGCAGTCCCAACCCCGAGCTGCCCTGCGCCCACTCTGGACCCATCTGCGCACGAGTGGCAGTGGGGCAGAAATTACTGCTGGGCATGGGAGAAAAGCGGCCCCTGCCCCTTGCCAATGCCACTGAGCCCATGCCCAGGCTGCCCTGCAGCTCCTCTGCTGTCATCACTACCGCCACCAGCACTGCATCCAAGCCACCCAGCGGAGCAGTGGTGACAGTAAAGAGAAGCCACAGGGCAGTCCAGGCACAGGCTCTAGGTGGCAGCAGCAAGAAGGACCTGGCAGCAGTAAGGGGCTGGAACCGCTTTTCCCCCACAGCCAGCAACAGCTTCTGCACAGCCGCCACTGCTGCTCATCGTGGGTGGGAGGGTTAAGAGCAGGTACGGGGTGGGCCAGAGTCAGGGCTGTGCACGCAGGTCCTAGCTGGTCCGGAGCTGGTCCTCTCTTGCCAGGGCAAGTCCAGAGTGGGTGCAGGGCTGCATGTCCCCAGACTCCACAGAGCTGGCAGCAGCAGCAGCAGCCAGACAGAGCTGCCACAGCCTGGACTGCCTCGGAATGTCGCAGGTCTGTGAGGGCAGCAGGTTGTGGCTCTGCCCCAGGCCCTACCCTGCACGATCACCGGCCTGCAATCCTGACCTTCTGCTCCTGGATGCTGCTCTACACCCATCCATGGCCCCATCCCATCTGCCTGACCAAGTGTGCCCTGCCTGTGGGGGTCCCAGGCCTGTCCACATGGAGACCCTGCTTGCTCACCTGCTCCATCCAGCACCCCAGCAATGAATGTAAGGAAAATGGGCCCAGATAGCATCAATTGTGCATGCAAAAGCTCACCAAAACTCAGTAAGTGGCCATCCAGCCCAATTAATTGCCCACCCTTGCTCCAAACCTTGCTTGTTATGCAATAGAGCTCTTTGAAAGAAGTTCTGAAGCACTTGTTCTTTGTAGAAGAGGCCTGATTTGACCTTTCTCTCCATTCTTGCTCATGTGTGATGCAAGGAAAGCACACTAAAAGGCAGATAAGCTGATTTCAAGCAGAACTAAGAAACTGCTTTTTGCTCATTATTTGATGAGGGACGGGGTGAGGTTCAAAGTCATTTTATTTTTTTGGACACAATACATAAGACAACTACTACTGCTGCTTGTTAGACCCCATCCCCCTGGCAGAAGTTACTATCTCTAGAAAAGTCCTGACAGAAAGGTGAAGTGGAGAGCAAGCGGCAGTGGTCTGAAATGGAAGGCCTGTGAGCCCTGCTACAAATAAATTCAGATCCCTAGGAGGGAAAGTGAAAACAAACCCTTTCAGGACTACAACAACCACCAGAGCCTTAATGGAACAGAAACTGCAGAAACAGCCACTAGCTCCATTCCTGGCAAGCTGGCGGAGGGACCCCATTTTTTTCACTCCAGTTGCAATTCAAGAATGCCTGATACCCAAGTTCTGGGTGGAGACCACTAGCAATGAAGACGACTATGGCAATGTTGAACCCATATCACACTAGGTCTAAACTAACTGTCAAAACTGAAGTGATTTGGATTAACCTAGCTAGGAAAAACTCATATCTATTTGTAAAAATGTAGATCTTAGGACCTCCCAGGAGAAGGCAAGGTTCTTTTTTATGGCATCTGAGGTCATGGGATCAACACATGGAGAGGGATTGTTGCCTAGTCACTTAACCCTTAGGAGAGGTTTGTTCAGTTAGCTCCAGTCTA
>NW_017729034.1:11673561-11707354 GCF_001723915.1 Gavialis gangeticus
TAGCTAGGAAAAACTCATATCTATTTGTAAAAATGTAGATCTTAGGACCTCCCAGGAGAAGGCAATGTTCTTTTTTATGGCATCTGAGGTCATGGGATCAACACATGGAGAGGGATTGTTGCCTAGTCACTTAACCCTTAGGAGAGGTTTGTTCAGTTAGCTCCAGTCTAGGTTCATAAGAAGAACTGGAGAATCTCTGAGACAAAAGGAAAAACAAACAGATGAGCAGAAGAAAACTAGCTTAGGAAGGAGTTTAAGCTAAAGCTTTTTACATTACCATTAAAACCAAATTTCAAAAGGTAAGTTTATCTTTAAGCTTGAGTGAATGTGGACATGCTATTTTAAAAGTGAGGTAGGAATGTCCCTTGCTTGAAACATTACACTTAAAAATGTACCAGCAAACATATCTTACCTTAGTCTAGAGCAGAGGGGGCCAAACTCTTTGGCCAGCAAGGCAAAAATTAGCCTCAAACCAGGGATCCAGATTTTCCATTTCCCACAGAAAAATAGAGTAAACCGCAGATTTTACCTTTACTGGAGGCAAATGCAGATTTCTCATTTTACTGAAGAAGGCTTGAGGTTTTTCGATTTTGTGATGAGCTCTCTGCAGGCTGGAAGGGTTCCAGCCTGCAGGGAGCTGGAAGGGAGCAGGAGGAGGGCAGTCAGGTGGGGAAGCCACACGCGTGTGTGTACTTATGTGTGCACGCAGCCACCAGGCAGCTTGGAGAGCACCTCCTGCAAGTAAGTCTGAGTAGGGGGGAGGAAACTGAGGCCCTCATAGTCAGGGAGGGTGTGGGTTAGGCAGGGCTGGAGCTGGAGCCCTTCCCCGGGGCCTCAGCAGCCTGGCTGGCGCAACCTGGCACAGCAGAGCAACAGAAAAGCAGCTTATCACTGCAAGCTCTGTGCTGCCCTTGCAATGCACCCCCTGCATGTGCAGCAGCTTTGATCAGCAGAACCCAATGCCCTTACTGCAGCTGCACGCGCAGGGGGTGCATCACCAGGGCAGCACAGAGCTCACAGCAACAAGCAGCTTCTCCATGCAGCTCTGCTGTCCCCTGCCACACCAAGTTGTGCCTACTACATGGGAGGTGCAGATTGAGGCGGCCATGGTGAGGTAGGGAATGGGGCAGGTTTGGCAGCTGGGGCTGAGGCTGGGCCTGGGCATGCTGCCCAGCCAGGGCCAAGAGACCAGAGTGAGAATGCGCAGCCATGGGGCCTGGTAGTGAGAGCAGGATGGAGTGGCTCATCCAGGGGGCTGGCAGGGGAGCCAGGTCCCTGCTCCTGCACCCACTCCTGGGGGTCATGTGCCCCTCTCCCTGATTTGTGCATGGGGCAGAGGCAGATACAGGCTGCCCACTTCAGGCTCAGGGCTCCCCGCTCTGCTGCCCTCTCCAGTAGGCGGGACCTGGAATGGGAGGGCAGAGAGGCTCTGCAGCAGAGGCTCAGTGCTGCCACTGCCACCAGAAGCTCCTGTCCAGCTGTACCACTATGTTGAGACACCCCCTGCACACCTGACCCCTGCTGTGGCCAGGTGGGGAGAGGAGTGCCATGCCATGGCTGTACAGCTGATGCAGGGCTCCTGGAAGCAGCAGCACTGAGCTTCCCTGCCCCGCTCTGCCCTCCGCGCTAAGTTCCACCAGCCTTCCCCCAGGGGGAAGGCAGCAAGGAAGGGAGCCCTGAGCCCTGCAGCAGGCAGCCCACATCCTTCCCTGCCACCTAAGGTGGGGAGAGGAGACTGGGATCCAGCAACAGCAGGCACTGCCTCCCACATGCAGCAGCTGGGGCTCAGGCACTGCTGGCTGGCTGCAGCTAGCACTCGTGGAGCAGAAAGCAAGCAGCGTGGTCCTCTAGCCCTGGCAGCTGGGGTGGAGAGGAGGAAGAGGGGGCAGGGGCTATGGGTCAGGAGTGAAGGGAGATGGGGGAAGCTGCAGATCAAGAGTGAGGGCCATCAGCAAGGGGGTGGGGGATTGTGGGCTGGGATTGAGGGGCACCAGCTGGGAGGGGGAGTTGTGGGTTGGAAGTAAGGGGCATTGGGAATGCTGTGGCTTGGGAGTGAGAAGCAATGGCATGGGCATGGGCATAGGCAGGGGAGGGCACTAGCATGTCAGGGCTGTGTAGCATCACAAAGCAGCAGGAAGGACAGCTGCACCTGGACCCATGTTCTGGAGAACAAAGGGATTAGGGGGAGCTCTGATTTTCCATGATAAAAAAAACAAAATCAAATGCCAAGATATATAGTTATTTCGAAATTATTTTATTCTAATGGTTGAGGCACTGATAGGCTTTCAAACTGCTTTAAAAGTGTAAGTGCGTCAATAAAACATTGTGTTCAACTGATACCTCTATCTATCTATCGACATAGATATATAAATAAAATGGCATTTCATTTTAATGATAGAAAAATGCAGATTTTGGGGGTTTTAAATCAGAGAATGAGGGATTTTTAAACAGGGAAAACCAGGATCCTCTCTGAGTGCCACTCCAGTCCCCTCCCCCTACTTGGTTGACTGCTCTGTTTTCTGTTCCCTGCCCCATCTGCTACTGTACTGTATGCCACCTCCCCAGTCTACCACAAACAGAGGCTACCTGTGCTATTTATGATAGTTTGGCCAGCCTGAGGTCTAGACTGTAGTAGCAATGTTTGTCTGGAGTAACTGGACGGCAAGAGCCTTTAGTTACCTTCAATTGCAGCATGGGCTGAAATTCCCGCACTAGATTCATTGATGAGTCATAAATATTGCTGCCAATTTTCACCCATTCCATGAGGGGCACAGGGCGAAAATTAGTGTGGTACAGCTCAGCATTAAGCCAGGAAGCTAGCAGATGCAAGTTAGGGAGGGTGGCACTCATGCCAACAATCTGTATTCCACCAGAAGCAGGACTGCTTGCCTTTGCCTGTCTGTAATTGGTTAGAAGGAGATGAACATTAGTAAAAACCTAAACCAGTAATCTGGTTCAGAAGACTAAACCCTCTCTAACCCTGCATCCTGACACACAAAGCAATACATTTAAATCCCTGAAGGAGAAGCAGCAATTACTCTATTCTCAGTGTGCATAACTATCAATGTTAGATATTCATCTGAAAATTACCCACCATTTTAAAAAAAGGTGTCTTTAAAGTGTAGCCTCTTGATGCAGCAACAACCACAAGCTGAGTGCACAGCGGGAAAACATTTTTTTAAACATTTCCTTGTGGCAGATTTTGAGCAATCAAGTTATCAGAGTGTGGAAATAAAGAGATGGATCAGTTTTCACCATAACGTTTCTAAGCTTAAATACCACAATTAAGTCCCTTCCATTTTGTCTCAATTTCAAGCTATATAATCCAAGACTTGGGTTTTCAAAAGCAAGTGCCTACAAATGTAGAATCTGAAATCCTTATTTAAGCAACTAACTAACCAACCTCGTTTTCAAAAAATGCTGAGCACCCAATAGTTTCCATTAAAGTCAGCAGGAACTAATGGATTCTCAGTGCTTCTGACAAAACAAACCACTTATTTGGACAACGTAGTATTAAGATGTAAGAGACTTTTTACAAACAAAGATAATAGCCCCAAGTTTGGTACTTAAGTTGGGGCCCTGTTTTAAATCAGAGAATACAGGATGGATTTGATTTCTGAAGTCATGTCTGCTAAAATCAGAGGTCCTGTTTAAGCCTAAATATCAGTCTAAAAATATCCAAAAGCTAATGATGGGCATATAGCCATGATTATATGTTTCTGCTCTGTATAGAAGATACTTAGAAAAAAGTGGAATAACAGCAATTACATGGTTAAAATGACAACAGACACACAAGCTGGCACAATGACTCAGCACAGAACAAAAAGGTTTTTTTCCTTTAAGAATAATGTCAGTGATTAAATGTCAAAATGAATTAACATAAAGCAAAAAAGGAGTAAACAAATCATTCCCCATTTTAAGTATTTAGTCCAGTCTAATGACCTTGATGTGAAGCTGACTGGCAGGTTAACTTCTTGTTCATCAACAACAACCAGGCAGCAACCTGCGCACTATCCTGAACACTACTTGAACACATTTCTTTCAATGTTTATCAGTCATTTCTTGACAGTAGGATCTATGAGGTTATGGAAGTCTACAAAGGGAAGCAGCAGTGGTAAAAACCCTATTGCTTGGGACACTGAAAATTAAATAGAACAAGATGTAGAAGAGCAGCAGAAACAAATCCAATTTAAGCAAATGTTTAAACTAAAAAAGTAGACTAATTTGTTTTAAATTAAAACTTTGCATTAACTTTTTTCCTGAAAGATTTCACTGAATGCCAAAGTACAAATTAAAAACATGACGGTAAAAGTGTTTTTGACTACAGTGACAACCTCCAGGGAGATAATGTGATGAAACTTTAATAACCAGGAGATTGTAGGTCACAGCTCCCACCAAATTCCTGAAACCAGTCCAAACTTTCAAATGCTCATGGTATGGACATATAAACAATTTATTAAAGATAAAAGGCAGCACAGATTTAACACACATCAGCTGTTCCAGAGTAACTGCCTGTATGCAGACTTTAGCTTGCCACTTATCAGTGGGGGTTATCTGTAGTGGCTTGCCTCTCTTTCTCATTGGTTATAAAGAGAAGTTTTTACTAAGAGACAAACTGCCATAAGTTATCTTATGCTTAGGGGAGGGGAGGGCAATTACCATGGAGCAGTGAACTCCTAGTCAGTCATCCCTTTTACCCCACAGCAAATCAATTATGTGCCCATACCCTGAGAAAACGCACGTATTTAATCTACCATGAGTTTTGTGAATTTAGGTGTGAAATCTCCAACCCTGGAAATTTTCAAAAGCTGGTTAGACAGACACTGAGCTAGGATGGCTGTCAGGAATGATCTTGCCATAAGCCAGGGGCTGGATTAAATGACTTTGTGAGGTCCCTTCCAGACCTACTTTCCTATGATTCTACATGCGCTTTGGTATTGAGAGACCAATCTTAGGTCAACCAACCTTTTGGTGACTTTCTCTGTAATAAAACGAACTTTGGTCAGCAGGAGTTCCAGCAGATAACCCCGGTGAGAATCTCCCAGCATGTGCAACTCATCCACAACCACCATACCTACAAAAAAAGAGAAGCTCTACAGATATTAGCTCCCTCAAAGCTTCCTGACAATAAAATAAATAAATAAATAAAGTCAGTCCTTCAGCCCCACTTGAACAGCTGAAATAGGCAGCAACATTTTCAAATCTGTTACACTGCTCCATGCCCAAGCAGCATAGCCATTTTTGCAGGATTTCAGGTACGCTAAATCATACTGCTGAGTGACAGTGCCAGCTACCCTGGCTTCATGCTAATGAGTCTACCTACAGCACCATGTGGACAAAGCTACACTGCCTTTTGAACAAGGCAGCCCATATACAGCAGCATAGCGTGTTTGAGGACACCAGTGCCTGGCACAGTAAGTTTACTGTGTAAGAATGCTTTAGCAGCTAGTAGGACACATCTCAAGTACAGAGACCTCCATCCTGCAGGTATGCAGTACTATTCACATAAGGCAGGGGTGTCAAACTCATCTGGCCTTGTAAGCCAGATAAATAGCATGGGGTTGGCCCACAAGCCAAATCAGGCTCCCACAACCCTGTCCTACCTGCATGCCTGACCAGCACAAGTTGCACCTGCTTAGGCTAGTCTGGGACGCTGGCCCAAACAAGCATCATGGACAGCACATGCCCCCACCTCTGCATGCGAGTGCAGCAAGAGAGGCAGCACCAAGGGTCAAATAATGGGGCTCTGTGGGCCAGGTCCAGCCCACAAGCTATATATTTGACACCCCGATGTAAAGAATAGAAGTTAGCTTTAAAGTGATTGTCCAATGAAGAGAGAGTGTCGCTGTCCAATCCTCCACTCCAGGTTAAAGCTTCTATGCTTGCTACTGAGGCACCTAGTCTCTCACTGCACCATGTAATGTGGCAACCTAAGCAGTGCATAAGACAGGCAGGTCTGTCAGGCATAATGGTACTCTCTGCAAAGAGAGCCATTGAGGCACTTGCTTGAATTACTTGCAGGAGCAACCAAAGTACCCCAACAAAGGCACCCTAGTTTTTCAAAGTGAAGTGCAGCCAATGAGGACTACAGGTGTCCGCATGCAACATTTTGTCAAATGCAGCAACCAGCTGAGCAGTGCACGCCAGGGCCTGTAGTTCTTCCACACAATTATCTCAATTGAAAAGAAGAATAACTAGTCTCTTCTTCTATATGCAAATTAAATGTGACCCTGGAAAGTTGCTACCCTGACCTGTGACCTTACCTGCACTCCTGGGTTTCATATTCACATCCTACCTTACCCGTATTAATGCTCAAACACAGACAGTCTTCAAGTTTTGACAGCCCTTAGCGGCAATTGCAGATGTGACTGAACTTTTCCAGCAAAAAACAAAAAAGGAAGACCTAGAGATTATTTTCCTTCACTTTACTGTGAAAAAGCACGCATACAAACTAAAAACCCACCTCTGGTAACACATTACAGACCCATTCCCAGCTGACACAAACAAGGTGTTTTTTTTCTAGTCTGGTCTCCTAAAACATCTCTAGACTCTTACACTGATACTACACTGCAGTTAGAGGAAGCTTTAACTTGTCTTGTTTACAAGCATTCAGGTAACTGCCACAGACTACATAAATAGTTAACAAAAAATTAAACTGTTCTGAACTGCCTCATGCAGCAGAGAGCTTTGCTGGCAGTAAGACTTTGGTTTCTCTCAACAATTTTCAAAGGCAATCTGAGCTAGCAGCAGGGGGCTGACATCAACAAAAGGAACAGTTCCTGCTTGAGATGGAGCCCAGCCAGGACTGCAGTTGTCTCCCAATAATTTGTCTAAAAAGATAAAACATTCCATTAAGAAACGGTCTAAATTTAGAATTAATTAGGAGAGACAAGGTACAAATCTTGAAGCAGCATACTGACTTGGTTTTGTTTACAGGTAAAGGCATTTCCAGCCCATGCCTGTACTTTCACGCTTTTACAAAACTTATCTCCACATGTTCCCCTCTGAGATGAAATTTGTTAGAATTAGATTACTCCGAAAAAGACTCTCTCACAGGGGTGGCAAAAACTAATTTGCATGGTTACTCAAACAATCAAGTATCAGAAAGTAACATGCAATCAGCAACACAGTTCATTGTTCAGAATTTGGAGGGGATTTTGGCTTTCAAATAATTCAAGAAAATTCTACAGGCTTTGATGAGGTATGAACATGTGGACAGCTGATCAGATCACACGATTGATTGTACACACCTATATGACCCTTCTCTGGCACATTTCCCCTTAGGAGACACAGTGAGGCACAGAAGTGGACGGATGCACCAGCACTAAGGAATTTGATGTATTTGGAGCTTTAAAAAGGTGCTAGTATTAGACAGCACTTCCAAACACACATCTGTTTGTCAGTTGAAAGTATTTATAGTGCAGCTTCCAGAGACCAATATTTCCACGTGCTCTCCTTTGGTTACATATGCAGACAAAACTATCAGTCTCTGTGTTTTCGCACTCTCTTAATTAAAGATCTGCCAAGTTAGTACAATGAAAAACTAAAGCACTCAATGCACAGAGGCTGTGAAACTCAAGGGGAGGGAAGGGTCTCACAGCAACTTAATATGCATTACATTCTCTAACTTATCAAGGTTTAAAATCTCAATCTCAACAGTGCAGTAATATCACTGGCCAGGGCCAATGAGAGAGCGATTCTGTACTTAGTAATGTCAGATAAACCTGTACCTGCTAGGCAAACACAAATGAACAAATGAGCTTTTTCATTGTGCTAGAAAAGTACATCTCCCTCCTCAAAGGTACAGAGGAAACCCAGAATTTTCTAAGGCTACATTTCTCCCTAAAAGCATCTTATTCAATGAACAGCATCAAATCTAGTAATGATCCAGGCCAAAGGCAGTTTGTGGGCCTTAAAGAGAACAAGCTTCCCATAGAACTATTACCAGAAAAAAAAAATATTTTTGGCCATGCAGCCCAATATAGCCAAGCCCCATGCAAGGATTTCACCAGCTGGACTAAAGAGAGGTCCCTCTACAGTTCTATCCCCAAGGTTCAAGCACATAGCTGCTGCCACGTACACTCCACTCCATGCATCTGTACACCCTACCCCTAGAAAGCTTTCCTTGACACAAGCAGCTGCTGCCCAGATGAGAATAGCCACCATTACATCTTCTACCCACCGAGCAACGTAAAGGAGCCCTGACATGGGATCCCTAAGCCAACAAGGCTGCTTGATGCCCCAGATGGTTAACCCTGTCTCTGGAGGCCCTAAATGGGTTTCCCATTTTCTACAATTCTCACACACAAGCAGGCTGCATAAAAACACTCTTCCAAGGCACAGATGGGTCACATCCTAGTTTTTTACCCAGTAAATCCATCTGGTTTTCCTCTATGAGTCTGTTGATTAGACCATTAGCTCTCTCAATCGTGCAGACAGCAACATCCAAGGTAGAGAAACGTCCAGCTGGGGAGGCGCTTCCCATATAGCCTTCAACCTGTACACCCACCTCTTGAAACAAAGCCTGTGGGCCAGAAGGACAGAACATTTATTTGTGGATTAGAAACTTTGGCTGTGATCAATGCATAATACCTGCTGGAAACCTCCCAGTACATTAATCCTAAACAGGAATGCCCAACATCATCCCCCTTTACCAAATGAAGAGCACTGCTGACCAACTGGTGCCTGCTGTCTCCCACTCAACTGTTCCTTTCTGTACCAAAAGAGGAACCAAAACCAGACTGCAGGCTGAGATACACAGTTGAAATGGGACAAACAGCTTTATTACACTGCACACCATTAAGGAAGACAGGGAAACTTATATTGCAGCAGCCAAAAGTGTCAGTGTTTAAAACAGCTTCTGAAAGGAGCTTTGTTCTTGGAAGACCAGAAGTAGAGTCTGAACTGCCTGCCACAGAACAGGACAGACCTATTATTCCCAATGTAAAGACAAAGGGTGGAAACAGACATCACTTTGTGTCGCTTTTGTGCCACCAGAAAAATGGTTTACAGCAGTACAAAGGCCAGGCAAACAGACGTCCATACCCCTTGTCATGCTACAAATGCCCAAAATTTGTGGCCGTAACAAAGGTGGTATTAATCTGTGCCACTTTAGTGGCAGACATATATTTGCTTTGTGGTGGGAGAGCCTGGGCAGCCTGGGGCTGCCCACACTCTCCAGCTGCCCCAGGGAGATGCTTCCAGGGTTTGAGAATTACCAGGGTTCATTCACACCCTGGTAATTCTCCTTCATTAGGTGAAACATCCTGCCCATTGATTTTGTGGGACAAGTGGCATGTTCTCCCAGGGCTTGAGGGGCTTGGTCTTGCACATCTTAGGAATTCCTTGGCAGGATGGGGTTCCTCAAGCCATGGGGCATCACTCAGTAACAGTAGAAAGCCAGGCAAGTGCTCCTGGGACTTGAAGGGTTTGATCCTATACAGGAATTCCTGGGTGTGCAGCATAGGGCCACTCGAGTCCCAGGAAAACATCACCTGTTGTCCCACAAAATCAACAGGCAGGACATGCGTTTCGCTTAATATAGTGGATCAGATGCATCCTGGCACAGACAAACCATTTCATTTGGCAGCATCTATTTCTAGCCAAAGAGAAGGCCTTCATAGGACACCAGAGTGTGAAATGCATTGAATATTCACAGTATTTGCACTCTGTGTGAGCTAGTTACAAACATCTACTTCCCAACTTCTGCTCAGCATGTCATGCACATCAGAGCCAAACCAGACCACCATGCTTCTACATCTCCGGAACACATCATTAATTCCCCTGATTATGGGCTGCATGATTACAGTAAAGGCATATTTTCCCATTAACAATCACTGCAGAAAGTGGTCTGCAAACAGCCCTTGCATCTGGCTTTGTAGCATTTCCTGGAAACTGCCCAGGCTCAAATAACATCTTATATTATTAATCAAAAAAAATATTTAAGTTTCGTGAACAAGGATAGTCTGTTTTCTTCTGCCTTTGCATTTGGTCATTTTTGTTACCTCTTTGCCTTGCATTAACTGAAGGTTATAATATTTGGGCTTAAAATGCGTCAAGGAAAGGGTTTTTTGTAAAGAAATGTTTCTACTATAAATGTATGACCTAACTGGAGAAACTGCAGCAGAACCATATTACATCAGAATATAAAGTTTTATCAACATCAAAATTCTTTACAAAGCTAGACGGATTTCAGTGGAATTTAGGTTTGGGGGAAAGCAAGAAGCAGCATTCCACTAATGTTTAATCATCCCATTTTGACTTTTTCATTTTGAAATGACTTCTTCATTTCAATGAATTTTTGTTAGGTGAATTGTTGTTTCGTATTACATTATTTTAATGAATTTTTGTTAGTTAATGAATTTTAACATGACATTTAAAAAGTCAAAACCAAAATGAAACATTTAATTCCACTTCAAATATTTGTAGGGTTTTGGAGGATCGTCCCTTGTGGAGAAAACTGTTCCAGATCTGCAAAATCCCAAAAAAGTTACATTTCAAAGGCTCAAAGCCAGTTTACAAAACAGGTTTCTGTCCTCTAACCAACTCTTCACCCCATTACCCTAATTTCAGGCTATGCAGTCTATCTACTGACACTCTTCACAACCTTTGATTTGACAGGAATAAGCCAAAGACCCTACAATCTGCTTACCTGAAGATAATACTTTTTCTCTTTGGCCACAGAGACAAATGGGAGGATGAACAAAGCTTTCTTATGGGTCTCCAGGACTCTTTTCAAAATGAGTAACTCAGCAACCAATGTTTTCCCAGCACTGGTAGGAGCTGAAGTAAAGCAACAAAAGCAACGCATGTCATAACTTAAACTGTAAGAAATCAGGTACTGGATGGCTTTGGGCATAGAAGTCAGACACAAGGAAAAATTCTCAAAATGGCCTAAAACTCAATCTTAGGTACCCAAGTATCAAATCGTAGGTACCCAAGTATCTTTGCAATATAAATGCTTTGCAAAATTTGACACACATCTGTTCACTTCTAGGATGCTGATGCAAATCCAGCTCCAATCAGCAATACTAAAAGTCATCCTCACTGTGATGACAGGTCAGTGGCCAAAGAAAACTAGCCTACTGAGCTCAGTCTAAATCCTAATTGAAGGAGAGACACCTGAAAAGCTCCCACGGTTGGCACTAGTTGGCTCTCTACTGCCGGTCTCTAAAGACAACCCAGGAAAGAAATGGACATGGAAACCAGTCTCTTTCCTCATTCATGCAGGAGGTCTCACCAAATGGGAGAGAACAGAGACACTTGGTCTGTTCTTTATCTCTTTTAGGGTAAAGAAGATTTCAGCCTCTGGGGATACCATCCAACAGAATTCATCTGAATCTTCTCAAAGAAGCTTGTAATGCATGAGTCAGCCAGATCCCCACACACCTGAGTAAACAAGGTTCTTCCCCTCCAGGACTTGCCCAAGCATCAGGCACTCTGCCTGCCATTCGAACATATGCACAACTCCCAGGCTGTGGTATTTCTCCAGGACTGCTTTGGGAAGGCCCCAGCTTGCTAGAAGCAACTTGTCTGCTTGGTCCTCAGGAATGTTCATCTGTTGGCATTGCCCTTTGGAGAAAAATGCCACGTTAGCAGCAGCAGCATCACACTTTCAGAAACCTAAAAATCACCTTGCTGGATCAGACCTGCAATGCATGTAGTTCAGTGTCCTATGTCCAAGACAGCCCAGGACCAGACACTTGAGAGGAAGATACAAGAAATCATATGGCAGACAACTACAAAATAGTATCTTCCCAAAGAAAGCTTTTTCCTTGCCCCAAATAATGAACAAGCCCTGAGGCACAAGAGGTTATACATCTTCCAGGAATCTTGCATATGCTTTTAATACATATTATCCTAGATCTGGATATTCTTACCACCCATATAGATTTCCGAATTCTCTCACATTCTGCTAAGCTCTTAGCCTCAGTGACTTACTGAGTTCCACAGGCCAACTGCACATTGCATGAAGGAGCACTGCCCTTCACGGGAGTTTGCCACCCTTTAATTTCTGGACCATCTCTTAGTTTCCAGATAACAAAAAATGGTGACAAGAACCCCTGATCTTCTTTTCCTGTATCATTCGTTAATTTGTAGGCTATTATTATAGCTTGAAGGTCCTGATCTTTTTCAGCCGTTTTTCATATGAGACGTTTGCTTTCTCTCAAACCATTTTCAGCACTCCCACTAAACCCCATCAAACGCCAGTATTTTATTTGGAAGTGGGGTTGCCTGTGTTGGTCCCAGGCTCCAGTTGGGGGTGAATCAGTGATTAACATACAGTGACACTAGACAGCTTCCCTGTACTTTGCACCCTGTTCCTTACACAGCCTACAATTGCTCTTTTTTTGATCGCTGCTGCTGCAGCACAGCAAGCAGAAATCCACACAGCAATCCCACCCAGACAATTTCTTGACTTGTTCTATCTGAATTTAGAACCCCCACAGGCACCCGAGTAGAAGCACAGGCCTGGAACATACCAGGATGATCCAGTCCAAACCCCCGCAGACACACAGGATGGGCACCTGTCTGTTTAAGCCACTCTTTCCAAAGCATGCTGCTCTGCATTTGCACATGAGTGGCATCCAGTGACAACCCAGATGCCTCACTCCATTAGGTCCCTCTCAAATTCTTTATAGTTTTCCTGTGCTCCACAATCCAAGCTCATCTTGTATTGAGTGCCAACTCTGCTGCCATTCCTTTTTCCAGCTCATTCACAGGAGTCCCACACTCTTCCCCTTTAGACACAATGGAAATGGGGGGAGACTTTATTATTAATTCTTGTTGTTATGAATTATCACGGTTGTTATCATCATCGATTGTTGATGTTATTATGGTTGTTATTATCAATCACCAACCATGGTTATTGATTATGTATTACCATGGTCGTTATCATTATCATTAACTACTGTTGTTATTATTATGGCTGCTATAATCAATCATCAACTATTGTTGTTATTATTAGGGTTGTCATTATCATCTATAGATTCTACACTAATAGGTGCTGACTTGTATTTTTTCCAAGGGGTGGGGCCTCAGATGATGGACATGTGCCCCTGCCCCCAAGCCCCCAATGTGTGGGGAACAGGGGTGCATGCACAGGCAACGTGTGGGAAATCAGGAGACAGCACCCGTGATGCAGTGGGGGAGGCATGTGCCACCTGAGATTGTTGCACCTACAGCGGGGCACGGGGTCAGAGCTGGGCCAAGACAAGCCAGCTCTGGGCAGGAGTTGCTTCTGCATGGTGGGACCCAGCACCAGCAGGAGTGCCATGCTGCCATAACTCCCAAGGTGAGGAGCCACTTGCCCACCCAACAGCAGCAGGGGCTGCCGCTGCACTTCATCTTGGCAGGTGGTGTGGCGCTCCCTCTGACACCAGGTCCCTGTGCCCACATCTCTGCTGCAGCCCCATAACCTGCTGTGAGCAAAAAAATCTCAGGGGGCAAATGCCTGCCTGCCATGTTATCTTGGCACCCCTACCCCTCGCTGCCATATTGCCTGTGCCCTCTCTCCACCCCATAGACTTACCTGGAGGGAGCTGTGGAAGCTGCCCTCAAGCTGTGGGAGCTGCTCTCCACCACTGCTTAGCTGCCACATGCATGTGCATGCACAAACCGCCCCCCTCCCCAAGCAGCCCCTTGCAGACTGAAACTCTGCCAGCCTGCAAGGGGAAACCTGCCATTTCCTGCGTTTTTCTCCCTTAAAGGAAAAAAATCCACATTCTTCCAGTGAACAGAAAACCCAGATCCCTGGCTTCTGTCACTGTTCCTAAGAAATATTACATAATTCCCCTCAGGTTTCAGCCCTGATGGCCCTCTTCCCAAGGGGACAGGGCCCTTAGGCCCCCACACACTCAGTGTCTATGTCAATGCAAATTGCTGTTCCTGATTATTACAGCTGCCACCATCACAAACCATAGCAACAATAGTTATTACCACCATCAGCTATTGCTGTTGTTAATTATGGCTGTTGTTATCTCAGCACCAATTGCTGCTATTGATTATTATGAACCCGCCATGACTAACCGTAACAACAATAGTTATTACCACCATCAACTATTGCTGTTGTTAATTATGGCTGTTGTTATCTCAGCACCAATTGCTGCTATTGATTATTATGAACCCGCCATGACTAACCGTAACAACAATAGTTATTACCACCATCAACTATTGCTGTTGTTAATTATGGCTGTTGTTATCTCAGCACCAATTGCTGCTATTGATTATTATGAACCCGCCATGACTAACCGTAACAACAATAGTTATTACCACCATCAACTATTGCTGTTGTTAATTATGGTTGACGTTTTCATCCATACGGATTGCTGCCATTGATTATTATGGCTGTCACCATCACTAACCATAACAACAATAGTTATTACCACCATCAACTGTTGCTGTCCTGCATCAACACCCATTGCTGCTGTTGATTACGATGGTTGTCACCATCATTAACCATTCTCACTGTTACAAGGGCATCATCCTCATCATCCCCGATTGCTGTTGCTACCCATTGCTGCAGTCCTCCTCATCACCAGTCCCCATGGCTCTCACTATGGGTGTTACCTACGCTCCTCACCAGCTCATGTTGCCATTACTATCCCTGCGATCACCACCACTAACTACCACTCACAACAAGCCATGGTTGCGGTTATTGCTGATTTTTTCTTCCAGCGCTGCCATGCTCTGGGGTTTGGGCATTGTTTTAATGTCTACTCTTCGGAAACGAGAAAAGCATAGCTCTTTTTATACCTATACAGGTATATCTATCTGTCTATCTAGATACACACACGCACACATATATATAAAAAGCTACGTTTTTCCCATTTCCAAAGCACAGACGTTAAGCACAACGCCCAAACCCCGGAGCGTGGCAGCGCCGTTCTTAACGTCGCATCCCGGCTGCTGCTGTCCCCGCCCGGGCTCCCCCCATCCGTACCTGAGGGGCTGGGCCCGGGGGGACTGAGTACAGGCCGGCGGGGAGGCGGCGGCGCCCGGCGCGGGGCGGCGGAGAAAGCGGCCGCGCCGCCATGTTCCCGCCACGCCATTCAAACCGAGCGCCGCCGCTGCCGCCTAACGAACCATAGAGCAAGCGCCAGCAGGGCCAGAGCGCCCGCCCCATCCCGGAAGCCGAGCGCTCTAGGCGTGGGGGTAGGGCAACGCTCCTCAGAGCCGGGCGGCAACCATAGAGGCGGTCATAGAGCGCCCCCTACTGCAGGCCACGTACAAGGGTGGGAGTGACAGGGCTTGCTCCGCATACGCAATGGCGGCCTGCAAAACAGGGCAGGGCGGAGCTAGGCCACTTGTAACTGGAGCGCCCCTTAGCAGGGGTAAGGGAGGCACTGGTGGGCTCCCCTAGGCCCATGGCGGTGCAAATACCTGCCTTTGCTCCCCGTGGAAAAGCAGCCTGGCACTCGCAGGGCAGGGGGAACTAGCCCCTGCAGCTGTACTGCTCCGGGGCCCTGAGGGACATCCACCTTAGTGCCACGAGACACAGCACTGTTATCCAGATGTGCTTAGTACACACAACTCTCAGCTACACATTTCATTTTCTCTGAACCCAATGACCAAGAAACTGAGGTTGCATCTATCCCAGCAAGCCACATCAAGGGACATCAAACTGGAAGGCCATCAAGAGCGTGCCACAAGAGCAGAGACCCCAGGCATGAACGCCACATGCACCCAGATGCTGGGGCGCATGGTGACCACCCACAGGCAGTGGTAGCAGGGGTGTGGCAGCGGCAAGGGGGGATGCTCCCACAGGCGCTGCTGCCACTTTTTGCAGGGGGTGCACCGCCAAAGCTTGTGCACCCCCTACATGTTGCCAGTGGCCCCAGGGGCAGGCACAGCTCTGCCTGCAGTGTTGTTGCTGGTGTAGCTGCCCCCCAACAGAAGCCCAGCTGGTAAAAGTCACTGAGGCTAGGGCAGGTGCAGTCACAGCTTCCACAGATGTGATCTCTTCATATCGCTAGCTGACATAGCTCTGCTGGAAGAACTGTGTAGCGTAAATAAAGGCACACTTAACAATAGGCCATGAAGTAGGGGCAGCAGAGAGGATCCCACACATCAAAATCAGGGTTTAGGGACCTACCCCATATAACACCAGAATGTAGGAGGCAGGGGAATTGGGCATCATCCCAGCCTCTTCCACCAATCAAATGCAATGGCAGCAAGATATATTCTATACCAGTGGTGCTCAACCTCTCTGGCCCTATGGGCCACATGAGCAGCACCAGGTCAGTCCATAGGTCTGAGGGCATAGTCAGCATGCAAGTGCTAACCAGCATACCAGTGGAACCCCACACACCAGATACAGCCAGAGCCCAACCCTGCAAGTCAGATCCAGTTGTACCCTGACCATGCATGCTGGCACAATCCAGCTTATCCACACCTCAGGGCTTCCCACAGGTCCAGAAACTGAGAAGCAGAGGAGCAATAGCATTAATTGCCACAACTCTAGCAGCACTCCCCTGCCACCATATTTCTGAACCCTTGGGGCAGCCCAGAGGTAGGATGACAGATCCATGAGCAGGATCTGGTGCACCGGCCAGGGGTTAAGCACCATCACTCTACTCCAGCATTTCTTAACCCGTGGGTTGCAACCCAAAAGTGGGTTGCAAGAATATATGAAAGGGTCATGAACAGACTTTAAAAATGGATCAAGAAACGTATTCCTTCACCGGTCCACTGACTGAGGAGCTACTCATTTCTATAAGTAGGTACCGACCCACCCTCCCACCCTTCTCTTTTGCTACCCAAGATAACAAGGAACCAGTTCAGACAGCACTGAAGTATCAAAAATCCCAAGAGCTGACACACACATTATCATCCAATTTTTGGTTATTCAGTCATCACAACCAGTACCTGTCCATTAGCAACGTGTCTGTCTGAATGCTCCTGCTGTCTCTTCTCTGGTAAGGAGTGCAAGTACTTTAGGATAGGGACTATATTTTTTATTAGGTGTTAGTAAAGGAGGAGTCTATATGCAGGACTCCTAAAAGTGCTGCAATCATGCAAATGGAGACCACAGGCTGAATGAACAATCTACTTCTCACCTGAGTAGTCATTCAGGTCCTTGCTTTTCCCTCCACCACCCGAAGTCACAAGATGTGCAAGTGAAGCAGCATTCAGAAGCTTGTGTTTCTATTTTATCTTTCTTATGGATGAATGTTGAAGCTACACTCAGGTCACCAACACTGCTGAGGAATCTATGGACTACCACAAGCAGTATTAGAGCACCCTGGGTTTTAACTTTTTTTTTTTATTAACAATTCAATGGGCCAAAATAACCTCTCAACATCTTAAACATCTACAAATAACATACAGCCAGCAGGAAGCATTACTTCAACATGCTCCATCTTTGCCAGAAGCAGCTCTGTGCAAGCTCAGCACAGAATCTGAGAATTGCTCATGTATACCATCTACAACCCACAAAGGGATGAATGGACATATTTTCATAAAACATATAAAATCCACTGCCAGTTATCAATAGTGAAACTATTAATAAGCATTATTTACACTGGTTGAGAGGGAGGGGGGAATTTGGGAATCAAACTCTCCTCCTGCACAAGTCTCTCCAAACGAAACTCCCTTCACTTCTAACATAGGAAAATAAATTATCTTTCAAATCTACAAAATGAATCCAATAAGCCAGGATGTATATGCATGGCATCTCCTCCAAGCAAGTATTTTCTTCCATTTTACTTTTATTGTATATGAAAACAGCATTAATTTCACTAGCGTTCCATAGAGCTTCCAATGAATCATGACTATCAGGCAATTCACAGATATTTGGGAAAGACAGAGCATGGTGACACCTCAATTTCTTTTCAGTCTGTCATGCTGGCTGTTAAATTTATTTGGATCAGGTTTTGTTCTCATAGCTTGTTGTGTTGTAGAACATCATATCCAAGGCTGTGTAACTGTTTACCAGTGGTTCAGAAACTGATGAACCAAATTTAAACAGGTCACATTTCTCTGGCCAGTGGTGGTGAAATATGCATAATTTCTGTTAAACTCTCTAGAACCCTTGACAAATAGGGCAAAATATTCAAAGTCATTCTAGAAGTACACACCAGAGCAGTATCTACTGATAGGAGGTATCATTTACCTACTTCCTGTTCATGTGGATTTCACATTTCTATCCCGGTCCTAGGCTCGGACAATGCAAGCATTGTTGCAATTTGATTCCTACTCCAGGACCTCAAAGTCCTCCATGAACAGACCTGTGCTGTCGCATTGCATCATCTTTTATAAGCCGTATCTGCAGCACCTGCCTTCTATGCCAGGTAGAAAGTGTTTCTGCACCAACAGAGGTTGTTGTTTGAGAGGTCTTACTGGTGAGTAAGGGTACTGATATCTGTAGTACTCTCACAAATGCTGTGAAGACTCACCATTGGCACTGACAGATGTGAAAAAAACCCAAACAAGACCAGAACAACTGGAAGCACAGTTCTACCCAGCTCTGCAGTTTCTGTATAGATCGGGTGCTTCAGCGGGACTTTTTTGATGCTTTTATCAAAAGCTGATTCAAGCAGCCATTATATAAAAATGCCAAAAAAGCCCCACTCAAGCACCTGATCTATACAGATATTGGGTGAGGCGGGTCAAACTAATGTAACATCTCTTTTGGGCATGCACTGTGCTCAGAGTGGGGGCGCACAGAGTTTAGCAGTTTTGTTTTGTTTTTTCCTATGTCTGTAAACAGCCTATGAGATTAATCCAGCCTAGCTCTATGCAATTCCTATTCTGCCTTCATACAGGGTGACAGGGTCTTAGGATCCAGCGGTAGTCAGGAAACACCAACAGTACAAGCTTAACAGCCTCCTAGATCTACAGAAGAATTATAAAAGCACAGGGCTTTTGCAGCAACTGGTGCCCCAAATTCTGCAGCCGAAACATAGCACCCATCAGAATGTGAAGTATTCCCACCAATTGGTATCCCCTACAATGAAGTTCTGATCTGCAGGAATAAAGGTCATTCCTTAATTTTCCCTTCATTAAAAAGAAATTTGAGTTTAAAGTGAAACCACATCCTTCAGGAACAAGAGTTTAATGCTACGTTTCAACACATTAGGGCAAGGAATGCCATGCAGATACATATGCACAAATAGAACATGCGCCACAGTTAAACCCCCTTTGACAAAAGTAATCTCTCAAATATATGTATTTTATTCTTTAAAGCCCACTACTTGCATATATTCTCTGCTGCTTTGTTTTATACAGGCCAAGTAACTAATACCCAATGTTTACCAAGAGTTTCCAATGCCATTCAGCACAACTACTTGGTGCTTGCATGAATCTGGCATTTAGATAACTGACACCTCTTCTCAATCTGTAAACCAGAAGGCTAAATACTTTGGGAAACAAGGAAAGGTGAGTCTTCCTATGGAGCCTAGGCTCTAGAGGGCAACACATATGAAGAATATACACATGAAAAAGTTCAGAACAAAACTCGTCTTCACATAGTAGTACTGGGAGAAAAAGAATTGTGGGGAAGGTTGTTTCTAGTTAGCAAAAAGCAGAATGAAAATGCATCCCTTTGTCAGATTAAAGAGACCCAAATCAGCCGGACTGCTGCCATCTAAATAGTCCCCTGTTGCTACTAAAACATGCTTCAATCTAACAGGCTGTCTTAGTCAGAACAGTATAATTCTGTTACAGCACTGCACCCCTCCTTTCCTGATCATGTCATATCCCCAGAAAATCTCTGCAGTTAAAAAAGGCTCTGTTTAAAAATAAAGTTGACTTTCATCTGAATTTTGGGGTTTTCTTCATTGTAAGAAAAATTGTGTTAGCATAAGATTTTAAGCTATTAAAACCAGGATTACAAAAATCCAGAAGTGCTTGATTTCTACCATATTCTGAATGAGAGCTAACTACCAACCAGCCGAAGAATTTGGTTTCTTAAGTAGGTGCACAGCTGGTTCATCAAGTCTCTGTTCTGTCCTTCAACCCAGTGCATCTCCACTAACACATCATCCCCTTCTTTCTTCAGATTCATCAAACACTTAAAAAGAAAGCACCCACTAGTTCCTTGGGAAGTTTGTCCTTTTTCAGTTGTTAGCTTGCCAACATCCTCTGGAGTACTGGACTCCTCCTCGATATTGCCAGAGTCTTCACTCACTAACACTGCTTCCACTTGCTTTGTTTCTGTGTCCTCTTCCATGAGGTCCTCGCTGTTTTCTTCTTTTGCAGGAGAATCTTCACTTTGCCGGTCAGTCTTGGTTGAGCTCACATCTTCATCAGGTGTCACAGACTCTATTTCAGAACTTTCAGTCTTGTTTTTTTCAGAATCTAAGCTCAGATTTTTTTGACTGCTTCTCTCCTCTTCCATTGCTTGCAGGATATCTTCAGAAGCTCGAGGAAGTTCTCGTAGTTGTCTTACTCTCTCTCGTTTCTTTCTTCTCAAATGAATCCAAGAATTCTCAATGGCTGTTAAAAAAAGACTAGCTTCACCTTTTGCAGATGGAGCGCTTTTATGCTGAACCTGTTATAGGAAAGAGCAGAATTTTACAATCACTATTTACAAAAAAGGCCCATCTAGAATTACTACACTGTTCCCACATGTAACACTTAATGTTGTACCTTCAGATCAGCAAGTATTTTTTCTATCCATGCTGTAACCACAGCTATTGCTTCCACAACATCCCAGCCCATTACTAAAGCTTTGCTGGATAGTTCTTTGATTGTGGATGCCAGGACCATAAATGTAATCGGCTTACGAGGCTTTTCTAATTTTCTTCTTTTAGAGGGAGGTGACTACAAAAAATAAAACAAAACAGTGAAAACACAGAGAACTGATGGTCTTTGTGTAAGTCTAATATTAATGTGATGACTTTCACACTCAATGCACAAAAAAAGCCAACTGTCACACCCATGTCTGTACTATAGCATGCATTTACTGACATGTCTTGTGCCTCACTCTACCTTCACAGATAACTTTTAAGACTGCCTGAAGAGGCACATATATTTTAAGCTGGCCTGTTGCACAGGGATGAGTTTTACCCTAAAGTATTAAAGACCTTTATGGGTTCCCATGTTTGACAGTTTCATCTGTTTCAACAGGAAACTGTTAAACATGGCTCCCAAGACTGCACGAGACCCTCTAATGTTACAGCTCTGATCTTATACGCATTGAGCCTGTTCACTACTTCTCTCACACTCAGTTATTGCACATACTAATTGTATGAAAAACATGTGGCCCCATAAAATCAAGAGGTTAATTTAGGTAGTAATCAAAACTTCAGTTTCACCAAGACATGGAAACTGAAAGATGCCGACACAGTTGCATCTTAAATTGCAACTCCACAAAAAAGGTAACCTGAACAAATTCCAACTCTGTTCAAAAAGTGGCGTTTTTTGTTGCTAAATCCATATGGAGGCACCTAGAAAGAAGTGACCCACTGAAACCCAGAGACAAGTCTTTTTTTACCAGATTTCTTTCTAGAGAAGCTGGGGTTCAAAACAATTCTCAAGTAACAGTTGATTACTGGTCCAGTAAATGATTAATTCTGCCCCAAGTGCAGGCTTGCACTGCCATGCAGCTCAGACCATTGTTTTCCCCACCCAATCCCTAAGGTTGAAAGGAATAGTGTAGTTGTGTTGTAGAGAAATGTAGGTGGCCATGAAAAACAAACCAAACCCCAAAGGCTTACCGGTACATGTACATCATCATAGAAGCTCCATGCCAGGGCCCACCTCATGGTACGGCCTTGACAGAATTCAGTGTGAGTTACTTTAGGAACCTACAAAGAGCAACATAAAATTTCAAGTTAAAAAGCTGTCATTCTATTGTACACAACTTTTCACAGACAAAAAGCACTGTTAATATAACAAATTAAGGTTGCCCTATGTGGTATTTGCCCTTCCAGAATGTCAAGGTCAGTAATATAAAACTTCTGGAAACTGGGAGATAAAGAGTTACGGTTATATTGGTGCAAGTCTTAACTCTGCCCTTAAAGAACCAAACGTGACCAAAGCACGTATATTTGCACTTCACCTTTGCAAAAAGTACACACCCCTCAGGAAAAGGGCACTTTATAGCAAACAAGACAAAATCTTATGAATAAGTGAGCTGAGAACAAGAGCTGCCATGTCCAGCACTCAGAAATACTGAGGTTACTCCCCACAAATACCCTTTTCACATTAAACCTTGCACATGCTTACATTCATGGGATTCCATCCAGCACTATAATGCTATCAGTTTTACAGTTGTGATGGTTGTTGTCCTCCTAATGCAGGAAAAATATTCCCCAACTATCCATGATTAATCTAGTGAATGGGAGATAGTTCACCTCCCAATGACTTAACAAGTATCTGCTTCAATTAGCTATGGTAAATAAAATAATCAAATCATAATTCAGTTTTCTGATGTAGCTGCAAAATTAATCTGAAAAAATATCAAAATAAATCACTGCTTTAAAATGTATAGTGTGTACCTTCTACAAATTAAATCTACATCTATATCTGTGTTGTAAATAATATGTATTAAGGTTATATCAAACAACAAGAGTGCACTTTTTGTAGAAAACAGTGATTAAACCAAGGCTTCCTGACCAATTATTTAAATTGTCGTTTAAATCAATTCGATTTAAATCAAATCCACCCTGCTATAAGGCATGATCAACTAATTAACTGCACCATAAATAGTAACAAGGCTATACATGCAGCTGTCTGGTAGCATCACAAAGGGACAAACCAGCCAAAAAGGTGTTCCACAAAATATGTAGAACATCTTTGTGGCTTGTTTGTATAGTGCCATAACTTGTATGTGTAACATCCCCACGCTGATGCTGTCAATCATTTGATGACAGAGGTTGTCATTGGAACTGGGACAACCCTGGCCCCACTGCTGAAAGTGGCCTATTAGGAAAGCAGTTTGCTGAGTTAGGGGGATGTTTTTGGACATCCCTGTGCATGGGGATCCCAAAATCAGAGAGCTTCTACCCAATCCTGGGGTCTCTGTGTGCTGGGACCTTTAAAAGCCATGTGTGCAGTCTGGGAAGGGGTTAATCAACTGCCCTTCTCCAGCATTTGCAAAACCATGTCCCAGGCTCCCTGCTGGCACTGGCACATTTGGGATCCCTGATCCCAAAATTCATGCTTCCTGCCATGCATGTGTCACATGACAGGAGGTGCAATTGTTGAAATCGGGGATTAGATCCCACTGAGCCATTAAGTGAATATGTGCCAAACCCCTGAATGGAAGCAAACTTCCTCTATAAAAGAAGTGTGTGTGCAAGTACTCTGAAGCACATACAGGGAAGCTCAGACCTTTCCAGAAAGGCAACAATAACCAGCTCTCAGACCAATGACAAAGCTGCAAAGCTGCTCCAACTAATCAACCTCACCATTACATATAATTACACTTAACAAGGAATGCAGCTGAGAGTTCATGCAGATAATTCCCAGGGGCTACCAACAGCTCTAGGGCCAGAGTGAAGGTACATGCCAATGTAACCTTAACTCAGCATTCACCAACTGTCAGGGTATACAGAGACCTGATTGTCAGCAAACTCAATATTCTGGAAGGTCACGAACCACCACAGACCACCCTTAGCCCATTTTTTGGGGGTAGCAAAGGCAGTGTTGTAGAAGTACTTGTCATATATGCAGCAAAAACACTCCTGTAATACCACCAAGCCTACAGAACACTCCCATCAGTAGGTCTTAAAGCACTGGATATTGTTATCCAGAGTCTACACATATGGAAATGAGTGATGTTAAGGCCACCCAGCAGACTAACAGCAGAACCAGAAATAAAACCATACATCAAGTCCCAACCCAGTGTCCTCTTTAGGTCACCCTGCTGCTATGTAGTTCTGATGCACAGTCATTCCCCTAATCCTGTAAACATTTCCAGGCGTAGTTTATTTCCCCATCTCAAATAGTGTGCGCTCCTTCATCACTACCTGCTGTATGAAGGCTAAGTGCTCTGCAAATACCATCCCTGACAGAAGTGGACTGGCAATGCACCTTCCCAGGTTTCTCAGACTTCTACTAGGATCAGGTGAAGAAAGATGAGGGGGCAGTGACCATCTTTTCTGCTGCCCTTTGTGCCGCCCTGCCAGCCAGCACTTTCCCATCCCCTCAAGGATTGCTGACTCCCACTGGGGAACTAGCATTTTATTTTTATTAAATTTTTTTTTATTGTTGACTTTGCAGACAATCCTGGATTTCAGAGTGTCCACAAAATCCATGAAACCACAATGTAAGAAGATCCCTAGTCATAATAACAGAAGGGGAAGAATAGGATAAAAACAACAAGGTAACAAAACATGAGACATAATTCTTAACTAATCATAACTCACCATCAGGCCCAGGCATTAAACTGTAACAATACAGACGGTGAGATTGTGAGGAGAGACTTGCAGATGGCCTCATGAATTTCAACCAAGAACATTTCCCATTCACCAGGGAGAAAAATGCAGAAGTGTTTGTCCTGAAACTGGCATCACTGGTCAAGGCAAGAAACAACTTTGTGGTAAAAGCTCAGAGTGAGGGGCCTCATGAAGAAATTGGGCTCACACCACAGAACAGGGGAAGCTATAGGGACTTAAAAGCAGGATGCCTGAATGACAAAGTCAAAATGATCTTGATGGCAGCCAGCTGAACAGATAGGAGAAAGCCTGCAGGCATCTGGTTCAAGGCAGGAGGATACTGAGGAGTCGAGATCCAAGATGATCAGGGCCTAAGAAGAGTTTTGGCAGTGGGAGTAGGGAAGGAAAGTCAGGTCTTGGAGATGCAGCCTGGACATATAAGTCAAGGAGAATAGTCAAAGATGAAGCCAAGATTATAAGTCTGAACAACAAAAAGGATAATCATTCTGTCCACAGCAATACAGGAATTGGAAAGAGGGGAAGGTTTTGAGGGAAGATCAAGCATTCCATATTAAGTCATGTTAAGTTTTACTCAATAGCTGGACTTCCCTCAAGGAAGCGTCAGAAAGACTAATTGAAATTTTAGTATGGATGGATAAAAATTTGAACATTTCAGATACAGTGTTCAAAATATACATGAAATCATCAAAAATAAAGTATAAAGGGAGAAAAAGAGAGTGCTGAGGACAGTCCTAAGTGACACCCATCCCAAGATGGAGAAGAAAACCTACTGTACAAGGCATCAAAAGAACAATGAGATATGTAGGAGAAGCAATCAGAAGATGAGTGTCAAAGGCAGCTACCAAGTCAAGAATAACAAAGGAGGAGTAAGTGGCACCAATATTTGGCCAAGAAAGGTGTTATTACAGGCTTTAGTGGTAGCCATTTTGATGAAGTGCAAGAGGTAAGAAACATGAAAGAGTAGCATTTCAGGACAGACATAGCCAATTCTTATCTGAAAACTCAACTGCGTTCCTTCAGGACTAGATCTTTGCAGTCCCCAGCACCTTTAAATGGCCTTGTATTATAAAAAAAAAATCTCAGAATTAAAAAAAAAGGATAAATTAAAATGCAATGAAAACCATGGATTCCATCATTCTTCATATTTACTGCCTCTACCCCATAATATCTGAATAAAAACAAAATCCATCACCCTGATGGAAACTTCTGCCAGAAATGTTTACATGTATGATATCTGGTACTTACTCCTTGCTAGTGATGGAGTGTAAGCTGCCGTATCAGAAAGTGAAAAGATTCTGTTTCTGCCTTCCTCCCCCCACATGGGGAGGTCTTTACTGCAGGACAAATAAATGGAATAAATACAGAAATTGCCAGCCTCTGCTATTTCTAAGGAAACCCACTGAGACAAGATGCTGGTTGGAAGAAGCAAGAAGGCTGGTGTTTAATACCTAAAAAGCCAATTCACTGTTCAGTAAATTAACTGATCACCTGGGGCAGACAATCAGGCCTCTTAATGTGTGTATATAGTCCTTCTCATACTGACTTCATTAGTATACAAGAGTACAAATCAACTGAGAAATAACATAACATCACAGGTAACTCAGCCAATGGCACTATATGATCTAAGCCACCACCCCTTGCTTAACTATAAATCATTAAAAACTTTGCTTAATTATTTTATAAGCAAGTTTCTTCAAACATAATTGAGGGACTAGTTTTCAATTTGCTTCAACTATGAAGTGTCCAAATGGTAAGTCAAACGTGTCAGCCAGAAAGGCAAGGAAGAAGATTAAGAAGGTTCTAAAGGAGTTTAATAAATTCTCAACAATTAATCTGGTTATCAAAGAGTACATTCTGAAAAAATAAAGACGACATAATATTTCCTTATGAGAGTGAATCTGCTCAGAGTTTAAAACTCAGAACTACCAGTTCTGCCATAATATAGAAGCACCTTTCAAAGAACTAATTAATATTAAATGCCAGGGTAGGTAATGCACACAGAAAAGATCAAGAAAAAGTACATGCAACCTTACTATGTTTAGATAAAGACTTACCCCCTGGATACAAAGCTCTTCCTTTAATGGAGCTAAACTGCATTTCTTTCCTAGCATGCAGCTGTACCATCTGCAGACAACAATTTACAATCAATGCTTTTTAGAAACACAGATCAAATGAAATTAGCAACTAACTTCAAGGACCATTTCCACCAGAACTCTAAAACATCATAGAAGAGGAATGCTCTCTTGCTGAAATTGTACAATATCCCCACACGTATAATATGATTTTGCCAAATGGACCAAATGGGGAACCAAGGAAAACACTGGAAAAGAAGCTTCCATACTGGGATTTCTGAGATTAGATACTAAGCTTTTAAAGAGCATCTAATTAGGCAAGAGTCCCATTCTGTGAGGCGACTCCAGTGGTCTGTAAAAACGTCACTGTTTAGCAATCACTTATTTTAATAGTTCAATTTTTACCTTAGTGCGTGAAAAAGATATAATTAATTACAAACTACATGTCTGTATTAGAGAACCAGGTCTACCACCTAGAAATTCCACCCAATGAAAAACCAGTGTAAAATTGTTTCTCTCAATTTCCAGCTGTCTAAGCCCCACATCTCAGCAAGTAGGATGAATTTGTTGAATCTCCTGACTATCCTGGTAAAGAGCAGTAATTGAGGAAGGTATGCATCTGCTGACATGGCTAGCTGAAGACATCTTTTTAGTTGGCCCAAAATCTGGAATAGAATTAGTACAAATTCTTCCTGAGTTTTATAAGAAGTATGATAAAATAAAAGTGCTCTGCATCCCTCAGCATCAAAGCCTTGCTCTTGAGAAATCAACTCTGATGGATGGGCCACTGCATCCAGATGTCTGAGAACCACCTCCCTCGCCAGATTCTCTTTTCCCAGCTCTTCATTGGCCAAAGCTCAAAGGGTAGCCAAAGGAAACGGTACAAAGACACACTCAAGGTTGCCCTCAAGCACGGAGGCATTGACACCAATGGCTGGGAGAAGCAAGCTGCTGACTGTTTGGTGTGGTGCCACCTGGTCCACCAAGGCACACACCACTTGGAGGCCCGATGCCTCGATACTGAGGTGCAACAGTAGCGGCAGAGGAAGGAGGAGGAGACCAACCTGGGGCTGTGAATCCCACTCTCCTGAGCAACAACATGCCCCTGCCGCCACTGCTGAAGAACGTGCGTATCCAGAATCAGGCTCCAATCACCTGAAGACCCATATCAAGCCTGACAGACGTCATCCTTGACTCCGGAGGGACTGCCAACAATGATGACAAGTCAAGATCAGCCTGGTTGATAGATTAGTCTGCAATCTCACTACCTATTGTCATGTGCAATGGTACAGGGAGTCCTCAACTGTCTTGAAAGAATCTAGCACTATGCCTTTATCTCACAAACAGCAGTGAGGACTTTCATCCTACTATACAACCCATTACCAACTGGAAGTTAAATATAATTCCAAAAGTTGACAGGACAGCCTCCAGTACTAACAGCCAATAATTTTTTTTTTTCTCTGTGTTTGGAAGAACAATTTTTATTGCATCACTCTCCTCTGCAAAAAAAAAGACAAGCAAGCTTAATTTTCTTGTATATTAAGGAACTGTTTCTACATCTGTTTCTTGATAATATGGTGCTACAAGCAATTTTATCAGTTTAATCAGTCGCCAATTACATCACTTCTTTCCCTGTATAGTTTTCCTCCTAAGGAACAAAGCTGATACTACCCGAATGTCTGCAGTAATTAGAACCGCAGCCAAACACATGAGAATTACCATAAATTGTGATATTTTAAGTTGCTTTAAAAGATCTCAGACTTACTTCCTGCTGGTCTAGGTTCTTTTACTTTCATTTTATCATACTTCCTATAAAACTGCAGTCTAAGAAATTGTTTCTTTTTGTAACAAAAATAAAAAATACAAAAAATTGAATGCCTCAACAGGTCTCTGGCCCTGCAACCAATGCAGCTCTCCATTTTTAATCTCAAGACCTTCAAGACAGAAAAAAGATTTTGGCAGTACCTACATGATGTGCACTTCTAATGCAATACTCTGGCTCTGAGGGCTAATAATTGCCAGAGGTATGAACAAGTGAATAGCAAACCAAAGAAAGGAAAACAAATATTACCTCTATATAGGCGACTCACAAAACCAGTGAAATATATGGACATTTAATGTACAAAGTCTCAGAAGCTTATTAAAGTTTGCAGAGAATTCAGAAGATCTACAGGCATCATTTACAAGTTTGGCAAAAATCATACTGCAGTGGACAAATCCATTTAGCACACTGAAGAGAATGTTTAGAAGTGGTCTCATCATAGTCTAGGCTCACTTCATTACGTAGGGAGAGGCAACTGATGCTAGAGGGCTCTAATCTAAGAGATAAAGTTATGCTAAGACCTAACAGCTGGAAGTTTTAAATCAGTAAAGTTCAAGATGAAAAGGTTGCATGTTTTAATTGTAACAGTAAAAGAGCATATTATCAAGGGATATGGTAGACAGCTCTTTCTTGTGTGTCTTTACATCAAGGCTGGATGCCTTTAAAAAAGTTGGGGGGGAAGTATTTTCCAATTCAACTACAGGCTGCTGGACTACATGAAGTTCACTGGCACCAAGTGTAATGTATTAATCTGAAAAAGAAAGCGTCTATCAACTGCTTTATTTTATGTAAACTTTGTAGTTCTTGGATGTAATGCAGGTTCATGTGTCAAATGAGTTAAGCAATCTCTTTGGAAAATGGCTATTAAAAGAAACAAAAGTTAATTTGCCACATAATTGGATTTTCACACAAACCAAGATGTTTTGCAGTAGTAAAAATCAGTTTGAAGCAATTTCCCCCAGGGAGAAAACGGGACCAGTTCTTACCGCAATCTCTTTTTGAGCTGCAGACTATCATGGATTATTCTTTTTACAAATTCTAGTTCTCCTCCTTCAGCCATGATCTCAGTAATCCCCCCAGTGTTTACAGAGCTGGGAGGGGGTCGTCGAGGATTTCGAGAATTTACACCCTGGGCAAAAAGATCAAGCATTTATTAGAAAGAAAGTCACTCCCCTCAACTGCCTGCCAGGTCCTAATGCCATCAAACCAACCGCACTCCCCGTATAAAGTAATGCTTACACATTTTAAAGATCAATGTAAGTGTAACATTTTAATATTACATCTCTACCACCAGATAGCAGAAGTCTATCACAGTTCATTCCCATTTTTTCAGTAGATGGGATGGCAAAAAACATCCAGTGTCAGCAGAGGTGAAGACTTGCAGAAAAGTTGCATTTCACTGAGCATTCTGACATAGCATTCTTATTTCATGAGCACAAATTCTGAACCTTTTTAAAAAGTCTCCTATCATTCCTTTTCCCACCACAACAATGGGGAGGATGAATTTAAGATGACTGCCCCTCCCCAATAATCAGATTTAATATGTGGAAAACTAATACATTTATAATCCATGTATAGAATCTAATTATGGGGGCGTCATTTTTGATTCAGGTAACTATGGTATACAACATTTAATCTGTAGACATACTATACCTGAGCTTCCAACTGGTTGGCAAAAAAGGGAGGATTACACATGCAAAAATCATAAATGATCTCAGATTCCTCTTTTAGAGCATCCATTAGAAGCGTCTTCTGTGGTACTTTAACCACTAGGAGAAAAAGAAGGTTTCTTTGGTGAGGAACTAAAATTAACTTCAGTATCTTATATGTTAATTATAGCCTAAATCTGTCAAAAACATATACAAGCCAGCGCAAGCATTAACCACTCTCCATTGCAAATGAAAGCTTTACTCTCTCTCGTTACAGGAACATATGTGAACAGGTCTTTCTTACACATGGTGAAATAGAATTGCTTTGCAGCAGCTATAATTATAATGAACTATTAGATGCAACTATAAACCCAATCCTTATCCCCTCAAAAATCAGCACAATCTGTTGCATCAGTTGCAAAATGATAATCTAGATGAGGAGCAGAGGTAGAATTTTTACAAAATATTAGCAGCCAATTGGACATGAGAGTCCAGAATTACTATATCCAATAAAGGTGTTCAAAATTTGAATGTTTTAACTTTTATGACCATTTAAAACAGGAAAGGATGGGAGGAGAGAGGGGACAGCCCTAGATTAGCAGACTGTCCTGGCTGAAGCATAGCACACAATATCAAACCTTACTTGAAATTAATTTACAAGGATCAATCAGAAAGCAATGTCTCCCATTTATTCCCCTTGGCCAAATACTATTGAAAAAAAATATTACAACTACACAGAAAGTGTGTATATCAAGGATGACTGATGGAGAATGAGACTATGTTGATGTGCAAATTTTCTGTACAAGGTTAATACCAAATTTACTTGAATGTAAGACTAGGCTTTTCCACTCTATTCAGCACTGGGGGGGTAGGGGGCACAACCACTGGTCTCAGAATTGAGTACAGGTCCAGCAAACAGCTGCAATGGCTGGGAAAGGGGCACAGGAAGCACAAGGGAAAAGGGCAGAAAGGGAATGCCAGGAAATGGATGTGCAGAGTGAAGGGGCACAGGGAAAGGGACACATGGAACAAAAGGAAATGGGATGGGGGAAGGGACACATGTAGGAAGGGGAGTACAGTGCAGCGGGGAGCAGGAGCACAGAGGAGAGCAAGAGTACAGGAGAAGGGACACATGGTGTGGAAAGGAGCCCAGGGGAAGAGACACGTGGAACATGTGGAAAGGGTGCACAGGAAGGACAGTGTGGAGGGGAGGGCAGGGAAAGGGATGGCAGGGGGAGTCCCACAAAAGGTAGCCCTTTCAGCCAATCAGCAGGGGTAACCATCTTGGCTGCTCCCCTTTGTGATGGCAGCTCCCCCTACTGGCAGGCTGCAAGGCTGGGCTGCAGCAGTCACTGGCTCCTACTAGGAAGCCAGCATTTTATTTTTAGTAAGTTTTTCCCCCCCAGAGATTCCATGCAAGCTGCAAGGAACACTAGTTTTTGTAGTGATCACGGAAACTGCTTTTTTCCACGGTTTCTGAGAAAATTGCAAAATCGTGAACTGAGTAGTTGCTTGGTAATATGAAGCAGGGGGCAATAAAACAAAGGAGGAAATATGACTTGATTTTGGCCCTTATTCTTTATGCAAGTAGCGCAATTACACCTAAGGAACATAAAACAGGTTTCAAAGTATTAGAGAAGGCAGATGGTTTGTTCTTCATTAGCCCAGTATATTTTCCAGTGATGGAAAGATTCATTTTCATCTTAGTTCTTCAAAGGAAAAAAAAGACCACGAATGATGATTTAAGTCATCTACTTCATTCTTCCCACAGGAGCATATTCTATCCAAACACAGGTTCCAACACCACCTGCCCATGACAACTAAAGTTCTCATTAGAGGGCATCCCAATCTAATAATGGCCTCTCATTGTTTGAATTTTGTACCGCAGACAGGTAGATTTCTAGGTCAAAGACATGTTTTATTAATCTTAAAAAAGAGAGAGGTTTAAGACAAGCTTACTGCCAGCATATCAGTCTGCATGCTGACATTTTTAATTAATAAATGTATGTCTTGTACAGGGGAAATACTGGGTCAGTGACTCTTAGTACATTTCCCAGGCCATTTGTCTGGAGGAGAATATAGACATTATTTAGCCATCCAAATAAGGGTGTATTTGGCAACAGATAGGCTTCTAGAATACACTTCTTTAGATACCTGGTAGGTGTAAAAGATCTAATTTTCAACCAGTAGTTTAGAGTTCTTAACTGAGCTAAGGTGCTCACATTTATCAGAGTGCATAAGCCTCCCAACTGTAGAATAACACAGAGAAAAGCAGCCTTAAAAATTAATTAGAAGCCTTTCTGGTTTTTGGATGCACCCTAGGGTCACCACCTCCGAGTTCTGCTCTATACAATAAAATGGACTCTACCTTGAATCTACAGACCTTTAGTGCTTCCAAAACTACTCTTCTATCTGTCATCTTGTAAAAAGAAAACACTCCACCCAAGGGTTGTTTTGCTCTAGCATTTACATTTTCTATGTGCTTATCCCAGCTCAGATTTTTGCTAAAGTAGGTTCCAAGGTAAAGGAAGACACCATTTGTAGTTTCTTTTCCTATGAAAATCAATCTTGTTTACCCCCCCAAAAATACCTTGGTTTTCGCTCAGCATCCAATTAGCAAGAGCAAAAATTCTCAGTTGTCACCGAACATGGCAAATACTTAGCTATATCTGTTTAAAAATAGAAGTGGAAACACGGAGGGAATTATAGCTACTTATATTTATTCTATGGTACCTTTTATAAGATCAGATAAGTTATTCTGTTCCACATTTTTCTTTGCATAATTGAAGCACATATCATCCACTTCTGTTGCAAGGAAATACCAGCCATTCAATGTGGCTCCAAGTAAAGGATAGATGCATGATGCCCCTGTACCTGCCAAGAAAGAGATTAAAAAAATAAAAATCAATGAAACTAAAAAACCAAAGTTTAAATATATTACCATCCTTTGGTACAATATACATGTTGTTATTACTGTTCATGGCAATCAGCTTCAAGAGAATGCTAACCAATATCCAACCAACCTGACAATGAGAAAGTAAATGCCTTTGCTTTCCAATTAAAACAAGAACATTTTCAAAGACACATTTACTTCATGGAAAAACCTCACCTATTCCAGACATAGGAACCTCAGTCAAGGACTGATCAAGCTAACAGGACAGAGCCCAATTCACACACTAATGGCTAAGTATAATTCCAGTCTATTCAGAAAGCTTAACTAATTTATTACAAAAATGTTTCTCTTCTGTATTTCTCAGTTGAACTAGTCATACACTTTACTTATTGCATCAAACATGAGAACTTCTTTGTTCCTTCAACTTTTTTTTCTTGAAGGTTTGACACAGTCTGAGGCTCAGTATAACCTATGCAAGAAATGAGAACAAAATATACTGTTTTTCTGATAAGAAAAAGAAGAGCATCTTAGTATGACTGGCTATATGAATACAAAGTGACTGAATTGTACAAGATACAACCATCTGGATGACACATATTACTCAATTACTAATAAATATGCATAAGTTAGTTTATCTGGCAGGACACTGAGCCCTCAAACCAATATTAAATAAAACGTGTCCATAATATGAGAAAGACAGTAAGGGAGGAGTGCTGTCTTTCACCCAAAGAACTGGATATTTTGAGAGAGTACTTTGGAATCAGACTGAACTTTTTACTTTGGTGATAAGTGTTACCCCCTACAGATTTTTATTATAACCCCTCCACTACACACACACACAAAATTAGCTAAGCAAGCAGGTCTGGGAATACAGAATTATTTCCAATACAGTGGAACAAGAGAAGTACTTGAGACAACCTTTTTGGGAGCTGTTAGACACTACCTCAGAGATTTCTAAAAGAAGGTAAATTTCAGGAAAAGCTTATCTGAAAAGGTATTTTAACCGGGGGGTG
>NW_017729034.1:11707592-11712828 GCF_001723915.1 Gavialis gangeticus
TAAATTCACTTAAAAAGAAAGAATGCAGTGGTCACTGAAGTTACCAAACTGGACCTTTGTCAAATTCTAGAGTTTTAGTATTTCAGCTTCAGAAAGCTTAAGCAACAAACCACTGTCAAATAAAATGGAACAGATATACCTAGGGAATCCACTTTCTCCTTTCAGTTTGATAAGGAATTTCTTTCACTCAGATTTCCCTACACAAAATAATTCTTCCAAAGAAGAAAAATCTACCTAAAAATTAAGATTAAAAAGGAGTAACAGAGATAAACAAAAGGTACCAGTTCAGAGGACTTCTATTACTTCTACAGAATCCTTAAAAACATTTTAGAAATTAAACCCCATTTTTCTTAGATTTATATGCAAAAAGAGTTCTAGTTGTTGCCATAACAAGGAGAGCCTTTATTCCCAAAGGCCAGCAAACATGTAAATTAATCACTGTTTAACATCTAAATCTCTGTTAACTGACTGGCTTAAACCATAAATAAATCAACTGAAACTAGAGATTTTACTGCTGGCAGATAATAAGAGAACATTAACTTGTGTACATTTGACCTCACTTAAGCAATACAGCATATGGCAGGTTTATTCACCAGCCAGGGAATTTCCTGAAATGCACAGAGGTCAAATAATCCTGAAAACCCTGGGACTGAGAGCTTTTCTTTTCCCAGCCATGTCAGCTGCTGCTGTCATAACAGTTAACAGTACAACACAGACATACAGAAGAGGAAAGCGGCTCAACTGACGGACCACATCAGACAGAGCTCTGAATAAAGTGACAATTTGTAATGAGAAATAAACACCAAGGCACACATTAAGCATGCCTGCTTAAGTAAAAACAGCAATCAGCCTTAGCAAAGTGTAAACATCTCTACTACCCTGTTCCAGCAACACCTAGCCCAAATCTTTAAATTAGGTTAAGCAGTACCTTTTTATAATATAAAAATAAACAGGATTTGCAAATGGCTTGTCCTACCTGAATAATTTAAGTAGCACCATACGTGCTTATACATTATTTTCATCTCTATACACAGAAAACCTATTGAATAGATATAGCCAACAGATATCGATAGCGAATAGATATAGCCAACAGATCTAGTTGTATTTTCTTTGACTTCTAAGTCCCCTTTCTACTTTAGACCCTGAAGAACTCCACATTAAAATCAACTGAAATTTAAAAATATATATATGATCAGGGCTCCTATCGTCAAATACAGGCAACCCCCACTTAATGTGGAGGGGTGGGGAGAAGTGGTGGCAGTGAGAAGCGGTGAGGGGGGCCCACACCGGTGCCCTGGAACCAGAGCCAGTGGGGGCCCAGGGCCAGGTGGCAGGAGCTTGGTGCCAGTGCGGCCAGCAGATGGGCTAGGGAGAAGTGGCGACAGCAAGAAATGGTGAGTGGCAGTGAGTGGGAGGGTGGACATGAGCACAGGGCCCACACCAGTGCCCCAGGGTCAGGGTCCAACAGGGACCCATGGCGGGGTGAGACAAATTATATTTATTTACATTAATTCCTATGCGAAATTGGGCTTTGCTTAATGCTGTTCTGTTTAATGCTCGTTTTTTCCAGAACCAATTAATAGCACTAAGCAGGGATTGCCTGAACACGTACGAGTTGCAAGCTGAATTTCTACCAGGCAGCAAAAAAAATAAGATCAGCAAGCTGGGAAGCAGTGTGCTAAAAAAAAGGAAAACCTTAAGCAACATGAACTAGAACAATGGCGTTCAACCTTTTGGCCCTATGGGACAAATGAGCAGCACAGACCCTGGGAGGCCAGCATTGTGCCCTCCTGCCCGCCACCTACTGGGATTGGGCCCTGGAGGGCCAGCACTGCTCCCTCTGTCCACCTGTACAATGGGATTTGGCCCTGAAGCCTGGCACCACCCACATCCAAACCTGTGTGCTAGATCCAGTGAACAGGGCTCACCGTGGGTCTGGAGATTTAGCAGCAGTGGCACAGTGCCACTGCTCCCCCCCCACCCTCACATGTCCAGACCTGCTGGGAGCCCTGGGGGCCAGATGACATGGCCCTGCAGGCCAAATCTGGCTGAACAACCCTGAACTATTCCTTTGAACATGGTAGCAAACGGCCTTAAAAGCAGGAGGTCGTCTGGTGTGCTGCCACGGGGCACAATTCTGCATAAAGAGAAAATCTAAGCTCGAGAGAGTTCAAGACCATGCCAGACCAAAAGCACAGCTGAGGCAAGTGGCATTCGCTCATCCGAACCGAGAAGACGCTTGAGCCTGGGGAGGAGCCAGCCACCAGATGCGGTGCTCCAGCCTGCCATTGCTAATGCTTGCAGGCACACTTATTGCCCCAAACTGTCCTACGGGAAACAGCAGGTGAACGGCAGAACCTCTCTTCTCCTCCTCCTCATGGGAGTGAGCAAGCAGGGGCATGGCGGGTACCTATGTCAATGCCTCGCCGCACAGCTGGCCCCTCGGTACCACAGGGCCCCACCAGGTCTTCCACCCAGTGGATGTAGTTGAGCCGCAGCGGGACGGTGGGGATGAGCCGCTCCAGCGGGATGTCGATGGCCAGGCCGAAGTCCTCGCGCAGCAACGTGCAGGTCAGGGCGCGCACTGCCTCTGGGTCCTTGAAGTTGAGACTGCAACGAGGCACCAAGGCAGTTGGTGGGGGGGCCGGGCACCCCCACGCTAGCCCCCGGCCTACCCCGCGCTAACTCGTGGCCACACGCCGTGCCCCTCCCCTCCTCCCGCGGACCAATGGGAGCGACGCGCACCTGACGCGGCCGGCCAGCGTGGTCTGCACGTGCTGGCGGAAGGCGGGGTATTTGGACGCCAGGTAAGCGAAGTCGGGTGGCGCGTCCTTGTAACGGTTCCGCGCGTGCATCGATTTGTTGAGCGCCATTGGGGGACACAGCGGGCGCGCGAGACAGAAGTGACGGAGAGCCCCGCGGCGAGGCAGCGCTCAAGCGCATGCGCGTCTCCCGCCATGCACCCCGGTTGGGCCCGCCCCGCTGGCCAATAGGAGCGCGCGAGCTGAGCGAGATGTACCACATGGCGGAACAGAGCGGGAGGCTGGAGTGATGGCCAAAAGGAGACGAGATGTACCATGTTGCGGAATGCGAAGGGAGACTCCGAATCAGCCGCGCCTACTCCGGCGTCCTCTGCCTGGCTCAGCCTGGGGGCGGGGCAGTGACGCAGTCTCCCAGTCGCGCCCGTACGGGCTGCAGGGGGCGCCTCCCCGCTGTTCCAGCTGCCCAGAGACTGGGGAATCGACACTTTGGGCTAAAACGTTTCTACTTCCTACCAGCAGTTTTGAGACCAAATGAAACCCTGATTTTTGGTTTTGGACTGAACTGTTTTGATTCAGCGTCTGGGAAATCAAATGGTTTTTATTTGGTTCCTCCCCTTTCCTCCTTCTTCTCTTTAGTTGTGAAGTCTGAGAAACGGCATTGCCAACCCCACCGTGCTAAAAATCATGAGACGAACCCTTTTAAAAAAAATCAAGAGATTGGCACATAAATCATGAGACGCTTTTTTCCAAGTATGGGTATATATGGGGGGAGTGTATTTGTGGGTGTATACATGGGGGGGAGGGTGCATGCCCTGTAGGTTGTGGGGTACTGTGGCTCAGGAGCGGGAGGCAGCAGCAGGCCTGGCGGCTGTGGCTTGGGAGTGAGGGGCGGAGACAGACAGCGACAGCATCCAGGTGCAAGTGGAGCGGAAAGGTGGGGGGAGAAGGAAGGAGCAGAGATCATGGTCCCCAAGTGAGGGAGGGAGTAGCAGGGGCACGCTGCCATCACGTGGTTAAGCTCCAAGGGTAAGGGCAGCAGGGCACAGAGCCCCAAGCCCACAGCAGGCAGCTTACCTCTGCCCCACGGGGGGCACATGCCTCGCCCAGGGGTGCATGCAGCTGCAGGAAGCGGTGCACACCTCACACCCCGGGGCCCCATTCACCCCAGCCCTTCTCTCACTGTGGGGGCTCAATCTCCCCCCGCCCCTTTCCCTCCACAGACTTACCAGCTGGGAAAATCCAGAGATTTGAGGGTTCAATCAGGAGCTCGAGAGTCAGATATTTTGACTTCGAAATCCTGAGTCTTCTGATGCTTTCCCAACAGTTGGCATTACTGGAGAAAACAGGAGAGACATGTGTCACAATCTTTATACAACCCTTTGATTCCTGGCCCACTCCGAGTCTAAAGCCGACTTGCCAGCAGCAGCGTTTCTAGTCGGGGAGCGCTGAGGCAGCACTGACATCATGGCTCATTGTCATCTGCTGGATCCCTTCCACACTCTTCAGTCCGTGGGGATAAGGACCGTTTCTTCTTTTTAAGTTTCAAATCAATCAGTGACCATTTGTTTGCCATTCTACAGTCTGGTGGCTCCCCCCATGCTAACTAAACTCCTATTTCATAGCCCAGTAGATTTTTACCTCATGCCAATGAAGTGGGCCAGTGCTGCAGTTCCAGATACTGGCACAAGAAGCAAGAGTAGTTGCCACTTTGATATAGAAAATCCTAGAGGTTACAGTCAGAAGCCAATGGGCTAAAAAAAAAGGGAACAGGTAAAATATAAAGAAACATCAACACTGCAAGTGCTTGTACAAGTGCAACGAGGCTGATCCAACATGCTGTAATTACAGTGCATCAGAACAGACTTGATTAATCGAGTAATTACCACACTCCAGCTGACTCCAGCATCACGTGTATCAGTGTCCCCGCACTGAAAAACAGCAGCAGTGGCACTTAAAGCTTGTTTCACCAGCTTTAGTTAAAGTGTTTAGTGAAAGCGCCCTCACCACCATTTTTCAGCACGGAGATACTGATACACGTGACACTCAGGGCACTTTAACTAGAGCAACTCTCAGAGCCACTCTAATTAAAGTGCCTGTCCCACCCCAAACCCAGAACATGTCCATTCTGTGGTAACATACACTCAGCACCTTAAGCCCCCCGCCACCAACCCACACACCTCCCAAAGTATCTCTAACTTTAGTCCTTAGAGCACCCAGGCAGCAGCCTGCAGCTGCCCCCAAGTCTGAGTCCAGCTCCTTCAGTCCACAGCCCTGGCTGACTAAGCCAGTGAGATTTCCAGCTTCACTGCGCACTCTTATTTCTGACCAGTTTCCACATGCATGCTGCTCTCTCTTCCCCTTACTCTGCCTCAAGTTTCCCTTTCCTTTTCCCTTTGCCCCCCAGCTCCTGGGGGTTTCTTGGAGTTGTAGTCCAAACTAACAGTCTGAAGACTGCTCCTTGGTTCCACTTGCTG
>NW_017729034.1:11717828-11731764 GCF_001723915.1 Gavialis gangeticus
CTGCCTCAAGTTTCCCTTTCCTTTTCCCTTTGCCCCCCAGCTCCTGGGGGTTTCTTGGAGTTGTAGTCCAAACTAACAGTCTGAAGACTGCTCCTTGGTTCCACTTGCTGTTACGCACATTACATTCGTATTACAGTGTTATTTGGTTTTGCTTCCCAGCATATTCGTAAAGCTTCGAGTTTATTTGTAACTGGAAAAAAAGTGTTGTTCTTATACGGGAACATGCACCTCTCCATTTGCACGCCCCTTTTTACAATTCTAGATCCGCCCTCTTGCCTCTCGCACAACAAAGAGTGGTACCCAAGTAAGTATAGAGGATTTTAATCAGATACCTTTTCCTGCCCTTCCTTATACTACCCAAAAACAACTATAATTTGATCCCTCTGGCAAAAAAAGAATACTAGGATTAGGTACCAAGTAGAAGCAATTAAATTCCAGTATTGATAATAACAGCAGCAGTATAGTATCAGACCAAATAGGAAGGAAGATATTTCTTCTATCAGAGAGCAGGCAACATGCCAGTGGTCATGGCTGGTTATGCACCATCAGCCATTTCCTTGACTGGAATCAGAAATGTTTTTGCAAACAAGTAAACTGCCAGAGAACTGGCCAGAAGCAGAGGTTTCTAATGCCCTGATCAATTTGCTCCATGTTGGGTCATCTACTTGTGGGCCTGTTTGCCTCCCCTATGAATTCCAGGTTCTAGAAATGTTGTTCCATAGTAAGTGAACATGCATTCAGTATCAGACACTTTCCAACTGAACTGTGCAGACAGACTTTATCTATGACATTCTTCCCTTCCCATTTCCTCTGCATGTGCTAACAAAGGTTGGACAGGATAAACCCAGGGTAATTCTGATTTCCCCAGCTTAAGCGTGGAGGGAACAGTATTCAGATGCTGGTAGCTACTTTTTCTCATTTCCTCCAGGTCAAAAAGTAACAGAATCTGCAGTTCATTTTATCTGACAATATAGCTTACGGGATGTATGAGATAACATTAACAACTGCAACACAGAGATTAGAGTAGTAATGTTAGACACCAGGAAACTTTTTGCAGGTATCATGTTTCCTAGTAAGATAAGAAAAGGTTAGTTTGTGTAAAAAAGTACAGCTTATCTTTTATTCCAAATGCAACAACCCAGGATTTATTGTCCATAAATGCCACTAATGATCACTGGCAAGGCGCAGGGCCACTGGGGCCTCTCAGCCAGAGGCGTGGGGAAGCACCATGCTTGGCCAACAAAAATGGTTGCTAGCCCTGCAATGTGCACATGAAATCAGCTGGCAGCTGCCTCAAGTTCAGTAGACTCCTATAAATTTGTAAAATATGTATATTTGCAAAATCTAAGCAGCCATTTTTTTCTTTCTTGTTTATGTCTGAAGCAGCTACTATAAAAGGCAACCTGCACAGATAATAATGAGAGCTGTCAGAATCAGTTAGTAGTGATAAAAGCAACTAGTTAAACAAAGATGCAGCACATTGTGTAATGTATATAACAAAAAATGCAAAAAGAGATGGTGCATCCATAGTTAGGATTTACAAAGATAAGCAGCAAAAACATTCCTGATCTGGAATGCAATGTTGCAATATTCTGGTAAATAAGTTTCAAGGCAGCTAATCTTAAGCATCGTCTGAGTTCAAACCTGGACTTTTTCAGGTACAGATTAATCAGCTTAAAGGCAGGAATGAGCACTGCCATCTTTGTTACTGGTGCTGATCATTCCAAGTTTTAGAAAGATCTGATCTAGTTCAAGTGTCCATTGTAAAACCAGGAAAGCTACATGCTGTTGAAGAATTATTTTTAACCAATTGCTCAGAGTATAGTGCCAGTAAAGTTGCAAGGAAGAGCAAGTTAACAAGACCTAATTTCTTTATTAGTAGGTTTTAAGGTGAGCAGGAACCATTACAATCATCTAGTGTTATCTATTACTTAATGCAAACTAGAATTTCACCAGTGTCCCTGCACGTGCAGTAAATTCCTAGCATCTTGTTGAGCTGAATTATGTCTTTTAGGAAGCCTTGATTTAAATACTCAAAGGAAAGGAGAGTCTACAAATTACTAAATAGTACTAAAAGCCAGTTACAGTCCCTGTTAGAAACAAACATTCTACCTTTATTTCTCATTTAGCATAGTTTCAGCTTCCAGGTACTGAATCTCTTTATGTCTTTGCCTGAAATTTAAAAAAGACTTTACTATCAAAATCTTTTTGCTTTACTATCAAAATCCTCTCTCAATGTAGGTACTTATAGACAAACTACAATCATGTCACCTTGTAATTGTCTCTTTCTTAAGCTAAATCATGTTTCAGGGTGGAAACACTACATAAGCTTTAGCTTTATATCCTAACCTCATCCTTTTTGAGGTTCTCAAATAATTCATATTTTTTTCTGAACCTTCATAAATTGTCAGCCTTTGTTTAAAAGTGTACAATGTGCTGTAGTCTCCCAAATGACATGGTTTCTCACAGAATACAAGTGCTATTGACAGTGACAAAGAATAATACATTGTGGTTTCTTTTCTTTACAGTGAAATGAATCAAACATGGGGACACCTGCTAGCCTTTTTGATGCATGAATGTGACAAATATTTCATAGTTTGGAAATCTCTACCCAATACAAACTGTGTTCAAAATTTGAAATGGGCTTGTCAACAGGAGTTGCTTTTTTGAGCATACCAAATGATAACATTTACTGATAGGAATCTGTCAGTCAACGGGACTTGCTGGTCATTGCTTGCATCAGAGTAGTGCTGGAAGGGACTTCCAGATATCATCTAATCCAGCATTTCTCAACTTGTGACCCACTTTTGGGCTGTGACCCACAAGAATATATGAAAAGGTTGCAAACAAACTCTGAAAATGGATTCGCCTTTAAAAGAGAAAAGCATGGGAAACCATGACTTTTCCCTTGAAGGCTGGCAGAGATCCAGCCTACAAGGGGCTGCTTGGGGTTCTCCATGCCCCCCACACACATGCACCCTGTGCTCCACACACCAACCCCTTCCCCACACACTGGGGGACTGGGCCTGGGCCAGGGGGCAGCAGGTCAGGACTGGCCATCCAAGTTTACAAATGGGTCCTGGTACAAGAAAGGTTGAGAACCACTGATCTAGTCCAGTGGTTCTCAACCTTTTTTGTATCAGAACCTGTTTATAAACATTGATGGTCAGCCCCAGTAAATAGTTTAAGTAGAAAACAGCCTCCTGGCCCTGCCAGTGCCCCCTCACTCCCAACCCACCCCCTCCCACCCCCCAGCTCCACTGGTACCCCTCAGTCCCAATCTGCTGCCCCCTGCCCCCCAGTGTGTGGGGCGAGGGGTGAGGTGTGTGGAGCAGAGGGGGCATATGTCCCCTCCCCTCCAGATTTGTGCACCCACAGCAGGCATGGGGCTGCAGCCTGCGCAGACAGGCTCAGGAAGAAGCCACCTCCGTGGTCCAGTAGACAGTACCTGACATGGGAGAACAGAGTGGGGTGGCAAGACTCATTGCTGCTGCCACCACCACCAGGACTCCTGTACCAGCTGTGCTTCCAACGGCAGGAGGAGTAATGGAGGAGGGGGGCAAGGAGAAGAGAGTAGCGCAAGGAGTAATGGACCAATAGTAAAATTGTATATTAACTATGGACTGGTGGTATTTTTTCACCCAGAAGTATATGGTATCAAGAAGGCTCACAATCATTGGTTTCAGGCACACTTACATTTTTATGTATTGCATACACTGATTACCAAAGCAATCCTCTATGTTAACACAACCTTTAAAATTCTGTCTGGTACGTTTCAAGTGTTATTGAGGATGAGTGTTTTGCTACATCAGCACATTAAGAAATTCTCTTGATGGCACCAAATCGTTGTAGTTGCTTTGATTTACTTTGTGTAATCCTCTTAAAATAGTTTGATTTTAAATGATTCAGTGCATGACTAGTGAAACAAAAGTCCTGAGAAATTAAAATTTGTAACAGGCCTTGATTTAAACATTCTGGAAAACTTGTTTTCCCTGTTAAACTTTGTTCTCATCTGTTTGGGTATTCATCATACATTCCTAAAAGCGATGATAGCTGTTAAGTAGTTTGACCTTTAGATAAAGGTCTTCGTGCTGAGCCTACTTATTAACATCACCTAATTAAAAGAACAAGCACTAGTTGAAAAAGAGTTAACAGTATTTACAGTGCACTGGGTTCTATTCCCACCTCTGGCTGCAACCTGGGGCAGGTCATCCCCTCTTTGTGCCTCTAATTTTTCTATTGAATAGTGGGAACAGTACTTACCTCATTTGCAAAGTACTTCAAGAGCAAAAAATAAAAAGTATTATGTATTCGTCATTTACTATTTTTCTTTGCGCTTAATTAACTGTATGTTAATTAATTTTCCGGTTCATATAAGATACTAATCCAAATGATTAATTCTATATGGTTTGTACATTCACTTAAAACATATACCCTGTTAACAAACAATTCCCCAAGTGCCTTAAAAGTCCCCTGATCATGTTTACACACAACTCTTTTCCCCACCCTCAGGCAGCAAGTTCCTACTAGCTTCCTTGTGGCACCACAATTGAATCTATATACAAAAAAAAAAAAAATCAGATCTTTGATTTCACCAATCTGATGCCCCATTTCTGGCTACAGCCCATTCTACCTGCCTCTGAGTCACATCAAACCTCTGTTCTCCTTTCCCAGTGCCAGGTAGACAGGACGGTGAGGGGGAAGGGAGGGGAGGGGAGGGAAAGAAGCATATCTGGAGCAGTATCCCTGGATGTTGACTTCTGGGTGGTCCAAAAATGGTTGCCCCCACAGCTAGCAATTGGCCACACTGCTGCTGGCAGCACAGCATCCAGAGATTCCCCAAGCACAGGGCTGGCCTGTCACGCCTTTGGGAAAGGAAATAGACAAGTACAGGATGGATGCACAGTTACAAATGTGGATTTTATTTCAGAATTCTTAGTGTATTTACAAATTAAGAAAAAACCTCCTGCAGGCAACAGACTAAAAAATTCACATTCATGAGCTATGACAATAATCTGTGCCCTCAGGTCCACCCACCCCACCCAGGCTCACAGCCTTACAATGAAAGCCAAATGTGGTAACTATTCCATAATAAGCCAGATCTCCCAATCCCAGGAAATCCTGGGAGAGACTGGGAAGTAGTGTGAAATTATTCAAAGGTCCAAAATATATATACAATTATATTTGCCATTCTATTCGATTCAGCACATTGCCCAAAGGCAGGCATGCAGACAGATACGCCCACTTGCCTGCCTCACCTGTATGCAAGCAGAGACACAGAGATGGGTGTGTGTCGTGGCATGCTGCACCTTTCCATACACTGTCATTCACATACCCACACAGACTTGCCCATTCACTCCAGTCCATGCACATGGACATATGCAAATGCTTTTGTTAATGCTAACATACATACAGAAAAGAACTAGAGAAATAGCACCAACCATTTCACCTGACCTATCAGCCCCCTTATTTCTTTCTCAAGCACCCAAACAGACAGTAACTTCTTCCCATTTCCAACACGGCCAGCACTCAGCTCCTGAGTCCCCATGACTACTCCTTTCCCAGGGCTGGAAGGCTGAGTTTTGCCTGGCAAGTTGGCCTTCCCATCTTGGTCACAGAGTCCATATGTCTTGTCCTATAACCTGCGCTACCCTATTAGAGCTGATATGGGACTCTCTTCTGGTTTAAAGATATAACTGATTTTGTGGTTCATTGAGAAGCAATCCTTTTCTCCAGCATAATGTGCTGCCAACCCCAATAAACCCACCATAGGGGGTAAAAAAGAGAGATGGAGGAATGGCAAGAAACAGACAAGGAAGGAAGTTGACTTTCTCTGAAGGGACCAAACTGGAGAGAGAAACACTGAAGCAAAAAGAGATTAGGCCTATGCAGGTGGCAGGGATTGGAGGGGAGGAACTAGGGCCGCCTGGGTAGAGCCTCCTGGATAGCCTCGCTGCAGCCACTAAGCTCCATCTGGTTGAGGACACAGCTGATGCACTCCACAGTGGCACCACGGCCCTTCTTCAGCCTCCACTGCTTCAGCATCTCATAGTGAGCATCCCGCACACGACGCTGCTCCATCTCAATTTGCTCAATTTCATAGTCACTCAGCCCCAGGCGCCGTACAAATTCCTTCCACCGGTATGGCGGCACATGGTCCACCACAGTATAGAGGACATCAGGGTCTGCAGGAGAAAGGGGAGATGTGAGCAACAGGGTAGGGCACAGGAAAGGGAGAGAAGGGGCCAGATGAAATCATGGGGCCTGCAAGCAGAAGCTGATAGTACTCTCTGGGTAAGCATCTACCCCAATTCAAGTTGTGCACCTCAAAAGGTACACATCATATCTGTGCCTGCCTGAGCCTGCCCACAAAGGCACAGAGTGATATGCACCAGGCTGCTCTTCTATACATAGGCACAAGTGCACCAGGTTACTCTTGTAAAAATACCTGCAGTGGGCCAGCACTTCATCTTCATATCATGCCATACGGCAGGCCACCAGCTCCTGGGCACAAGACTATGAGCAGATGCAGGAGGCATGCAACTACCACACATCCACTATGGGCTGGCCTCACCCAGGCACAAGGCCTTCTCCCTCCTTAGACAGAGGGATGCAGATAATGTACACAAAACAGACTCAGACTCCATTGCATCCCACCTCCTCCTTATACACTCACTGTTTGGGAGCTGAGCCTTTCCAGCAGGTCCCACACAGTCTGGTAGCTCCTGTGAATCTGTTGCTTTTGACACTGGCACTTCCACTGCAGTGACTGTCAGTGTTTCCTTCTGGGTGTATTCCACAGGGAAAACAGCAGTTTTAATCCCGTTGTTCATAGCCTGAGAGAGACAGTGAGGGTCTTGTCACATCAACAGGTTACCACAAGGTCAGCCAAGCTGTGAACTTGTAGCACATCATCTACACTGTGGGTAACTAGCTTGTCCAGACCATTTATTTACCCTGGAATCACCACAGAGGCAGTCCAGTACCACACCTATCAGAAAGAGCTGCCACTGCACACCAAATGGGGCAGAGAAGGGTAGAGAAGCAACAAAAACCTGCTGCTCACCTTGCTTGTGGAAGCGGGACTAAACAGTTATTTCCTACAGAGCTTGAGGATTTAACTTTCTCTTGGCATCAGAAAAGAAAGTCTGGGAGGAAAAGTATCTTTTCAGCTCTGGGCTCTCCAATCTCATATCCCGGAGCAGGGAGGTGTCTTTCTGCATAGTCCAGGGAATACATTAGGGCAGGGTCACCATCCTGGGGAAGGCACAGTGTTTAGAGCCCCTTGACCCCAAAGAGATAGTGACAGAGAATGACCTCAGAACTGCCATGAACAGGCTTTGAAGAGGAATTTAGTGAGCTGGATCTACCCAGCCTGACCAAGTCAAAACTGAAAGAAGTGTGTGCATGTGAAGGAGCAAGACATAAAAACAATCGTCTAAGATTCCCAAGGGAGAGGGAAACACAGTGGGTCTGAGCCAGGAGATAGGACCTGTCCCCCAGTAGAAAGGAAAAGGGGGTCCATGAACCTTTAAGCACAGGCCCAGAGCACAATAGCTCATGCCATTTGGAAGCATAAGCCTTGGAGGCAGGCTGACAAGAACAGTTTTGCCCTAGGCCAGGCAGAGTGGGACTAAGGAGAATGGTAATTTGAAGGAAAAGGGGAGGTTTCAGTATACTCAGTGGTGTTTTACCTCAGGTATCTTCTCCTTGGTTGGTTGCTGCACAGAAACTGAAAAACAAAGGGAGGGGGGAAATTATTCTCACTTCCTGTCCTCCAAGGAAAACAGGAAAAGCAGCTCACGACCACGGACATCCTCAGAGCTCTGACCTCACTTGAAAGACTGGGGTAAAATGCACTTGTCCCAGCACCAAGTTCAAACAAGATGCAGGTGACAGGCAGGAGCATGGATGCAAATCTGAAAGAACCACACCTGGGAGTTCATCCTGCCCCCAGGGACCTCTGCCATGTAGCAAAGCAAACCAATGGGATACTGAGCCCCAAGTGACCCTTCTAACACTCGCTGCACACATCCCTCCCCGGCTGGCATTGTACTCACCACAGGAGTAGAAAATATGACTTGGCACATTTTTACGAATATGCTTGATCCATCTAACTGCAAGCAACAGCACAGGAATGCCAATTCCGAATGCAACAAGGCTGATGAGGCAGATGAGAAGATCTGGGTTGGGGAACAACTGAATGAGTAAAAGAAGGAAGGAAAGAAGACCTGGGATAGAGCAGGAAAGGAAAATGCATGGAAGTGGAAGGGGAAGTTGTGGAGAGGCAGTAATGGGGGAGAGAAAAGGAACAGACAGGGAGTGATGCCATCTGGTCTCCCTGGACTTACCTGGCTCTGGGGAAACTACTGTAGGCACTGGAATCACTTTCTTACAAGGCTCCTGGCACATCTCTGTATTGCAGCTGAAGGAAGGAAGTAGAGGTCTGAGTAGGCAGGCAGGACATATGAGAGCAGAGTGTGCTGTGTATTCCCAGAGACTCTCCCCATTTCACAGCCGCCAGCAACAGCACAAAGGGCAGGCTGGACCTGGCAGATGAGGCTATTCAATCACACTGCAGGTCAGTAGCCTGTGGAGTCTGGCTTAGCAGAAAGAAGGCCCTAAGAGAAACTCTTCCCACCAAGACTGCTGCTGGAGTCATTCCCCAGGAGGTAGGGAGATAGGGTGACCCACCTGTTACAAGGGTAACAGTTGTTTCTTTCCAGGAAAAATCCACTGTGACAGTGACAGATGGAGTCTCTGTCTTTCTCACCTGCCAAGAAAAGAGAAAAGTGACCAAGGAGGAGAGGAAAGCAACAAGGGAAGAATCACCTGAGGGTGGGGAAAGGATGTTTTCTCTCTGTGGGTGAAGGAATTACTAATCCGGGAGTAGAAAGAAGGGAGTTAATTGTTCCTCAGAATCGAGGAAACAGGGAAATGTCACAACTCCAGAGTCACTGGAAACTGAGGGGCTCTACAACAGAGCTGAGGGATCACTCTCATGCACAGAGATTGTGGAGGGGCACTGCTCTGGTGTGGGTGTGATGGGGCGGAAGGCTGGAAAGAGCTATGGTAGAGCAGGGAGAAACAAACCACCCCAAAGCAAGGAGAAGGGCAGATTCACATTAGGCAGGAAGAAGAAGTAGCTCCAGTGCATCAGGGATGGGAGGGAGAATCAGGCCCTGGAAGGGGGCAATTGCTTCAAGATGTGGGTGGTGCCTGGACAAGACTTGCAGAGTAAAATGCTCTGAGGCAGTAAGAAAGGGAAGGAAAAGGAGAAGAAATTGCCTGGGGAAGTGGGGGTGTCACACCAAGACCAGATTTGGGAGGTGGGAAACAACTAGAGGGCAACAAAATGGCTCCAGGAGTGGTGGGGAGAGTCACTGTTCAGCAGGAAGGGGGTGTGGGGAGTGCTGTGGGTAGGAACTAGGGAAGGAAACTGCCCAAGGAAAGAGAAAAAAAAGAAGTCACTTCGGGGCAAGTGAGTGTGACAAAGAAAGACTGGCAAGGTAGAAAGGGAGGAGGCTCCTCTATGCGGCAGGGGATCCAGTTCAGGGAGGGTGAGAGACATGGAAGGGCAAGACATCCACTGGGGGGGAGCAGGAGAGGATACCTGGCTGGAGGGCATGCTGCAGGGCAAGGTGGAAATCAGACTAGAGCAGTAATTCTGAACCAGGACAATATGAGACCCTTTTAAGGATGAAGTGCAGTATTAGCACAACCAGGTGTGCAAACACCTACACATGGTTCACAAGATAAACCTGGGGCTTTCAAATAGTATCAAACACATTCTGACCTGTTGTGGCCTTTCTGAGTTCTTTGCAACAGGAAAATTGCTCTGGTATATTTTTTTACTTTGGGAAAAAAAAGTGAAAGCTAAGAGCTGGCTAAAAGGTTGAGAATGACTAAACTAGAGTTACGGAGAAGTCAGAGGAAGTCAAAGTCAGGGAGATGGTGGGGGATGAAATCACTCTGTAAGTGGACATGACATTTCTCCAGGACAAGAGAGAGAGATAGGGAAAAACCACCTTCAAATCAGGCAGATGATAGAGAAGAGACCACTGCTTCTGGGAAGGAGAGTGGCGGTCACTGATCAATGGCAAGGAACAGAAGAGGAAGCAGAGGATGTATCATGCCAGGGAAAGGAGCAGAACATTTTTCCAGGGCAGGGGTGAAGGGTATGTGTGTGTGTTTAGGATCAATCCAGCTTGGTGAGTGGAACAGGGAAGAATTGCTTCAGAGCATGAGGAGAAAGTACCCAAGCCAGGGCAAAAGGGAGGGGAGGTGGACATCTTTTCTGAGGCAGACAGATCTTGCTCCAGTGAGTGGGGAATAGGGGAAGGAAGTATGTGACAAAGGCAACTTCTCTTGGACATGATCAAGGATGGAAACTGCTCTTGGGGACAGAAGAGAGGTAGGATCTGTATAGCAGGAAGGGTGTAAGGTGGATGGGGAGGATGTCAGGGGCCAGTGGGAATTGGCAAGACTGTTAAAGAACCAGAGAGGGTGAAACCATTCCCAACCAAGAGAAAGAGGACAGAAGAGACAGAACCACAAATTGTTCTGCGACCAGGAATATGTCTCCCCTAGGATGAGGGCAAGGCAAGGAGGAACAGCCATTGCTTTATCCCAGCAAAAGCCAGCACAGATACTAGAGACAGTTCAACCATGACAGCATGAACTCTGTGCAAGTTAATTTTCCCTGCTTCTGGGTAGGATCAATTAGACTGCAGAAAGCTCCACACAGCTACGGCAAGGCTGTTTCAAGTCCCTGGGCAAACTCGTTTCAACAGAGCCCAGCTATCAGTGTCACCTGGGGAGGGACTGTGGTGTGCACTCACATTGTTGCACAATGGTTCCGTTAGGACACAAGCTGCACTTCCTACATGAAGGTCCAGACAGATATTCTTTGTCTCGACAGCCACACACCGTGTTCTGCTTTCGGGTGCACTCAGACACTGTTATCTGGTTCTCTGAGGACAAGTGAAAAAGAGATGATACTACCCTTTTCCCACCCTCCCAGAAACAGGCCAGTCCAGACAGACAACAGTCATTGCAAGCCAGTAAGGAGCTGGCATCAGGAGCCTGATGAGCGTTCCCATCTAAACTCCATCGCCCCTGTTGCTCTTGCACAAACCACCTATACCCTCTCTTCCCCTCGACCTTCCTCTCCCCACCCAACAGCCCCTCCAGCTCTCCAGCCCCTCATCCCCACCAGCTCCATTTCTCCCTGCAGCCCAAATTCCATCACCCACTTCCCCCGTTCCCATCTCCTACTGAGGAAACTCACTTGGACCACATTGACTGCACCGGAAGCATTTGGGCACAGTGTTATGTACATCTGTGTATGTACCACTGGGGCATACTTTGCAGTCAGGCACCTCCTTACGGCTCCGACAGTGACCTACCAAGTAGGTCCCTAAAAAAGAACCACCTATTAGGAATCTGACAGGAAAAGAGATGCATTCCCCCGGGCTGAATGAGAAATTAGGAGGTCCCAAGGATATGGGGAGGAGTGGGAGTAATAACTCACAGCTGAAGGTGTAGGGTTTGGGCAGGGGGCATGTGGGAGGGGACTGTTTTCTTAGCCCAGCAGGAGTTGCTCTCACCAGGATGAGGGACAGTGACAGCACAGGGGAAAAGAAGGAAGCCCAGAAAAGGAACTTCTATCAAGGCAAGAAAGCATGAGACACCCAGAGGGCAAGAGTTACTTGGCCTGAGTGCAAGTGATGGTAATGCCTCTAAGGTCTCATTAACAAGTACCCTCACCATTACAGCCTATCGTACCTGCGTGACACCGCATGCAGCAGTGGGTCTTATTGGGGTGTAGGTATTCTCCAATGTCACACTCTAGCTCCTCCTCTTTCCCCAAGGGGTAGTTGAGGCTTCTTCTGCTCAGTGTTTTCCCATGGGATTGTGGGGTGTCTGGGGGTAATTTTGAGAATTCTTCACCCCACACCCAGGCAGAGGTTAGAATGAGCTGCAAAGGAAGAGATGATCACTGTGAGATCATTTGAAGGGACTCACCACAGGCCCCAGCACCAGCCCTCACCTCTGACTGTGACCCAACTAACCTCACCCATGTTCCAGCGAGGTGCTGGAAGGGACCTTCCGCCTGAAGATGGTGAACAACTGAAATCACGAGTCACGCTCAAGAAAACCCAATCCCTGTTGCAATTTTACCAAAACCTTTCCCTCTGTGCCCTCTCCTTCCATTTTCTTTTTTATATACTTTTCAAGCTGCTCAGAAACTAATATGCTCCAGAACTGCAAAGGCTGGCAAGCTGCAAGATAGGAGGCTGTCTTCTGAGGTTAAATGGTTTGGGTTATAGGGTCTACTATAACCACTGATGGAAATTACTATCAAAGCTGAACACTATCTCAGCACAGAAGTCCTTATAAGTGAGGCTGGTTTTGGTCAGCTTGCTTCCTTGTGTTTTGCTTTCTATCCTTCTCTGTCCTTCTTATATACTATTTTAAGTTGTAGGTGTAATAAGTGTCCATCCACTTATGTCCAACTATCACAGGGCATTTTTCTCTTCTTTTCCTCTGGTCTTTTTCTCCCCCACATTTCCCCCTTCACCACACTTCTATGGTTTGATTAGAAAAATCAGCTTAGCAAAATCATAACTTTCTAAATGAGCTGACATGATTTTTGGTTATAACCATATCAATCATCTCCATCTTTTAGGAAAGGTTACAGATTTCATAGATTTTGGGGTCTGAAGGGACCTATTAGATCACTGAGCCCTGCTCTGGGCAGGAAAGAGTGTTGCAGTCAGATGACCCCAGTCAGGTGTTTGTCCAATCTCCTCTTAAATACCTTCAAGGAAGGGGGATAGCACCACCTCCCTTGGAAGCATATTCCATATTTTGGCAACCCTCACTGTAAAGAATTTTTTTCTGATGCCCAGTCTAACTCTGCTCTTTCATTTTGTGGCCATTGTTTCTAGCTACCCCAATGGGCGCCCTGATAAACATCGTATCCCTTATTTCCTGCTGTCCCCCACGATGAGTTTGTAAACAGCCACAAGATCATCTCTCAGCCTTCTCTTGTGGAGGCTAAAGAGATTCAGGTCTCTCAGTCGGTCCTCATAGGGTTTTTCTGTAGGCCTTTAACCAAATGGGTGGCCTTCCTCTGAACCCTTTCCAAGTTATCCACAGCCCTCCTGAAGTGCGGTGCCCAAAACTGGACAAAATACTCCAGCTGTGACCTGGCCAATGCCGCACAGAGGAAAAGCATCACCTCCATAGACCTGTCTGTGATGCACCTACTTATGCAAGAAACAGTGCTGTTAGCTTTATTTATTGCTTCATCACATTGGTGACTCATGTTCATTTTGGAGTTGACTACGACTCCAAGATTCCTTTCTGCAATTGTGCTACTTAGAATGGTCCCTCCCAGACTACAGGCGTGTTGATAATTCTTCCTCCCTAGATGCAATGCGTGGCACTTATCTTTGTTAAACTGCATCCTATTCTGTTCCACCCACTACCCCAGCCTGTCCAAATCTGCCTGGATGCACTCCCTGCCCTCTAGTTTGTTTACCTCACCCCATAGGTTGGCGTCATCTGCAAACTTGGACAGAGTGCTTTCTACTCCCTCATCCAAGTCACTAATGAAGATATTGAATAGTACCGGTCCCAAAACAGAGCCCTGGGGGACTCTGCTGCCCCCATTTCTCCAGGTAGAAACTGACCCATCCACCACCACTCTCTGGGTGCATCCCATAAGCCAATTTTCCACCCACCAGACTGTGTAATAATTTACATGGTGCTTGGGCCAGGTGCCAGATGATTGGAAGGTAGCAAATGTGGTCCCCATCTTCAAGAAGGGGAAGAGGGAGGACCCGGGTAACTATAGGCCCGTCAGTCTTACCTCAATCCTGGGGAAACTCTTTGAGAAGATCATCAAGGAGCACATTTGTGATGGGCC
>NW_017729034.1:11732233-11739219 GCF_001723915.1 Gavialis gangeticus
CCGACCCTTAATCTATGAATCTATGAATCTATTTAGTTTATTTATAAAAATTGGGTGCAATACTGTGTCAAAGTCCTTTTTAAAATCTAAGTATATAACAACTACCCCTATTCCTTTATCCAAGCATTTTGTGATCCAGTCATAAAAAGAAACTAGGTTAGTCAGGCAGAATCTGCCTGCTATGAACCCATGTTGGTTGCCCTGTAGCATTATTTTACCCGCTGGTCCTCCACAAATGTGATCCTTAACAATTTTCTCCAAGGTCTTGCCAAGGACAGAGGTGAGGCTGACCAGCCTATAGTTACCTGGTTCCTCCTTCCTCCTCTTCTTGAAAACAGGGACCACACTGGCCCTTTTCCAGTCCTCTGGGACCTGTCCTGAGTGCCACGACTGCTCAAACAGTTGCACCAGCAAATTCGCTAGCAGATCCACTATGACTCCAGCTAATTCCCTAAGTATCCTAGATGTTTTCCTTCCTCACTTAACGAACACAGTAATGTTTTCCTTCCTCATTTAACAAATACAGTAAAAGGCTTTTATACCTTGCCATGGTTCTTGAGGTGTTAAGCCCTAGATCATAAGAAAAAACTCTTGACAAAGCACTAAGTGTGTAGTGTGTGAAAATCCACACTCAAACAACTCATAACCTGGATATTTTTGTGGACTCCATGGGGATAACAAGTCTAATAATCCTTTTCCTTGTTAGAAGAGATAATTAACTTCTCAGTATGAAAAGTGTTCTGAGTACAATATTTCCCCAACTGCCTGTTTTGAAAGTGGTATAAATCCCGGCTGGGAAGAAATGGTATTTTTTTTCCTAAAAGAACTGTAACGAAGTAAAAGCCAACCTACTAAAGGTAAGCCACAATACACTTCTGTGGTTGTAGGCTTAGGAAAAGGCAAGTCTAAAGACCTGTCTGCTCCATTCCTCACCAATTCCTCCTGAAGTTAGAGCAGGGGTAGACAACCTTTTCCAGCAAGGGCTGGAATGACTCATCCCACCTCAAAGGCAGGTGGGCAAACACTAGGACCCAGCCATTGTCTGTATGGCAGCACATAGAGTGCCCACAGGCAAAGTCCTGCACCACCCAATGCCACCAAAGCCCCACAGTCCATGGCTCACCAACTATAAATTGCTGGCCTTTGAGTTAGAAGTTTGGGAGGGGCAATTATTCATTCAAACGCCATTCAAACCTATAGAAAGGGCTCTACACCTACATTTCTTCCTGTCAGCTAGCAAGGGAAGACTCTCTCATTGCCAAGAGTTTCAGAGAGCTGTTACTATATTTACTTGAATATAAAATGAGGTTCCCCCCGACAAAATCAGTATGGACAGAAAATCCCTTCATATTATATTCACATACAAAGCAAAGAGGGTGGGCAGACAGGCAGCTTCTGTGGCTCTGACTCTGGTGGGGCCAGAATCAGACCCACAGCAGCCTCCTTCCCCTCCTGTGCTGCTTATGCCCCCCCAACCACACCTACTCCCTTCCCTCCCCTTACTGCCAGGGGCAGCTCAGACTGGGGTCTCTCCCAGGCACAGAGTACATGGAAACTCCTGACACTGCTGCATGGCCAGGCCAGGGCTGAGCTTCTACATGCTGTGCTTCAAGATGGAACAGCCCGAGCAGCAGCATCAGACAGTTGTGGGGAGAAGAGGCAGAGACTGGGGAGCTGGGGGGAAAGGGCAGAGAATGGGGAGAGCAGAGGGGGAAACGCAGAGACTAGGGGGGAGGGGCAGGGACTGCGGGGAGCTGGGGGTAGGGGGTGCAGGTGTCAGGGGGCAGGAAGGTTGCAGGGGGAAGATGTGGGTAAGGGAGAAGACAAGAGGGCCATCTGACTCCCCCCTACACACACACCAGCCATTGCTTTCCCTGCAATACTTAGATTCTATACCTTGAAAATTATAACAAATTTATAAATTGTCCATCTATAGAGAATCTAATTCTTGATTGTCTTATATTCAAGTAAATACAGTAATTATAAACAATAGACGGGGGTGTTAGCTTTTTAGTTGCCAAAAACAGCAAAAAAGATGAATAAATATTCATTTAAATATATTCTATATGTGAAATGCTTAACCCATTCACCTAAAACACAGAAGGGATTACACAGTGCCAAACATAAGCCATCTGGGCACAAAGAACAACATCCGACAGACAATTAAAGATCGTGGCTGACTATTTACTGGAAAATGGGTGAAAGATCATTCACACAGATGGTCCAGTTATAATCATGCTGACATTCTAGCCAAAGAAGCTTCCAGCAGGACACCATAGGGATTTCTGAAACTGAATTAAGCGTAAATAAAGTATATAAAGTAAATATAGGAAATACTTGAACAGCCAAGCTAAAAAAGCCAGAGCAGGACATGCAGCCTGTTCAGAATAATTCATATCCAGGCACATCGAATAACAGGAAAGGCAGAGTGAGTCAGATTTAGTGAAAGCAACCTTACAGGAGAAAGACATTTCTAAGTTTTGAAAACTGAAAGACTGGGAAAAAAAACCAAAAAAGCTGACACATTCTTATTCCCCAAATCTTTGATCAGTAATAAAAAGAACCACAAGCCTGTTGAACCAAACCCAATGACTCAGACTTTATAAAAGAACTATTCAAGCAGAAAGAAACCCCCCCCCCCCCGCAGTAAACACTTCTCAAGAATGACTTAGAAATCATTGTGGATTGCACAGATGTAATCAGCTGAGAATCAAAGCATGTTATAGACCACTGAGGCAGGTAACACATTGGAAAGATGCATCTGTAAGTTGCTATGTAAGGGGAAGTTTTGATGTGCCATCTACAACAGCTCAACCAAACAAGGTACCACGGACCCCTGCAGCTCAAAGGATGGCTTTCCCATTGTCCGACTTATAATGCAGCCCCACCTGGCCCATTCCACTGTCCGAGGGAGGGAACAAATCCATTCCAACAACACATGCTTGTTTACAAAGATCGATAGGCATTCCCCACACCAAATGATAGCTCAAACCACCAAACCACAGCAAATGAGCTAATGAATCACACTTCTAGTCTCTGGGGTTTGCCTATGGGAACAGTGTGAAAGAACTTCAGACTTTGCTGCTAAAGCTACCATGTGTGAAATACTGGGATTAAGCAGAAGTTTCACGTCATTCCAAGCCAGTCACTTGGGCTGGATTTCTGTACTACACCACAATTTGCAGAACATCCAAAGTCAATTCTACATCGCTGCTCTAAACTTTTGCCTGTCACTTGGCAAACATAAGGGAAAGGTCTGTACATGCCTCATCTTCTGCATATGCTTGTGATGATAGTCATAGGCAACAGCAGGTCTTGGTACAAGCAGCTGTGAGCCCCTGGGCCATCTTCAACATGGCAAATTCCACCCCTGCAATTTCCACCACCACAGATGTTCCTCCCTAGCTTGGAGGTACCCGAGTTTTGCAAGGAAGAGGGCAAAGAAATGCAGCTTGAAGGTAAAGACAAAAAACAGTGTGGAAACAAATGAAAAAAAAGGGAAATAAAGATGGGAGCAAATAGCAGAAAAAAATAAGCATGGACAGCCGTGGGAAACAGAGAGACTGTTTGTGAAGGCAAGGGGCTATGATACTGTGCAAAGAACCCAGGAACTAACCTAAAACAGTGATGCTTGTCCTTCGGGCCCCACAGAAAGTGGCTAGGTCAGTTTATGGCCTTGATTCAGCACAGGGTTAGCACATGGGGTTGGTCCATGGCTGCAATCTGGCATGCGAGGCCATGTAATCCAGCCTGCAGGGCTCACCACAGGTCTGAAAATTTGGAAGCAGAGCAGCAATTAATGCTGCCACTGCTCTCCTGCCACCACATTTCTGGACTTGTGGGACACTCCACAAGCCAGATTTGGCCCCAGGCAGGAGATTGAGCACCACTGTTCTAAAACAATAATAATTCCAGGATAGTCATTTCCAGAGTGTACAGAGCTTTCATCTCCTTGAAGAATAGACATGTGAGAGACTATTTCAAGGAAAACACCATTTTATAATGTTGGGGAGCTGCTAAAAAAGCAGGAAAAAAGGAGAGTTAGTGAAATGGCAGCTCAGATTTCTGCCTGCCCATTGTAAAGAATAGGTAACTCTCCCCTTTTCTTTTACTGATTTTAAAAGTTCTTCTGTGCCATAAAGTTGTTTTTCCCCTGAAATAATCACTCACATGTTTCTTACCTTCAACTACCTGAAGGGTGGTTACAAAGGGGACGCAGCTAGACTGTTCTTAGTGATGGCAGATGACAGGGCAAGAAGCAATGGTATCCATTTGCAGCAAAGGAAGTTGAGGTTAGATATTAGGAAACATTTCTCACTAGGAGGGTAGTAAAGCACTGGAACAGGTGGAATCTCCATCCTTAAGAATTTTTTAAAACTTGGGTAGACAAAGCCTTGTGGGTCTCAGACTGAACCTGCATGCAGTGTAGTGGGCTTGTCCAGTGCAGGTACCGCATGTAGTGCACACTCCAGACCAGCCCTGCATGCTGGATCCGACACAAGGCCAGTCAGTGGACCTGATCCAACCCACAGACTGGCCCTGCACCCCTCATCCAGCCCACGGGGGCAGATGGGTTTCATGCCCCTGTGATAATCAAGGGTCCGGGTTTTCCAGTTTCCACAGGGGGAAATGAAGAAAAACATGAATTTCCCCCTTTACCAGAGCACAACACGGATTTCTCATTTAGCGGAGAAGCCCATGGATTTTTGCAGATTTGCAAAGAGCTCCCTGTACATGCACGTGGCCCCAGGCAGCCTGGAAAGTAGGTCCCGCAGGTAAGGTGGGGGAGAGAGGGGATTGAGGCCCCATAGAGAGGGAAGGAATTGGGCAGCGCTGGGGTGCATTGGGCTTGGGGCCCAGGGCTGCAATATGTGGCCACAGGACCCCAGTGGGGAGCAGGATGGGGCTGTAGACCGCTCATCCTGGCAGTGAAGGGTGGGGGTTCTTCTCTGCCATGCTGCCCTGCTGTGCAAAAAAGCTGCTTGCCACTCCGAGCTCCACAATGCCCTGGCAAGGTGTCCCCTGCCTGCATGGCAGCAGCAGGGGCAGTGGCGCAGGGTTCCCCTCACTGCTGCCCTGTGCATAGGAGACACGGCCTTACCAGGGCAGCGTGGAGCTCACAGCAACAAGGAGATCCCCATGTAGCCCCACTGTTCCCTGCAGTGCCAGGTCCACCCACAAGCTGCGGAGACCCCGAGGGAGGGCAGGCAGCAGGGCAGGAGCCCAAGCCCCCAGCGGGCAGCCCACCCCATACACAGATCTGGGGGGTGCGGGTCCCCCTCCCCTCCAGTAGTGTGCACAGCGATGGGGAGCCGACACCCCTCCTGAGTCCACAGCAGGCAGGTAGCAAGCAGCAGGCGGGGGAGCCAGGCTCTGCCAGGGGTAGGAGGCTGTGGACCCTGGTCCCATAGCCCTGGCAGCTGGGGGCCCCCTCTAGCAGGGCTGGGGGGATGGGCAAGGGGCTTTGAGTGGCAAGTGAGGGGCAGCAGCAGAGCTGGGGGTGGGGATTAAGGGGCATGAGCACAGCCAGGGGTCTGTGGGGGGAGTGGGGAGTGAAGGGCTTTTCATTTTAATCATGGATTTGGGGGGTTTTATCAGAGAATTTGTCATTTTTTATCAGGGAAAACCAGGAGCCCTGGTGATAATATATGGTGGATTATTTCAAGTATCAACTAACATGATGACTGGCTCCAAATGATGGGGTTTTCCTTTTTCGTTAACAGGATTGAGCCAACTAATGAGCCATTACAGCTGGAATGTCCTTTCAGTTTTTGCAAGTGAAACCAAATCCATCTCTAGCAAGATGGCCATCTTCAAGAATAACTTAATATGAGACTGAAAGCATGCTGACCTTGTAAAAGATGAAGGCACTCTTTTCATTAAATGATGGCCGGGAGAATATGAAGGAGCAAGAAATAAGGCTGAGGGAGCAACAATCAGTAAACCACAACAGGAAACCATGAGGTAGAGGAATGAAGAAGATATGATTGTAGGGTAAGAACAACAGAAAAATATGGGTCAATGCAGCGACATGTGGGAAATATACAGTAGACACAGCGGGATACAGGTGAATCAGCAGCGGAAAGGAAAAAAGCAAGGTAACTTTAACAGGAAAGTAAAAGGAAAACAACCAACTCAGATGCTTGTATTTTGTGTACTTCTAGAACAGGATTAACTTGGTCCTTTTATATATGAAGGGTGAACCAGCTTGATGGTCCAAGCACAGCTATCCAACACTGGCAGTTCAGAACCTCATTTAAAAGGGGGCAAAGCTGAATTTGTGTGATGGGAGCAATCTGTATCTTAACTCCATTTCTTAGTTTTCAGAAATTTCACAATGTGCAAATTCAGCCTACTGGCAGGACACAAGTTTGCCTCAGGCAATCCTAACACTACTAAATTCAAGGTAGAGAAACCTGAGGGGTACGTAAGTATCTTACCATCAGTATCTTACCTGGTGTGAACCTACTGTATGTTAACTACCCTGTAGCAAGTATGAGGTAGCTTTGCCCTCAATGGCACTGAGTAAACCACCTTAAACTTCCCCTGCAGGGTAAGTTCCATTTGTCCAGCATGCACTGGGCAGTTAACCACAGAGTAACAAGTAACAAATTTGCTGTCAAATTTTCACTCTAGATCAGAGTGGGCAAAGTACTGCCTGTGGGTCAGTTCCAGCCCACTAATAGACTGTATCTGGCCTCCTGCCCACACTGCACAGCTTACCCCACCCACCCAGGTACTGCTGGGCTCCCCTGCACCTCCAGTGGCTCCTCCTCCTTCTGCTGCACTGCTCTGGGCAGCAGCAGCAGCCATAGGGACTAACACTGGAGTTTTAAGCAATGTGAATGAGACATTGTTTATCATGTGAGTATTATGTAATTTCTTGACATTGTATTTGTATTCCCTTTGTGAGGCCTCAGGTGGGGTCCTTTTTAAATCTGTTTGATATTGCCTGTTTTCTAATAAAATGCTACAAAAAAAAAAAA
>NW_017729034.1:11739418-11740473 GCF_001723915.1 Gavialis gangeticus
ACCTGTGCCAGATACCATATGCCCAGCTAGGTGAGGGGAAGCTGCAGCTGGGCAGCTTCTGCCCTAGCATGTGGGGCTCCAGCTCCTGGCCACTGTCTAACCACTTGGCTGCCCACAGGTGCCCAGAACATGTCCCCATGGCTGCCACTGCTTCCCAGCCTACCTCCTGCCTGGAGTGGCACAGCAGGGACAGGAGGAGGATCCACTGTGGGCGGAAGAGCTGAGCAGTACATGAGTGGCTGCAGCAGGAGTAGCCCTGCAGGGAAGCTGTGCACATTGGCTAGGGCTGGGGCCAGGGCAATGCTGTTGGCAGCCATGGGGCAGACGCGGGCCACAGAGCAGCATGAGCTGCCCCAGGTAGGTCTCAGCCCCATGCAGAGTGCTGCAGGGGCAGATGAGGGCTGGACAGTTAGAGGGATGGGGGAGGGACATGGACCCCACCTGCACCCCACCACCCAAGTGAACACTGCTGCACCCATCCCCTGCACCCCCTTCCTCCCTCCCCTCACCCCTGGCTGGCTCCCAGGACCTAGTGCGTGAGCAGCCTCCCACACACCTGCACACCTAAACCCCCCATCATTGGCAACGTGTAGGGGGTGCACGTGCACCCCCTGCAAAAGCACCGCCAACACTGCCAGTGGTGTCTGCAGGTGGAAGCTGTTCACCACTGCCCCCCCCCCTGCTGCCGACACTGCCAGTGGTGTCTGCAGCCAGTCTGTGATCGCCACTGGCTACCACTGACGCTATCAGCGGCATCTGTGGGTGGCTGCTGACCACCAGTCAGTGTTCGCCACCCCTCCCTTCCACCCCCCCCACGGCTGCTGACAGCACTGCAGCTGCCTGAGGGAGCTCCCCACTTGCCGCCACCACACTCCCGCCACTGACAGCACCACCGCCTGTGGGAGTTCACCATGCCCCTTCAGCCTCTGGGAGTACGCGGTGTCCATGCCCCCATACACACACGATATACATGAGTAAGACTTTATTTTTAGCTATTATGCAAAATGGCCTCCATATACACTACTCAAAAAAGCATAAGTCAGAAGAAAAATTAT
>NW_017729034.1:11745473-11755578 GCF_001723915.1 Gavialis gangeticus
GCTCCCCACTTGCCGCCACCACACTCCCGCCACTGACAGCACCACCGCCTGTGGGAGTTCACCATGCCCCTTCAGCCTCTGGGAGTACGCGGTGTCCATGCCCCCATACACACACGATATACATGAGTAAGACTTTATTTTTAGCTATTATGCAAAATGGCCTCCATATACACTACTCAAAAAAGCATAAGTCAGAAGAAAAATTATGTTTTGAAATAAAATTAAAGTATCTTACAGTAGATGTCTGATTTTTAGTATATGATTTTTTTTAATCTATAATTTTTTAAAATATCTTCTGAAAAGATTTTTTGCATGCAGCCCTTGACAGCTCACCAAAACTTGTTAAGTGGCCCACCAGCTGAAATAATTTCTCACCCCTGCTCTAGAGCAGTGGTCTCCAAACTTTTTTGATCGCGCACCCCTATCAGTAAAAAATGTTTGAGCATGCACCCCTAATATATGTATATTTATATACATATAAATAGAAGTTCTAATATTTTCTTCCCGCACCCCAATGCATCGTCTTGCGCACCCCACTTTGGAGACCACTGCTGTAGAGTGTACCTCTGTAACTTGTTCACAAAGCCATGTCATTAATGAAAACAAGCTTCAGGGATACTTGCTCTCCCAATTTTATCACAAACCTCCTACTACTTTGTGATTTCCCAGCTCTTAAAAACAGTGATTATAGGTGAATCTCATAATCCATTGAAAAACTTTCTACCTTTCAGACTTGCAAAAATAAGCCTGGCGGCTCTAAAACCAGAAGGAAAAGAACCCAAATGTATTAGATTTTAAAAAATCATGGTTTTGTGGGGAAGGTCTCACTTGCAATTTTTAAAAGTTTGTGGCTAGTAGTAAGGCTCTCTATTTTAGTAACATGTCCCCTGAGCCAAATTCCTTGCAGTGCAAAACAAGTATTGTCACCAAACTCTGAATAACTTCGTACTGCACAGAGGGCCCTGGGTGAGTCAGAACGGAACACTCTCTGTTGAGTCAGTAGTGACCCTTATCAACCCCCATGTTTATAAGGGCAGTTTATAAGAGGGGGAGGTATATGGGATCAAATCTCAGGAAGGATGCCCCTTAACCCTTTAGAGGTGTAAGGGGGTCCTAGCTCATCTTAGCACCTCAGGAGTTAAATGTTCAAACTTGCAACTCCTAGAAGCAAGTGCTGCCATTCCAGTAAGTCCAGCCTCCTTCCTGTTGAGTCGGGAACTCAGGAACAAACGGAAGCAGCTTAGCAGCTTGTGAAATGGTCTGCTGATGCTGTGGCAGATATGGGGCAGAGGTGCATGGCAGCTGCTGGCCTGAGAACCCCTGTGCTATAGTAACCCCTGGATTCACTTTTTTCACAGAACATTATTCAATATTTAGCCATGAAGAAGCCACCAGAGCTAAGAAATAAAACTCATCCTTTACTGACTCCTCTGAATCACCTCACTATTGCACAGGCCTTGAAGAGCACTTCTGACACGCTCCACCAAGACTCTGGTGCTTGTACACGCTCCCCCACCTTCACAGCAGTCCTACACCAGACCTCTTCCCCACCCATCGGCCTATGGTGCCGCCTGCGGGTCTGAGAATGGTTCCCTCCATAGCGGCAAGCTCCTTGAAGACTCCCAAATATAGTTTGACACCCCCTCCCTCCCTCCCCTCAAACATCCCCAAGACCACTTAACACACACCTCCTACCCCAAGGTCTCTTACATAAATGGTTTACTCTTATACAGTCACACAAGGCCAGATCCCATACCATCATTAAACACCATTTAGGTGCCCAACTGTAATTTTATTCTACACTGCTCAAGCTCCTGAAACACATGAACACGGCTAACTTTGTAACTCACCATTGCCTTAAACTTCAGACCAAGTCTGAAAAGAGTAGCAAGAAGGAGGAGGACCCATTCACCTTTCTCTTATTATTTTTCAGGAACTCAGGGGAAGTAGAACAGTGTCACACTTTGGTGGTCAACAGGTGCAGTACTATCAAGTCAATAGGAACAGGCAGGAGGATTGGAAATGACACCACATGAACATGGTGGGGTAGAGGGCACTGGCTATGCATGAAAGGGGAATGAGAGGATGTGTTAGGGAGTGGTACTTGGAGGGCAATGAATACATGGGGAGGAAGAACAGGAGATGGAAGAGGGAGAAATGGATAAAAGAAGACCTGAGCTGCTGCAGAACACTGGACACAAAGGAAAGGGGACTAGGCCTAAGAAGGGGTTGGGAAAAGGTACTGGATTCAGGACAATCCCTGGAAGTGGAGGCACTAGAACTGTGAGCATTGACAGAACAGTTCAGCACTGAGTTTCCAGCAGAAATCAGAGACCTCAGAGCAAGTGTGTCGAAGATCCAGCCTACCAGCCAGATCAGGCCTGCGGAGCTCTATCAGCTGGGCCACAGCCTGCCCGCAGGTCTGAGAAAGGTCCCATCTGCCAACATGAGGAACATGCCGGATCGGCCCCACATGCTGCACATGACATGAGGCCAAATCTTGTGTGCGCCAGACCGGGTCCAGCATGCGTCCTGTATGAGGTACCTGCCCTGAACCAGCCTGCAGGGCCGGTCTGTGGGCCCAATCCAGCCTGCAGACTGGCTCCACACTACTCATCCAGCCCACAGGGCCTGATGAGTTTGAAACCCCCAGCTTAAAGGGTTGTGGAGGCAAGTGGGGAGCCTCAGGAAAAGCAAGCTCCCTCACTGTTGAGCAAAGTGTTATTTCCTCTGCTGAGCAGGTAAGGAAAAGCAGAATCCAGGTAAGTGACAGCACCTCAAGAAACATAGTGCCAGCCTTCAGTTTCTCTTAGGTTTCCTTTTATCCATTATCACATAGCTATATAAACAAGTTACTAACATACACTCTAGAGCAGGGGTGGGAAATTATTTCGGCTGGTGGGCCGCTTACTGAGTTTTGGTGACCTGTAGAGGGCTGCATGCACAAAATCTTGCAGAAGATAGTTTAGGTAAGGAAGCCTCTCCCCAACAAGCATGCCAGATTGAAAACCATCACAACTCACTGCAGAGGCCAAAAAAGAGGCTCTCTCAGCAAAGGGCCCCCATGAGATGGGCAGAAGGTGACTTCCACTGAGTTACACCTTCTACAGACAGGGAAACGGCAACACACAGACAGACAGGGCTCAAAGAAAGGTCACGGGTAGAAATACAACTCAAGCCGCCCCGACATCCCTTTTCCCTGTCAATCTGCCAGACCCAACAGATACAACAGCTCCAAACACGACCCAGGAGATTTGACTCCCACCTCCTTTTCAAACCCTCCCACACCTAGCGCCATTTCCACACCTGGCACACCCCCCCCCACCCCACAGGCTCTGATTCAGCCTTAAAGTCAGCCCCTCCCAAGCCCTTGCTTACCATAATAGCCAAGCCCACGGAGGGCTCCAGTGGGGCCATGCTCCTGCGATCTACGTCCCCATGGCAAAATCCTTGTGTCCTGAAGAGCCTCCCAGTCTAGAGACCCAGAAAAGGCCTCCCACTCCAACACAGGACTCACAGGGGGAGTGAGACAGATCGAAACTATCAGTGCCTGCAACTTCCTGCCAAACCAAGAGAGGCAGAAACAGGAAAGAGGGCGGGTGAAACATGGGAGGCAATATCAAACTGTACCCCTCCCCCACCATCCAATTAACCCTATTTATTCCACAGCACAGTGAGGCAGAAATTCAGCACTTGCCCCCATTCACACTCCCCTCCCCATGGGATAGAGACCCAATCCCTCAGCTAAGCTTACCTCAGATCAATTCTTCCCTAGGGCATAGGGAGACCCAGGGAACCAGCTTCCCTGCTCCCTCTCTCCAAAAAAAAAAAAAGTAGAAAAAGTACCCACCCCTTTGCCTTTAGGAGAGCACAGGATTTGTTAACTCTTTCCACTCATCAAAGCTGAGAAGGACCATGAGAGCTAGCCCCAAAGCTGTAATCAGGAAACAATTTAAGTGTAAGAACTCTGCACAACCAACTCTGACCTATTGCTATAAATCCCAATATGCCAGCAGATGGTGCTCTTTATATTAATGATCCATGCAGAGCTTTTTAAAAGATTCTTATTAAGGGGATCACCAGCAAGCTCTGTATTTTGGTTACTTTGCATTTTAAATGAGAGAAAAAAAAGATACTGCTTTTTAGCAGTGCTACTACCTCAATTGTTTGCAGCAAGACTCTGGAGTTTAACAAGGGATAGTCATGGAAAATGTAGTTTCCTTGTCTCATGAAAATCTGTTCAGAATGGTAAGAGTTATAAGCTGTTGAAAGATGTCAACTGTCTCTCATGCGGCTGTGGACAAAACTCCATCAACCCTTCACATCCATCAGACTGAGCATTACCCCAGTACAGAAAAGTGCCTGGTTTATGAGAACTAAGTTACTTCAGCTCAGTGACACAGCATTTTAAGGATGTCATCTTGTTCTCCATTATCTCAGCCTGCATTTAAAAACAAGAAGTCTTCTCCGAATTATGGGTTGCGAAGGCTTTCCAAAACACTGTGAAGCAAGTACAATACATTCTAATGCACAACCTTGATCATCACCTCTGCAATGATCAAGTAGACATGAACTATGAATGAATGGACTGTGCAACAGTAAGAAACACCAGCGGGGTTTTATGCAACTGATCATGCTATCCGAGTTAAAGTTTGGTATTAAAGTGCAAGTATCATGAATTTAGAGGACACTTTGAAACTTAAAGGCGGTAATAAATGCTGGGCTTTTCATTTTCTTATTCCCATCCTTTTAAGGTTTTGTGTTAAAAACAGAGCTTTGGCTGATAATTATTTCATTACTAATTTAATAATAACAATCCAACTGAGTAAACCTTGTTAATAATGGAAAAGGGAGTACTCTAAAGAAAAGTCAGTAGTGGTCTATAGGATCACAGACTGAAAAAAGTGCTCGCTTGCAGATATGACACATAAGAAACTGTAATAAAAAGACACATTCTCAAGATTTTCTAAGATTTGAGCCTTGCTGACCTTTTAATATATTTTAGCAATGTGGTTACATTAAAAGGGGAAACAAGAAAAAATTAACCATCAGTTTGCCTTGATGGTGCAAAAATGGTAGGGGTGCACCAATAAACATTTTCTCAGCCAATACTGATAGCTGATTATTAACCAGCCATATTGGCTGGTACTTATCAAATAACCAATTTACAGGAATGCAGCCAGGCAGCATGGAGAGCAGCGCTCTGCAGGTAAGTCTGTGGAGGGGAAGAGGTGTGGGAGAGGAAAGGGGTATTGGTGGGGGGCAGATTGAGGCCCTGACCGGGAGGGAGTGGGGGCAGGGGCTGGGGGCACTGCCCAGCCAGGACAGTGAATGGGACCTGGGTCCAGGCCGGATGGTGAATGGGACCTGGGGCCAGCATAGGCAGCTTGTCCAGGTTATCAGCATCCCAGTGCTTAAAAATGGTGGTGGGGGTGCTTGGACTAAAGCTCATAGTTTAAGTGCTGCCACCACCATTTTTAAGCATGGGGATGTTTCTAATGGGAGTGGAGCTGAGCGGGGCAAGGGTGGATGTAGGCTGCTCGCGGTGGACTCGGGGCTTTCTGCACTGTTACCTTTGCCCTGGGGGCCCCACACTGGTCATGCATCCCCTGCCCACCTGGCAGTGAGAGGCACAACTCGCCGCACCCACTACTGCTGAGTTCGCAGGAGACACATGGCCGGCACAGAGCCCCCGGCACAAAGGCAGCAGAGCAGGGAGCCCTGAGCCCACAGCGGACAGCCCGTATTCACCACACACACAAATCTGGGGGGCACATGCCCTGCCCATGCCTCCCCCAGGGGGTGTACGCAGCAGTGGGGAGCTACCCCCATGCCTCCGTGCCCCCTGGACGAGCCACCTGTGGCTTCGTCCTGCTCCCTGCCCCTGGTCCCATTCACCACCCTGTCTGGACAGCACCCCCAACCCCTGCCCCACTCCTCCCTCACTGTGGGAACCTCAATCTACCCCCCCATGCCCCTTCGCCTCCACAGACTTACCTGCAGGGCACTGCTCTCCACACTGCCTGGCTGCACTCTTGGCCATGTGGCTGTGCGCATGCATGTGGCATCTAGGGGCCCAAGCCAGAAGGCATATTATAATTATTGGTGACATTACTGGCTACACTGGCCAACAAAAGCCAATAGCCAATAATGATAATTTTCCTGACACTGATGTATCAGTGCACTTCTAAAAAATGGTTTAATATAAAAAGTTAAAAGCACTTACTTAGAATTTCTCCAGGCAAGCTCAACCTTACTTAAGATCTGCCTTAAAAGACTGAGATGAGTAGAAATAAAAATAATGTGAAAACAGTATGATAAAAATAATAATGAAATCTCATTTGCTTGTTGTCAGCTACATTTGTAAATTCTTTGGGACAAGGATCCTGCCCTCATTTTTGCTTTAAATCTCTTCCTTTGAGACTCAAAAGATTGCATGAATTTCATTTGTTGCCCGCTTGGCTTTTCAAGGGCACACAAGATTCTTCTGCTTGCATCCCCCAAAACCACACAGCAGGAACGGAGAGGAAAATTTCATAGCAGCAACTCCTTTCCTGTGAACAATACGAGAGGCAAACAGGATCTTCCCTGTACAATTATCTTTGTAGTGCAATCAGAAATCCTGTGAAGGCATTCACCAAAATACTAACTCAATCCTACCTAGACATGAGAATATTGTAAATATGGACATGTCATATACTGAAATCTGGAGGAAAAAAAAGCCTAGCACTTAATTCAGGCATTTCATCCTTCTTTCTAGCCTAAGTCAAGACACCTTTTCATTGATTTTTCTTTATAGAAGAATTGCTCACTTACTAGATAGGGGCTACTAACACTGTGCAGAGGACAAGAAGTTATCATCACTATGCATCGTATAATAATTCCCCCTTCTTCACCACAGACTTGAGATCATTTTGCTTCTTCAGCCCCAGAATTTATGTAATACTGAACAAGAAAGAAAAAGCCGGGAGACTTGCTAGGCAACAGCCAGTTCTGACATTAGAGATGGAAAAGACATGTCTGGTTTTGTTTAGCTTGTTTCCTTGTGTGAACACAGAATCATAGAAAAGAAGGGCTGGAGGCGGCCTCTGGAGTTCACCTAGTCTGCCCACCTGCCTGACATCCCATACAAATCCTTGTCTAACCCCTTAATAAAACTACACAATCAACGTTATCTTGCAACCTAACTTACCACAAGGAAAGCAAGGGGACAATAGCTATTAGTATCCTGCTCCTGTAAAGCAGGATACAAAACAAATGACCAAACCAAAATCATTCCGCAGGAACCAGGAACAAAACCTCAAATGCGCTTTTTAATAAAACCTATGGAGAAAAAGTCAGTCCCCAAAGGAAGAAGCCTTTGCCAGGCTTCCTCATGCAATTTCATAAGTGAATAGGTCCACTCTCATCCTAATCAAGTTTTTCAGTCTTCAGAGCTGATCAAAGTTCAGTTGAAGCCCTACAGCTCTTCCTATTAGCCTCTCCACATTCCCCGTTGCTTTCCCTGTCTACGTCTTTCTGGACACATTGCAGGGCTCCAACAGGATGTTAATACTACAATTCGATAATGAATAGAAATTTCCCAGGTTTACAATGAGCTGGGAACAATGCCCTTGGTTTCTTTCTTGGATTTGCTGAACCTCCTATGCCTTGGGAGAGTTTGCAAGAATCAGGGTGTTGTTGGTGGTATCTTCTCTTGCACCAACCATAGATCTGGGAGAAATGTTAGACAAGCTATTGGGCATGAAGTGGCCATCCTCGGGGCTGGGAAAAGAAGCAGGTTATTTGCAGGCACTTTCATGGGTAAATACATACTTCTGAAAAGGGGGTTGCAGATGGCAAGTTGCATCATACACTCACAGAGAAGTCAGACTGGAAGGGACCACCAGAGGTCATCTGGTTCAACCCCCTGCCTGAGGCAGGATCATCCCTATCCAAACCATCCCTTACAAACCATAATCCAAACTCTACACAAGACCGATGTCAACCCTGACACAGCACAGACTTAACCCCCTAATTGCCACAAGTAAAGCAGGGGAACCACAACAGCCAATGCCCTGCTTCTATAAAATGTTCTCAATACATGCTCAAGAGGCCCTGGGTAGAAGGCTGCACCCATCCCTACAGAGGAAGGCAAAAAAAACCCACAGTTCATACCAATCTGACTGGTCATTCCTGACCCCAGATATGACAATTGGTTTGACCCTGAATGGAGGAGCAAGACCCTCTAGCCAGGAATCTCTCTGGCTTTAGTCCTAGCAGGAGCACTGGCACACCCCAGTCAAAGTCCCCAGCCTTGGCTGTAATAAACACTCAATGTCCTGTGAAAGTTTAAAAGCACCCCAACACATATAGCAGAATAAGAGAGGAGGGGTGGAGGGAGACATGGGAAATACCCATACAAGCACACAGGCATACCTATGCCTAGAACATCCCTGACCAGTGGCTGTTAACCTCTTCTTGAACAGCTCCAGTGATGGAAAGACCGCAACTTCCCCAGGTAGTCTTTTCCACGACCTCACTGTTTTAACAGTGGAGAAGTTCACACATAAAAACAGCACATCTTTTTCTCCAGCTAAAAATAAACTGTAGGTTTTACTAATATGCATGCCAGGAGCTTAGGGCTGAATCATTCCGTTTAAGGGTGCAGCAAAAACAAATACAACTTCACTGGAATGAGTTAAAAGCTATCTGCAGCTCTGTGAAAAGGAGCTTCATGACCAGAAGCAGCAAACAGAATGGCAGAACAAAGGACAGCTCAACTGGTGGACTGGTGCATCAAGAGCATTAAAGAAGAGGCCTTTTAACACCTGCGGAATGAGGAGTTGGAAAGGATCAAGTAGATTATAATAAGCCATGAAGAGAAGACTGCCTCAGCACTGTCTGGCTAGAAATGCTGCTGCCACTGCCAGGCAGCTCCTCTTAAACCTTGGGTTGAGCAGGAATCAAAGTCGGGGGGGCAGGGAGGGGGCAAGTGCACCAATGCACCCCCCCCCACACACACACATTTTGTTCCCAAAAGCGTGTCTAATATCTCTCCCAACTATGCAGCTGGTCCAATAGGGCACATCCCCACAAGTGCACACATATGGTTTGTGGTGCCACAGACTGCACACGTGCCCTGTTTGCTGAGCTAATTTGCAGTGCGGCGCGTTTTGACACCACGCGATCCCAGTGTCAAAAAGAAAACAAAAAAGTGACAGCTAAAAACAGCAGCGTGCGCCGCCAGAAAGGAAGCCTGATAGGCCAGAGCCATGCTGTGGCTGCCTACCAGGTTCTGACCACACAGACCACTGCCCCGTGGAAGCCCCCAGGTAAGCTTGCTGGCCCCAACCTCCTCTATCCCACCTGGGGCAATTTGCACCAGAACACATGTGCAAGGGCTGGCCCTTGCCCGGGGAGAAATAGCAGCAGCCAGCACAAATATGTACACATCCCTGCACATGAGCACTCATGGAGACATGCCCGTAAAACCTGTCACTAAGATGTCCTTCTCATACTGGACCATGAGGGCCACAACCCCACTTGTGAGAGCTGGACACAGTGTCTGGGGAGGGGTACAGGTTGCTAATGAAACAGGCAGACAAGGCTCTTGGGGTAACTACTGAGTGAGTTTAGTGTGGGGTCCAGGGGAGGTGGAACAAAGGCAAGCCCCCTCCTCCCTCCACATAGCCAGCCACATTGCACCCACCCTGGGAAGAGGCGCTTCGCCCAGCCCCTGCCTTAGCTCCCGCCCCGCCCCCCATAACGCAACACGCGTGCCCAGCAGCCGGCCGTTGGAGGCACGCAGGCGCAGTCAAGCACCAGCTCAGCTGCCGCGGGACCGCATCACGCGGGCAGGGCGCTGACGTCACTAACCACAGGAAGCGGGAGGTGGGAGGAGGAACTACCCCCACTCAGCCCCGCCCTCCTGACTCAGCTCTGCCGACCAGACCCGCCGCCCCAGCGCGGAGGAACCTGGGAGCGCCACTGCGCACGCGCGCTCCCCCCTCACTGATTGGCCGTGTGATCCTGGTGGTGTCTGTGCTTTGCAGCGCGTGGCCGCCCGCGTTCCCATGGAGACGACCGTGAGTGATGCTCAGTCCCTTCTCTCCCCCCACCCTCC
>NW_017729034.1:11755780-11784655 GCF_001723915.1 Gavialis gangeticus
ATGATGGGATATAGATCTATCACATATACATGTATATGTGCATGTGTGTGTGTGCGCATGCATATATATGTGATATATATGTACACATACACATTTCCATGGCTGTCACGCATCTTGACAGATGAAAGGAGACGTACATGTTTATATGTGTGGATTGTAAGTATACATATGGATTACTGATTTATGTATACATATGTATATGGATTACAAATATACGTGTGTGTGTGTACATACACACATCTGTAACATAATCTGTGTGTATATATGTGGATTAATTATTTATTTAAATGGATATTATAAAGTATATATTGGTGTGTGTATATATCAGCTAATTATATATGGAGCTATATATATGGATTATAAATATTGTGTGTATATATAATATGTTGACAATAAATTCATGTTAATATATAGACATGGATTACACATAAGTACGTGTGTATATATGGATTATGAATATGTATAGCGGTTCTGTCTGTCTACTCACATGTACATGTACACACACACGGATATATATCTGTATAGATATTTACATATAGATATGTCTGGATTATATAAATATATATCTGAACTATTTACACAAGAAAAAAAAAACTGAACTAATTGCACTCACTCACACACTTATCATCAGTGATTCTCAACCAGGGTGCCAGGGCATCTTGCAATTCCCCCAGATCTTTTGAAGGGTGCCCTGAAGTGTGAAGAGATAAGCAGATAAACTAAATTCAGGCTTGCCCCTGCCTGGATGATCCCCCATCTGTACTGCCAGGCCCCTCTGCAAGGAGGTAAGCACAATAATCTGTAAATTTAGTTTTTGAAATTGTGCCACTCAACTCACAAAAGGTCTGGAGGGGTGCGTGAAGTTGGCAAAGGTGGACAGCTACTGATATATGTATATGTATAGCACAGGCTTTCATTGGCCAGCGCTCACTTCATCACATGCTGTGAAAGGACTTGTATAAGAAAGAGAGAGAGGTTTAAATGCAGGAGGAAGAAGAAGAGGGTGCGAGGGAGAGGGGCAGTGCTGGGAAAAGCAAATAAGCAAAGAACACAAGAATGAGAAGTCACAAAAGCTAATCCAAGTAATGGGGTAAGAATCCATAGACCTTATGTAAATGATACTTTAATACAATAATAAGAGGTCTTGTAGTCAAACCAGTTCTGAGCCTGGTGTGAGCGGAAGTGTGTCAGTGTGGTCTTTAAAATACTAGGTTTCAGTCTCCATTTCTTATAGCAGTCACCTGTGGGAGTTGTGAGGCTCTTTTCAAGCCTCTGGCAGCTCATAAAATCATTGAAAATGAGTTGGAAGGGACCTCAGGAACAGAGGTGCGCTGATACATTGGTCCCATGTCGTATTGGCACTGATATAAGGAAAATTGACGTTATCAGCTTTGTGTGGTTGATGTGGCCAATAATGTCACTGATAAATGCCTAGCGTAAATGCATAGCACAGCACGCAGGCAGCCAGGAGTGCAGCCCTGCAGTGTGGAGAGCAGCGTCTGGCTGGTAAGTCTGTTGTGAGGGAAAGGTTGAGGCACCTGCCTCTGCTCCAGCCCCACTCCCTCCCTCACTGAGGGCCTTGATCTGCCCCTCCCATGTCCCTTTCCTTTCCCCTCCCCCCTTCCCCCACAACAGACTTACCAGCCAGATGCTACTCTCCATATTGCTAGGTTGTATATTGGCAGTTGGATTGGTATTGGTTGATATGGCTCATTAAAAATCGGCCATTGGTATTGGCCCAAAAAATTGCTATTGGTACACCCCTACTCAGGCGGTCATCTAGTCCTAAACCCCTGCTCAAAGCAGGATCATCTGCAACTGGATCATCCCAGCCAAAGTTTTGTCTACCCAGGTCTTAAAAACCTCCAAGGATGGAGATTCCACAACTGCTCTGGGTAACCTGTTCAAGTGTTTTTTACTACCTTCCTTGTGAGCGAGTCTTTCCTTGCACCTAACCTAAACTTTGCCTGCTGCAATTCGAGACCATTGCTTGTTTTGTCATGGGACACCACTGAGAACAGTCCAACTTCATCTTCTTTAGAACCACCCTGCAGGTAAAGACTGCTATTAATTCCCCCCTCTGTCGTCTCTTCTTCAGAATAATTAAGTGCAGCACCCTTAGCCTCCCCTCCTAAGTCATGTCCCCCAGCACCCTAACCATTTTTGTTGCCCTCCGCTGGACTCTTTCCACATCCTTTCTGTACTAGGGGACTCAATGCTGGACACAGTATTTCAGATTGCGCCTCACCAGTGCTGAATAGAGGGGAAGAATTACTTAATTTGATCTGCTGGCAATGCTTCTACCAACGCAGCCCAGTATGCCGTTAGACTTCCTCACAATGAGGGCACGTTACTGGCTCATAGTCAGCTTCTTGTCCACTGTGATGCCCAGGTGCTTTTCTGCTGAGCTGCTGCTTAGCCAGTCATTCCCCAGCCTGTACTGATGCATGGGATCAGGGTGGATAAAAATCAGTGATTTAAAAAAAAATCAGATTTTAAAAATTTAAATCAGATTTTTTTATTTCATTGTATTTTTGATTTTAAGATGCTTTTTTAAAAAAAAACACCATATAAAGATGGTTGTAATTTAAGATACGTTTAACCTCAAAGATATCATCATGGAATAGGGACTGTAACTTCTAATTATATACTATTTGAGACAAAATATTGTAACATTTTTAGAAGTTTTATAAATAGGTCACAATAGGCCATGGATTATATTAGGGGCGTAATCTTATGGGGTTCCCAGAGGCTCCTCTATAGATTAGTAAAGATTAAAGAAAACTGCTCTACCCAGTGGTCTTAGTGCTCAGTCTAGAAGATCCCATTAAGCATCTCTGTGATGCTTAGTTTCAGTTCTCAAACAGTGGATTTCTGTCTCCAGAGATCATAGGCAGACAAGGGTCTTTGGGTAGATGTGATGTCTTTGGAAAAAATTGTTCTTTGCAAGCTTTCAGGCACAAATACCCTTCTTCAGGCATAGGGAGAGTTTGTTGTCTTTAAAGATAACATCCTTGTTAACAGCTGTATGTGGAGGTGAGAGAGAACAGACCTGATTACCTACCCATCAGCCTTCTTGTCTCTCTGGAAATTTGGCTACACAGTCAAGCCCTTACCTCTCTCTAAAAGTACAACATTTCAGGAAGTTAAAATGACTAAAGATATCAAACAAAAAGAATGCACTTTTTGTAGAAAACAGTGATTAAATCAAGGTTTCCTGCCCAGTGACTTCAATCACTATTTAAAACAAATTCACCCTGCATGCGATTGTTCCATCCTAAGTGCAGGACTTTGCACTTGTCCTTATTGAACCTCATGAGATTTCTTTTGGTTCAGTCCTCCAACTTGTTGAGGTGTCTCTGAATCCTAGCCCTACCCCGCAGCTTGGTAGTATCATTTGCAGTCTCTTGACACCAAACAGATCACGTCAGCTGAGATGAATCACTTGGAGTTGGTGTTTATTGGTTCTAGCACCAAACCTTGTAAGAGTCTGTTTCTCCAAGATCTCCAGGATCGGTTTTGTGGCCAAAACCATGTGTAAATACCTAACCTCAGAGCATCAGCTCAGCTGCCATGATAATCCATCCAGAAATATTGCTGACATCTTGTACAGCACACCTGCGTGTCTGGCGGTATCATAGGCTGCTGTATGTGAGATCAAAGACAGCCCAGTTTTCTTCTTCTGTTAAAATCTATTTTCATTCTACATAGAATCTGCTGCTGCTTGGCCAAAAATACTTCAGTTTGGCTGGAAACTCGCCTGAAGTTTTTCTGCCACATGTGTAAGATTATTCAGTCCAGGGGTTTTCTGCTGCAGCTCAGGAGTAATGTTGGGTAATAGGTGGCTACTAAAGGATGGTCTTTTCTTGGCAATAGTATAACTGTCAACTTAGCTTTTCACTGTGTGATATATATCAAGGTCACCTGTACTATATGGGACATGAATATGGACAACCAGTGTTGCTTTCTTTGCAAGGAAGGAGGTAAAAGGAGGTATGATATTAGGTTGTCCAAGCTGTAGACTTCACCTGGTTTCAGTGATTTCGGTATATATTGGCTTCTTCCCTAAAGAATTGCTGGAAACTTTAATTTTGGTCAAGAGGTGACATTGCTTACACTTTCCTGATAGACTCCTAAAATTTTTTATCCAAGTCTGAATTATTGACGTTGGCAAGGTATCTGGTGACACTGTTTAGACTTATCTCTGTTCAGTGGGTTTTGTTCTTCATGCAGCTACCTGTGGAGTTTCTAACTCTTCCTGTTTGATTTTTGACTCTTTAATTTCTGAGGTGCATCTTCATTGCACGCTCTTTGGGCTACTTTCGGGCTCTCTAGCAGGAGGCAATATTAAATATTGTTTTGTCAGACCATGTGTATGGTTGATATGTTGTGCAGATGGTATATTCCCTTCAGTTACTTGATTAATGATAGTTGCAGTGTATCCTTAAGCTAGAGCTCACTATTGACACGGTAGCCTCAGTTTGGCTTAGAAGGGGGCTGTGTTTCCCACTCAGCATTTCCAAGGACCGTGGAGGTAGCTGTTAAAGTGTTGTCTCATAGAAGTGACCCAGCTGAAGTTAAAGTAGAAAACCTTGTTTCCTCCCAGTAGCGTGAATTTGCTACTTTCTTTGGGTTGTGAAGAAGAACTAGCTTGCAGAGGGAGGCTGATTTGCAAGGTCTAGCCTATTCTGATCACCAGGGATCCTGGTTTTCTCTGATTTAAAACAATTCCCAATTTTCAGTTAAAAAAAGTAACCCCAAATCCACATTTTTCTGTGATTTTAAACGAAACACCACTAATATATAGATAAATATCTAGTGGTGTTTCATTTAAATATCATGGAAAAATGTGGATTTGGGGTTACTTTTTTTAAACTGAAAATTGGGGATTTTTTAAATCGGAGAAAACCAGGATCCCTGCTGATCACCCCAAGTAATGTGATATCTATTAAAGTCCTCTGTGTAGATGGCAGGATATTGGAGCAGTGGTAGCCCAAGCACAGGCACTAGTTCTAAGCTTACAGGCACTAGCCAACTTGCACAGAGTGATCCTGATTATATCATAGTCAAATGCAAATTGCAGTTTCTCCACATCAGATAAATAGGTCAGCTATGTCTTCCCAACAGCCTGTAGTTTGTGGTCAGAGATCATGAGCAGATTGGCAACAAGGAAAGTAAGATAGGTTTCCTGAAGTCAGATGACATCAGTGTTGTGTGGGTAGGTAGTGCTTTCAAGAACAGAAAGGATTGAGGTTAATAAACTGTCGACATTTCTCTGAACCACCTTGAGCAAAGGGCAGGAATTTAGTGCATTTCCTGTCCTTGCCCAGACTAGCAGTAACTGAGATTCACTGGAATCAGTTTTCTGGTTGATTCTTTGGTTTTCCCAAAGATAATCCATCAGGCTTACAACAGGCTTGAAGCTGCAGTATACTTCATTCCTAGAATGAGGAAAATTGGTATTATCTCTGTTGTATTCCTATCTCTATTTCAACATGAACAATAGGTTTCCCTGCCAAACTTCCTGTGACACATGCTAAGAAACAGCATGCAGATCTTCACATTTTTGTTCTAGTTAAATAATATTAACAAGCCATAGACCCTGATGAGTCCCCAGTGGCATTACTTATCTGAACCAAAACACTTCAAGTGTTTTATTCACTTGCCAGATTTTTACAGTAGATTCCTCTTCAATAAATGTCAGGTTCTTCTTGACCAAATTATCTCCCATTGCTTAGTTTCTGTTCATATTTCATTGCACTTCTGTTATAGTCAGTGAGAACTCTAAAATAAATAGTGCTCCAGCTTCACAGCCCTTTTCAAAACTGTTACTTACCCCTAATGGGAGCAAATAGTAAACTCATCAGCTGGACCTCTGTCTGTGCTAGGTCTTCCAGTGTTGCTGACCTTGTGTTAGTAATACCGGAGATTTCTTTTCTTGGCAAATTGGACTTAAATCTGCAAGGTAATTATCATGGCTACTTAGATCATTGAAAAGCCAACTATATTGGAATGAGCTGACAACCTTGTTTTTTTTCTACCATATTTACCACATTTGCTTAAATCCAAGACAAGCACCTCATCTTGGATTGGAGTACAAGGTGGAAGGGGAAATAGGCAGGTCCTGCGCCTCTGTTCCCCCACACCCTCTTCCCCATTCCCCTCTAGGGCTCTGTCCCTTCCCCTCCCTTCATCACTTGCCATCCAACACAGGTTGAGCTCCATTCTGGTTGGGGGCACAGAGCACAAGTTAGCTTTGGCTCTGGTCCTGGCCTGGCCATGCAGCAAGGGACACTACTGCTGCATGGCCAGGCTGAGTCTGCTCAAAGCTACCTTGTGTGGGGAGGGACAGAGGTGGCAGGGTGCAGGCACCATCAAAGGGTGTAGACATGGCAGGGTGGGAGGGAGACAAAGAGGGGTGGGGAGCAGATCACTTGCCTTCCCCTTCCCCCCTCACCCTTTATGCTGCTGCTGCTTTTCTCACTGTAAAAGTGGGGGGACAAATTTAAGATGACCTTCCAGTAGTTGGATTCTGTACATGGAAAATTATAACAAATGTATACATTTTCCCTTGTATAGAATCTAATTATTGGGGGTGGGGGGTTGTCTTGAATTCATAGTTGTCTTGGATTTAAGTAAATGTGGTGATACCTTGATCAGTCTCAGACTTCTAGTATCTTGCATGTAGTTCTTCCAGTGGTAGTATTTAGTAATTCTCAACATTTTTCTTTATTTGGTCTCTAGCTTTAAGATTGGATATATTAGGTTTGGTTGTATTCTTACATCTGAAGGTAGGAGCCTGAGATCTCTTTGATTTGGCATTTCTCAGCTGCACATCCCTCAAGTCAGGCCAATTAAGATAAAGTTAACCTTAAGGTTGGCAGCTGTGTTCTGATCTCAGCCCATGCGTAGTGCAGCCAAGCTTCTCCTTATAGCTCAGAACATCCAAGCACCGTATGGGGAAATGGTTTACTCCAACTGGAATAGATGAGGCCCCTTATTGAGTCACCCGTGCCACTTTCTGCAATGCTCTGGGTTTTCTTATGGAATCTCCCGTTCCACTTGTTTGTAAACTGGCTCTGCCTAAACACTCTGGCAAGGGCAGAGCCTGAGATGCTGCAAAAAAAGAAATCTAATCATCCAGCTCCCCATACTATCCCTGCATATTTTAATTTTTCTTTTTTTCCCCAGTTTTATCTCCATCTCTGACCTCCAGCTTCAACAGTGTACACCATGCTGCAGTCACCTTACCTGGAGCACCACTGAGTTTAAGGAATGGGTTCGCCAAAGCGAAGGCCTTTTGCCCAAACAGAATGCTCTGCCACGGGCTCACCTAATACTCATTGGCTATCTAACCGATGGAAGGCAAGAGGAGGGAGAGAAGCGGGTAGATGGCAGTTTATATGTGAAAGACAACAGCGGTGCAGTTCCTTGTGAGGTACTTCAGCAGAATAACCTGATGGATTATGTCCTTACTACCATTTCTGAGAGGAAGTCCAGACTACTGCAAAGTTTAAACAGTTTGCAAAAGATATCCAAGGGCCAGATTCTATTTCACATGTTAGGCATCTAAGTGCAATCTTATCCTATCCTTATCAAGTCCCTGAACAACTAATATAAAATGTGGGTGGGTCTTCCTTGCTGCTTTTTTGTGACTCAGTCTTAAGGATCAGAAGATAGAGAGTCAGACAAGTAGATGCATGCATGGATTTTCAGGGACTCGACCAAAGTGAAATAGAATTGTGCTCAGGGTGCCTGTGTCTGCTTAGATGCCTAACAGGTGGAATATAATATGGCCCCAGATATCTACCTTAGAAGGAGAAGGTAATAAGCCCAAATCCAGGGGAAATGGGTTGAATCATTAATTGCTTGTGAACTAACTCCTGCACTTACAGGGCTGGAGAATTACTAGAGAAAAGAGAGAAGGTATGAAGATTGATGTTGGTGATTCCTGTTGAAGTCTAATTTCAGTTATTAGTTAATGGGGCAAACCCCAGAAAATGGGGGCTCTGAAAGCCCTGGGAGGCTAATGGAGCCAATAACAATAAACAGTGCTGCTTGAGTTCCAGGTTCAAAGCAAAAACAATAGTAACCTGGGGGATAATTGGGCTATCAGTAATACATGTGATATGCCATCTCATGGGTTGGGTGCTGCTGTGCTAAAACCTGCTTGGAGGATCCTAAACAAAAAGGGTATAGGAAAATGTAGGAACTGGAGAGTGACACTTGTGACAGGCATGTGGCTCTGTGTTGCTGCCTCTAGTGTTCTAGGTCAGGGGTGACCAAACACCTAAGCTCTTTTAGCCACAAGTCAAAATCTTCTCACATTTGAGAACTGCTGACTATACAATTTGTACTCCAGAGTCAGTGATCTATGCACTGCTCCCACTGCTCTTTCTTCAAGAAGTGCCTTCAAAGTGCTTAGGAGCTGCATACTGCATGGGCATGTGGTTTGGCCACCACTGATTTGAAGAAATAGGTAGTGGGAGGCCAAGGCTGTTACATATGCAGAGGACACTATGTTAGGATGCGTTTTACAAGTAGCAGTGAAGGTGAGAGAGCTGGAAAGGTTAGAAATGCAGAGTGGAAAAACCAAGTGCAATTAAAGGTTAGGAAGGAAATTGTCAATAAATCCCCACTATTCTCAGGGAATGCTATTCCCAGCACTGAGTAAATTGCAGGTGGGTTTGTAAGGCTATGTGTACTTCAGGTTCACTTCTGGAGTGAAGAGGCTTTTCTGTCTCTCTCTTTTTGTATATGTTAGTTACTACCTTTGGGGAGCAGTAAAGTATGGCTAGGTATTAATTCCAGCTCTGAAATGAGTAATGCAAGTTTATGATATGCCAAGGAAAGGTTATGTTAATGCCATAGATAACTTAGCCAAGAAGTTATATTATCACTGTTTCTCAAAATTTAGCCCCTCTTCTCTTTTGGTTTAGCTCCTACATTTTGAGCTGGAGTGGCTGGAGTTGCTGTTTCTCTTCCCCAGTTGGGCATATGTGCCACAGAAGGGCCATCGATCAGGAGGGTATGTGGAGATCCTGGCAGACCCGGTACCAGTGAATCCTGTACCAGAGAGGATAGTTAATGCAATCACTGTTATCTACCCAGCGCCAGCTATGCAGCTGCTCATCACCAGGTAATATTCAAGAGAGTCAGTAGAATGTGTGGCTGCTGTCATTGTTGCTTGTCACAGGCAAGGTTCCCTCTAAGGTGCGCAGCCAAGCACAGGTAAAAGTCTGGCCGCGCACAAACTTTTTTAGGCTACGCACCCGCCGGGGTAGGAGCTGGGCTGCAGTGTGGGACACTTACAGAAGGTAAGCTCCTCCCCAGGGCGAGGCAGAGGCAGGGGCAGGAGCCTGGTGTGGGCTCCACCAGCTCCAGGGAACTGCTCTGTTACCCCACTTCACCTTGGGGAGGGAGAAGATGTGGCGTCAGGGCTGGGGAGCGGAGCACTTGCCCGGAGCCAGTGGAGCTCATGAAGCAGTTTCCCGGAGCTGGTGGAGCCTGCCCCAGCCCCAGCCTCTATCCCTGCCTTGCCTTACCTTGGGAAGGAGCCATTGCCTGCCCCAAATGAGGCTCTGCCGGCTCCTGGGAACTGCTCCACTGGCTCTGGAAAAGTGCTTCACTCCCCAGCCCTGACGCCACGTGCCTCCTTGCTCCCTGAGGCAAAGCAGGGGAGCGGAGCAGTGTCCCAGAGCCAGCGGAGCCCACGCCAGGCCCCAGCGCCCGCTGCTTGCCCCGGGTAAGGAGTTTACCTCTGGTAAGTGTCCCACGCCTCACCAAAGTAGCACGCTCACAGACCGCTACTTCTTAGAGGGAACATTGGTCGCAGGTCTGCCTAACCTCGAAGTGAGAACCCTTTAGGGAGGGAAGTAGTTGGGTCACATCCATTCTGACAGGGAACAAAGGAGTGTATGAAATTACAGAAATAACTGTATTAAATCCTTTTAGTTGAACAATAATCCGTCTGATGTTTTGCAGGTGTTTGTTGGAAACCACTTTGTTTGGCTGAGTTACACACTCATTTTTACAAAGAGATTTTATTATGCAAAATAAAATTTAGGAAACAGCAAACCAGTTGTAAAGATAATTAAAAATAATGTTTATGCATTTAAGTGACAGAGTTTATATTAACAAATGTAATGCAAACCTGTGGATCTTATGAAACTGCAAATCAAAGTAATACCTTTAGCCCAGGTAATTTTAGGTTATAATATTAAACAAACAAATACTACAGTTCAGAGTCTTACCAGATTGCTGATTAAGTCCCATTAAACATAGCTGTCAGAATTGGAGTATATCAGTGTTGCCTAACCATATAATCTTTATCATTTATAAATTTGAAAACTATGCAATAAATTTAGTAAATATAAATTTAGTTTAAATATATAATACCAGAATGCATCCTAGACAGTGCTGCATACTTGTCAAATGTTATCTCTTTCACATACATAAATAGGTTAATTACTGTAATTTTTTGGGTTTTTTTCACCAGCAAATAATCACAATTAGAATAAGCTTTACTGAATTAGTTTAAACTTTGGTATGAACAGTGGTACTTGGAGTTTAAAAGATCAGGCATTCATTAGGACATACCTTTTTTTTTTTTTTGCAAATTAGAGAAAGCTGGAAGATGTATGAGAATCCTGTTTTTTAATCTTTCTTTACTTGTAGTCTGTGTAAATCTTAACGGTTTTTACTACTGTCAGAATTTCTCTGCTGTGGATGAGAGTTTTAGCCATAACAGGCTAAAAGCACCCATAGTAGGGCGCTTCAGCTGTTTTAACCACATATTGACTTAAATAATGAAATTAAAAGGTTTGCGAAGGGCCGGTCTATGCTTCATATTTAGGCTATTTAAAAGGTTTATAAACTGTACTATGTACTCATAGTACGTTCTCTCATGTTCTCATAAAAAGTTATCTTACCACAATCATCTTTGTCACTTGAATAGGAGAAATGTGCATACAAAGAGTCTTACTATACATCAAAACTAATGCAGTTGACATTTACTATCAGCTTATATTGGTTATTCTTGATCAAAATACAGATTCACCATCACCCTTGCTTTATAGTGCTGTTATGTATTGCACTGCACCTATTGATTCTTCCTTTGGATCTAGTTCATGAGTGGTTTATGGACAAAGCTTCCTCCCCCTGACTCCCAACCTTAACTTGGATGCAAAAAAAGCTCATGAGTGATACTACATAAAGTTTCAAGGTTTTGCTTGGCTTGGTTTATTTCAGCTCTCTGCTAATGGCCAACCATCCAAGTGTCTAGCTCCTTTTGTCCATGTGACGTGTTCCTTATAGGCTTCGCCGTTAGTTCTTTCTGGAAGCCTGCAACGTGCCTAATGAAACAAGGGGCTGTTGTTTTTTTTAGTTTAGAAGCCAACCATATTAGAGGACATTTTTGCCGTTATGCTTTAAATAGACAAGATAGACCAAAAGTAGAAGAAAAGGAGTAGTAGACTAGTTCCTCACCCACTTCACAGATGGGGAACAGAGGAATACAGAAACTTAGTTGTTTGCTTGCCATTCTTCCTCTAGCTTTTATCCTATTTAAAGTTGACACCTCACTGCCATCTTATCACGGAGAATTTCTCAGTGCATGACAGCATATCTTCACCTATTGTTATTTGCCAGATAACAGTTCTCTCTCACTGACCATCAAAGCATATTCCACCAGGGCAGACGCAGCCGCTGACAGTTTCATACCAGTGTCAAACACCTGCAACACAGCCACGTAGAACTATTCCCTAGCCATAGTTAAACATTATTGTTGACATTACAGCTAGGTCTGATGCCAAGTTCAAGAGAGCAATCTTCCAATGGTCATTTGGCTAATGTAGCTGAAACTTCATCCTCATCTGGAGTAAATACTTCTTTCTAGTTAAGTAGGATGGGGACCATATGTACACATACTATAAAAAGAAATATTAGGCTAACTGTTGTAATGTGATTTTTTTAATGTGGAGGATCCTATCACCCGTGCTCCATCCCTGCTTTTCAGAGTGCTAAGCAGCATGGGCTTTGAATGATCTGAAACCAAAAGAGGTTGTATTAATGCATTCCATCACACCCTCCTTTGGCAGCATAAGGAGGCACAGGCACCTGCATGGCCACATAGGCATGGCTGATTCATAGGACTTGAATTTCACATGTACAAGGCACATACACACCAACAAAGACGTACACAATGACTGACTGAAATGTCTCAAAGAACCACTTATACTATAGGATCAGTACAGTAATCTTCCTAACTCTGCTAGTCCCCCCGCTGGTTTTTCTTAGTCTTCTCATTGCCAGATATCTCCATTTCCTCTTGTTGCTATGTAATAAATGAGGGATGTGAGAACTTCCCAGAAAGAAGGTTGCAAAAAACTTTCTTTTAATAGAAAGTGTTCTGCAATCTAAACACAGAGGTTGTTACCGGCTTGCAATTGGTATCTATAAATACAGTGTATTTTACATATAACAGCTGCCTCTGTTTCTGCTTAAAATCGCATTCTAATATCCCAGGTGATTGTATCTTAATATTGTTTGTAGTAAAAATCCTAATAATCATGTAGCAGTCTCTCTTTAAGAACAGTCTCTAAGGAGACTCATTGCATTCAATTTCAGTGGGGGTTAAAATAAAATCCCCAAAAAAGGAAATGAGTGAGAAGAAACATCAGGTCTTCCCCACCTTGCTATAATTTTTTTTTGACTGATCTCCCGTCCTGTGCAATGCTTGTCTCTAGGCCACATTTGGTACCTTTTGATCTGTTTCTAATTCAAAGCTTGGAACTATTACGGTATCGTATTGCCTGGTTCTGTAATGTCTGGTTCTACTTCTGGCTAAAGAGCTGATCCTGGTGTTCTCTTGTGGGACCTAGAATTGACTTCTCATTTATAACAAAAGAAGGTTGCTGAGACAAATTCAACCCAAAAAAACTTAAAAGACTACACCCTTTACCCAGGTTGCTTTGAGATCCTTAGATAAATATGAAAAGTTGCTTTCCTGTCACCTCTCCCCATTAATCACCTTTGTTAAAAGAGGTGAATAAAGAATTCCTTCCTAGAACATGTATCAAGCATACAACTCTGTATGGGTCCAGGTAGATATTACCCAGAAGTCCAGCTTTTGTTTCGTGGAGAATATGTCAAGAAATCTTTGATAAACCTAACGGAGTAAGAGTCCCTTTTTTCCAATATCTTCACATTAGGAAAGATAAATAAATTTAGCAAAACAGTCATTAGACCAGTTACTCCCTTAGAGCAATTCATATGAGTAGATTCAAATATGTAGGTTCAAGAAAATGATAATGTCCAAAATGCGTGCAATTTTAGTAGAGGAAAGGATGGATAGGAACTCAAATCAATGAAAGTTTGGCAAGGAGACTTGAGTTGGGGTGATGTAGAGAAATATGGGAATAGGATTATCAATATAACGTGTTTTACACAAAGAAAACTTGTATAAAATATAAATATTTCCAAGATGTATTTTTTCAATGGTAATACATCATGCTGGAGAGGTTGTGGAGGAAAAGGCTCCTTTTTCCATACATGGTGGCTGTGCCCTGCAGCCCAATATTCTATGGAGGTAGTGACCAGAATAATAATTATTGTGGTAAGTGATGACATTCCTTTGGATTTGGTGGTTTGTTTACTGAATACCCCAGTAAAGGGAGTTTACTTTGTGTGGGATGAAAAGCTGATATCCCTTCTGTTATTACCTGCTAGATTATGTATCACTCAAGCGCAGAAGGAATCACAGCCTCCTCCCTCCCCACACACCCATTCAAAATGTGGTGTGCTAAAATATGGGACATTCTGATGATGAAGAAACTGTTCCATCAGCTTGGATCATTAGAAAAAAGATGAGAGAAGAATAGATATTTAAAAATATGGATTCCACTTCTGACCCTTGCAGAAGACAAAAGTCAGCAGTCAGAAAGCCAGGGTCTGTAGCCAGAGTCTTTGAATATTGGTTAATATTATTGAATATCATTTTTATATGCATATAAATCATTATGTTGTTCCCAGAAGCCATTAATTTGTTGCTGTATGTCATTTACATTGTAAAACATAGACCTTGTGCAGTTTATATGTGTTCCTCTTGTGTTGGAGTTTTGTTTCTGTAGTTGCCTCAATGAGAAGTTATTTAAAAAAAAATCAGCTTGCTGTAGCCCCATCATTGTCTGGGTGCATATGGGGTCATTCATCTGAGATCTGCTACTCCAGGGTGTTGGAGCCAAGCTTTTAGAGCCATTTAGAGTATGCAACAAATGACTCCAGTTAATTTAAAGTAGCCTAATCTCTTTTTTGGAAAAATCTCATCCCCTTCCTATAGGAAAGGGAAGGGCTCGCACTACCATGGCTTACCCTTTTTTTCCATGACCAGTATATGCTTTGCTATGCACGTGCTTTGGTTTTATTTTTGGCGTAGTTCTAAGTTCTGCTTCCTTCTCTTGTCTTCCTCTCCCTCTACCCCAACTTCCCCAGGGTTCCATGTCGGAAGAGAGCAAAGCTGAACGTGGCGGGTGAGCTAGCCAGACTCAGCTCCCTCCTCTGTATCAACCACAAGACATTCTTCTTCCTCTTCCTGAAGTGCTTTACCTCAGCTGCTTGTGTCCCTGTGCTGGTACAGGTAAGTCCTTGGGGCTCTGCTCACAACTCGCCACATGAATCTTTGTACTGATGGTAGTCAGCCCATGCCATAGGGGTTGTCCGCTTGTTCCCATCTTGGTCAAGCAATGCACAAGCAACACTACCATCCTGAAAAAAGGCAGGGTGCTATTCAGGTGCAGTGCTCCAGAATAGTTTTGTGAGTTTGTGCTAGAGTGTCACAGAGCCCTGAGAACAGAGAGGGTGGTGGGCTGGGTTCTAGGGAATATGCTGGGTATAGGACGTGTTCTTTTCTCATGCCAGGTTTGCTCATATTGCCTATGTTTTCTTTGTTCTAGAAACCTGCCCAGCTTGCCTGGCATCATGTGCTGAAGCTGGGCCATGGCTATGTGCTGACAGCACTGAGCATGTCTGGCCTGAAGATGTCTGGGCATAAAGTATTTGTCACCAGCTTCTCCTCGTGCCTCCGGCCCTACCATGCAGAACAAGTAAAGGAACAGCCACTGGATGGTGGCTGGCAGGAAGGCCCAATTCAGCCAGTGTGTCCCCAGGCCTCTGTGCAGCTCAGCAGCCTCCTGGAGCTGAGATATGAGGATAAGAGGCCAGTATTGACCAAAGAATCCAAGATCCTGTCATATGTGGTAGGGAGTTGTCCCCCATCATCACCCTTTCTTGCTCTTGGGGACCCCATCCTTCAAGAGGGGCCCATGAACTCCCTTTGCACTATGGGCTCTTATTTCCCCAGGAGTCCAGCCCCCTCTGTACTGTGGGGCTTTTTGTAAACTCACTGCTTTCCTCCTTATTCTTGTTCCAGGGAACCATCACCCGAGTACTAAATGCTCAGGCTGGCCTCTATGAGCTAGATAATAAGGTCTGCCTGTGCCTTGCTTACCAACAGCTCTTGTACTTTGCCCGTGGTCTCCGACCAGGAGCATGTGTGGAGGTGAGATGATGGGGCAGGGACATGGAGTTTGTGGGGAAAAAACGAATGGCTGAGACCCAGGGCCTGTGCGTTAGTGATGTGAGGAGTAAGCTTGGTGTAAAGGAAGAGGGGTGTCAAATCTTTTTGTTGACTTGTAGGTGGCACTGAAGCAAATAAAACCAGGGTCTGACTTGTGAGCTTGGCTAGCTGCCCAGGGTTTGCCTCTAGGGTTGACTCCTGGGCAGTATAATATACACAGCTATCTGATCCTCTCACTCTTGTCTACCTGGTGCCAGTTCTATGGTGGGCTCCTGGGGTTGATGGTAAATGCTGTGGGGAAATGAAAGGCTTTGTATATGATGAGTGAGCATTTGGGAGGGGAGTAGCATGGCCGCCACCTCTCTGTTAAGTACTGCATAGTATCTTTGGAGGTTTTTAAGGCCTGGCTTGTCAAAGCCCTGGCTGGAATGAACTAGTTGGGGATGGTTCTGCTTTGAGCAGGGGGTTGAACTAGATGACCTCCTGAAGTCCCTTCCAACCATAATTTTCTATGATTCTATGATCTTTCAGCTTCGAGATATCCACCTTCTGCAGAAGCCCCTGGGCTCGTTCCATTCCATTGTGCTTGGTGCCTGCTTGCACAGTACTGTACTCCTCAAGGATTTTTCAAGGCTCAGCACCTTCCACCAGCCTGTAGCCTCCTCAGGAAATCTCTACTTAGAGCTCCTCTTCCGCTATAACCTCAGCCTGCCACTCTACCTGTGGGTGGTGAGCCTAATAGAGATGCTGGAGCAGAGGTAAGGATAGCTTTTCACCACTTTTATTGAGAAATGTGGCTGTACAGGCTGCTCATGCCCCTCCTGAACAAATCCCTGCCCCCTTCCCACACACTTTCACTTATTTGCTGATGTCTCAAGTGGTTGCTAATAAAGTTCTCCCTCCCCAGTTGCTCTGTTGTCCCCTCCTGATGGAGTTTTAGGTTTGTTTCTAGGACTTACTCCTGGGCAATGTAACACAGCATTGTTTTGTTCTGGAATACTTAAGGTTACTTGAATACTTTATGCCCAGATATCTTCAGCTGTCAGCCCACACATTAAAAACACAGATGTAAACAGTTACCTAAAACACCCTAAACAGAAACCTGCCAGTAGCAATTCTTAGAAAGCAGTCTTCATCTGGCCCCATGTAATATATTAAACATCCATGTCTCTGTGGTGATGCTAGTTACAGACTTCATTTTTGTTCATTTCTTGTGCAGTCTTGTTTTAAACAGTGTTTTTGCTTTCAGTCTCTCTCCTGACTTTCCTCCTGTTAGATTTAGCCCTTTCTTTGGGCGTCGGCAGCTGTTGCTGTTTTCCAAGCACCAAAGCCCAGGAGTAGCTGAGAAGTTTCTTGTACCCCTCCTGGATGCTGTGGTGCCTTCCAAGAACCAGGCCAGAAATATATATAGTGAGATCCTAGGAGAAATTCACGAGTGTCCCCTGCATCAGGTGAGCCCCACTACTTGTGCTCCTCTCTCTCTCTCTCTCTCTCTCTCTCTCTCTCTCTCTCTCTCTATATATATATATATATGAGGTGAGGAGACTCAGATCTTTCTTGCTTTTTGTATCCTGTAGTATCAGCCCCTGGAGCCTCCATGCCAGGCCCCAGCTCTCTCTCTGCTGTGCTCTATGGCTGAGAAGAAGAGCTTGGAAACCTTTTGCCCATCCCAATTGCTGTTGCCCCTTGATGCCCAGCACATGGGCACCCAGGAGCTGAATTGCAGACTAGCCTGGTCCTACAGCACATTCTCTGCAGAGAGTTTCCAGCCCCGAATGGTGAGTCCCAAATTCTTTCTACTCTGTGGTCTACAAGATCTCCCCTTCTCTCTCCCCATGAGGCCTGTCTGGGATGGGTGTGGGCTCCTCTTCACTCCTCTGACCTATGGGTACCGCCAGCAGGAGAGAACCCTGCTTTTCTTACCTGTGATGTAGAGAGTCTTAGGAGGTAGAATCAGAACAATAGGGCTGAAAGGGACCTCAGAAGGTCATCTAGTCCAGCCCCTTGCACAAGGCAGGATCAGCACTGCCTAATCCATTTTAGGCAAGTGTTTACCTTAACTTGTTCTTAAATACTTTGAGAACAAGCCCTCACACACAACTGCCAGGCACAATGCCTGAAACAAAAGATAAAATCAAAATCTCTTTAACTTGACACAAGTAAAGCAAGGAGGTGAGGACACTGTTGACATTTTATCAATGCAAGTTCAGGAAGGAGGTTGTTTAAAATATGTTTAGGAGATCCAAGGAAGAGGACCATGCCTACTGCTAGAGGAACAAAAATCCCTTGCAATCTGTAGCAGTGTGACTGTGGAGTAGTTACTTACTGATCCCTAATGTGGCAATCAGTCTGACTCTTGAGTGGAGGAGAAAGATCTTCTAGCCAGGAACCAGTTCTCAGCAGGAGCATCCATGCACTCAACTCAAAATGTCCAGCCTAGATTGCAGCCAGCACCCAGTGCTTCCTGATGTCTGTAACAAAGGGAGGGGACAAAATTACTTCCTGTACCCATGTGGCAACCAGCAAAGTCCAAAAGCCTGGGACAACCAAATATCTTCCACTCTATTACAACCTTAGGACCAGAAATGCAACTCCACAAATTACACATCCTGCCTGGAGAGTCAGAGCCCTCTTTTCTCTCATCTTGTTTCCCCCCACCTCTCCCTAAACATATTCAAGCTGCTTTAATCTCCTTTCAGTGTTGTGGGGTTCTGCTTTGTTTTTCCACTACTGAGCTTGGTCCTCTTTTATTTACATCTGCTTTGTGCTGCAGAGCATTTCTCATGGTCTCCAAGCAGTACTCTAGGAAATCTCTGAGGTGTGTTGTGGGGAGGAAGAGGGATCTCCTGGGCTTTCCAACTGTTGCTTTTCACAGAACACTGCAGGCATTGCTATTTCTAAGTCATACCTGGCTACAGTTTATCCAGTTTCTTCCTGAAAACCTCCAATGTGGGAGAGTCCACAACTTCCCAGCTTTGTATTGTCACGTCTGCAGTGAGGGAGAATGGTTGTTCTCCCTCTTCTTCTTTATGGTAGCCTTCCAGATATTGGAAGGCTTCTTTCATGAGGTTTATAAATGGTCTCTCAGGGACATTTTGATCAGCATCTTTCCTAGCTGGGGACTGTCTGATGGTCTTCACAACTTCCTTTCCCTTGCAGGTGTTGCTAGGGGTGCTGAGAGTCTCCTCCAAGAGCAGCTCCCTTCAGCTGCAAGACCATAGTGGTGTGCTCCCCTGTGTGATATGTCGCAGGGATGGCAGCCCCTTCGCAGACACAGCGCTCATAGGTGCGGCCCACTTAGCTCCATTTGGGGATCCTGGAATCTCGCTGCTTTGCCAGCAGCCACAAGGGGTTTTGAACTTTATTACTGCTTTGTCCAGTGGATTTGGGAGCAGGGACACTGAGTTTGCTTTTTTACCCTCCTTCTCTGTTATTTGCAGGGTCGCTTCTGCAGGTAGAAACCTACCAGCTTGTTGTGGAGATGTTCCTTCAAAGTGATTTTCCCTCCTGGGAGCAGCTGCTGAATTTAGAGCATGTGAGGGAGAAGAAAACAAGGCAAGTTTCCCTGGAGCAGAAGGCTTTAGCCTTTGGACAGGGGAGCAAAGGAGTTACAAGTCCCCTAGCTTGGGCCTGGGCCAAAAAGTCATATTTCTGGAGCTGTGTGCATGGGGGTCTGTGGGTTTGAGCAGCCCAAAACTGCATGGAGGGAAGCATCTCCCTGGGTAGAGCCCAGTGTGAAAGCAGTCCCAGAACCTATCAGCTTGCACAACTTCCTGTACAATCAGTCTGGGCCCTCTTCACTCCTTCAGCCCAAGCATAATTGAAGTGCATGTCCACCTCTACCCTGCAAGCTCAGGCACTTTCCTTATAACATGATGGAAAATTCCCTAGATGCTGTTCAACATCCTGGATTTTCCTCTGTCCTCCTGTGGTACCAGCCTCTCTCATTCCCCCAAGTTTCCTTATATGAGACCAACCCTATCCGCTCCCTGTGTGTGTGTGTGTGTGTGCACGCATGTGCACAAGCATATACACCTGCACAGAGTTCTTGACCGTATGGCATTCATGTCACCAGTGGCTGCTGTGTAGAGAGGCTCCTCCTGCTTTCCTCCTATCCCTGTTAGAGGCAGAGCAGGAATGGTGTTGGGGCTGTGCATTCTGCTCTTGGGTGGCAAATCCCTCTGCAGGGCTACAGCTATCTAATTTTTACGAGCTGCTAAACTTGTGCCTGGGCAGCTCTCTTGTGCTGCTGATGGGGTGGGTAAGGTTTCCTCTGTATTGGAGACAAACCCACCATCTCCACTCTGTGGAGTTTGCCATGGCCAGCAAGTTCCAGCTGTCTGTACTCATACCCTCCTGCTACCTTCCTTAGCATCTGTTGCTTGTCTGGGCCTCCAGCTAAAAGTCCCCATCCCAGAAAGCTGCCCTGTTTGGATTACCATCACTTCAGGTATCAAGAGCTGATGCCCCCCCCCCCCCCCTTTGTTGCAGTCTATACGTGCAGTTCTACTTTGAAGATGCGCAGATTCTCAGCCATCCAAAACCACTAACTGGGGAGCGACCTGCAAGCAGGGGCAGTCTGTGTCTGGGGAAGAAGGATGATGGTAACCCAAAAGTTGAGCTAGACTCGCCAGATGCAAAGGTGCCAAAATTGGAGGGGACCGAGGCAGGAACCAGCAGCAAAGAATATTGTGCAAGAGACCCAGGCAGCACTAGCAGAGCCAGCTGCGTGTCTCGTCTTTTCCTGGTCACCCAGAAAGAGGGGCTCATGCCCCGCAACTACATGCCATCAGGGGAAGGACATGAAGAGAAACAGGAGCTGCAGCCTAGCTTCCAGGCCACTGCGGTGTGGATGGGCAAACCTCGGCTATGGGCAAATCCCAGAGAAATCAGGAGCTTGCCAGAGTCAGAGCAGACCACTGACCACATGGAGGGCAGTGAGACACAGCAGAGAGTAAGGCAGGGAGCGGGGCAGGGAAGGGGAGGCTTGGGGGTGGTCCTCCTAACAAGGGTGTGACCCTAGTCCTGCATGAGAGGGTTGTGGGGAGCCCAGTCCCCAAGTGGAGGGAGCGGGGCTGGCTTGACCAGGAAGTTCACAAGTGTTTTTGACTCCCTCCAACCTGCTGGGGGAGCTCCATATTGCCTTCCTTCTCCACCTGCCTTTCCCCAGATCACACTCCTTAAAGGCTCTTCCTAGCCCAGCACTTTGTCTGCAGGGCACTCTGCCTTCTGTCTTCCAGCCCCTCCCCACCTTGATGGGCTGGTGCTTTCCTATGCTCCTGTCCACTCTCACCTTAGTGGACTTCGCCTTTCCAACCACCCTCCCTCACCAACTTGTCCCCTCATTCCATGCCAGGTGCTGCTGCTCTTCATGGGGAAATCAAGCCGATGGTTTCCAGTCCTGCACCCCAATGGGCTGTACCAGATTGTTGTGCCCCACTGCACGGTAAGGGAGGGGTGGCGGTGCTGACCTTCCAGAGCCCCCAGCCACAGTGTAGCACTGCTTCTCTAGAGCTTGTTCTTCACCCCATACAATCTTTCTATCACTAGCTGAACTGCCCACCACTCTGACTCTCCAGGGACTTTCCCTGCAGTTGAAAGTCTTTACCCACACCCATGAGAGGCTTATGAGAAATGGATTTATGTCTTCTCTGCTATGGGAGAGGGAAGTAGAGACCCTGCTACACTTGCTGTTATGTTAGTAATGAGTAACACATCTGTTTTTTTGGATGACAGAGCACCAGGGCATGGTGCTTTCCCTTGTCATACTCCAGCCCTGATCCTGACTGGCAAGGGCTTCCAGCCTTGACTAAGCATAGTCTGGGTTTCAGTCTCTCACTGTTACGTCGTCTCAGCCTCTGGATTGCTCTGCTCCAGCTCTATGTTGACTAGAAGCCTGTGTGCAAGGAGTCTGTCAATGCCCTGCTGATTCTTTCCTTCTTGGGTCACCCCTGACTTGTCTGCTGTGCTGCTCTTCTTGCAGGACTTGGGCGTGTTCAAGCAGCTCTGTCTCCCGCCAGTGCCAGAGAGGGTCCTGGACCAGTCATGCTGCCCCTCCTGTCTGTCTGTCCCAGATACCTGGCACTTACAGCATGAAACCTGGATCTCCTGTCTGGCTTACCCCCAGGTATGCAGCACCCCATTACCTTAGGGTTTCTATGATAGAGGCCTTCCCTGGAGATCTGGCAAGGGATTATACATGACTTTTCCTTGGCTGTTCAGCCACCCTTGTGGGCTGCACCAGGGCAGTGCTGGGCTTGCACTTCATGCAGAAGTAAGAAGGATGCAACCCCCAAGCCCAAGTCTGATGCAGGGGGCAGTGGTAGCCTCTCAGCCTGCCACAGCACTGTGCTGTTTGAGCTTGAAACAGTATACAGTTGCAAGGCTTTAGGCAGATCTGGTCCAGGTTGTTCTGGTGAGCAGTGGCTGCAAATAATCCCACTGAGTCCGTCTCCCTTCCGTTTCTAGCTGGTGCCAGAGTCAGTGCTACTAAGCATGGGGCAGAGAGTCTCCTCCATCCCAGATCTATTCAGCCCCAGGTATGTTGGCCTTTACTCTGCTGTGTTAAGTTCCCTTCTGCTGAGAAGTGAGGAAAAGCATCAGCATGAGTTCCAGCTGTGCTTGGCCAGTGGGTTATCTTAGGAATTCTCCTTTACATGAAAGTACCATACAGGGCTGTGATCTTGTCTAATATATTAAGTGTAACAGGATCATGAGGGACATAACTGCAAAACAGAATCCAGAAATCCACCAGTCCCATGGGCATGTAATCGGTGCCTAAGATCTCTGCCTAATACCTCTTGGTGGTAGGGATAGGGAGAAGGGACAGAACAGCGGAGCGCAGCCTTCTCAGATGTGATGCAGTTGGGCTGGAAGGGTATTCCTTTTTCCTGTACTCGTACTTCAGTACAGAAATGATTTCGGGACATCCCTGTGTCCAGGAAAGCTCTGGGTGAGAGATGGATCCTTTAGGTTTCCCACATACTGAAAACCTAGGAAGAAGGGGTAATGTATATCCGGGTTGGACAGGCCCTTGGTGAAAGGAAGAGAAAGGGCAATTGCTGAATGCAGTGACCCCTCCCCAGCACAGGACTCCCTGCACAAAGCACCTGCCTCTCCCCTCTCATGTTCAGCCAAACTCCTCCTTTCACTTCCTCTGCTGTCACATCCTGACCACTCCCTAGGGTAGATGGTATCACAGGCAACATGGACAAGCACAACATGTGGAAACATGGGACAAAGTGCATGCTGCATACTTAATGTCTCAGTTATAGCTGTGACCAAAACCTTGATAGTGCAGGGAGCCCTGGAATGACTAAGCCTGGGTGAAAGTTGTGGCACTGTACTTTACTTCCAGCAACTGGTGCCTCCAAATGAGCCGCTTTATCTGCTCTGCACAGTAAGACAAAACCTTGCTTTCCTCTGCTCCCAGGTTTACAGGTTCCCTTGTCTCTTTCTGTGGTGAAATAGTGGAAAGGGCCTCATGTATACCTATCAAGTACGAGAGACAGTCTGCATCTTCCAACACCCAAGGCCACAAAGGTGAGGGCGTGACTGCCCCCAGAGATGAGTTGGGAAGCCTGGGCATGTCTCAGAGAAGGCACTGCATCTTTCTGCATGCCTGGGGCTGGGGCACACTGTCCCCAACTAGCAAGTTGGATGGTGAGCTGGGGTGGCCAGCAAGCAATTTGTCCTCAACCCATCTGCCTACTCAGAAAGCCTCCTGCCCTCGGCCTACAATGTGAAGCTAAGCGTCATCGCTGCTCCTGGCTCCTCCTTCGTGCTCAGTGTTTACATTACCACCACCTTTCTGAAACATCTGCGGGGCTTGCTGCCTGGGGCCAAGATCCTCTTCCAGAACCTGGAGCGCAAAATCTCCAGGTACTTCTAGCTCTTGAGCTGAACCCAGACCCTGAATCCTCTCACCTTTCCTACTGCTTTCTTCCTCAGCAGTCTCTTTTGATCTGTCATCTCAGTCTGGATCCCACTAGCCAGGCCCTGGATCTTTGTCCCTGTCTTCCTGACCTGCCATCATGTCTCCCTAGTGCAGAAACTAAAGCACTTCTTTCTTCCTCACCTCCTGGCCAGCTGCCAGGCCCATGCCCCTAAACCACACCCATTCAGCCACCGCAGGAAGCTCAGGCAGTGCCCTCCTAGGCTGCCCCTGACATTTCCTTCCTTACCTTGTAGATTCCACAATGTGTATTGCACCTACGTTGCCTCCAGTTGCATCCGCATCATAGCTCTGCCAGTCCCCGGCGTGCTTCTTCCTCCCAGGTGAGTTTGGGCTCTGTGACCTTTCCTCCCTTCCCCATGTCAGCTCCTCTTAACCATGAGTCATTTGCTTTCTCGTGTCTAGCCCCAAGGGTGCAGCCTCATCCCCCCCGCTCGTGCTCTTGTCTAGCCTGCTACTTCAGCCCTGCAGCCTGTCCCACGCCCAGGCTTTCTGCCATCTCTCCCATGTCTTAGCACTGTCCCTGCACTGGATCTGCTCCCTCTGCTGCAGCATCTTCAGAGAGGTACCCAAGGGACGGTAGGGGAGAAGCCCATGGGGGTGAGGGGGTGGGAGGGGGCTTAAGGATTCCATTGTGGCTGGCTCACTACATTTCCCCTCTGCTCATTAGCATTTGACGATGGCAGTAACAGCATGTGGCAGAAACCGACCTGTTCTGATTTTTCCCAATTCTAGAGCTGCCTCATCAGCAGCTGTAGCTGCAACAGAGAATGGCCCACAGAGAGAGATTTGTGGCTCTGCTACTGTCCTGCCCTCTGTACCTGGCAGGGTGTTGGGTGACCTAGGTGGGCTGGGCAGGAGAGGACCTGCAGCCTCCCAGCACATGGCCCTCCCTGCATGGACCCTGCTCTTACATCTGAGCCAGAGGGAACCTCAGGGGAGAGCCTGCATTTCAAGGGCAGTCTCTTTCCTCTCAGATGCTGAGTCCCAGCTGAGCTGTCCTTGAGATTAGTCCTTGGGACTGCAGTGAACCAGCCCTTTTCAGCCTTTGCATGCAGGGGCACAGGTTCATCCTCATCCCTCACCTGCCTGCCCCTCCCCAGCTCTAACTGCTACTCCTCCTCCTTAGGGGAGATGTACCCGACAGAGCCCACCCTGTCCATCATACACAGGAGTGAGTCAAGCCAGTGCTCGGTAAGTGTTGGGGAAGGGAAAAGGGCAGAAGAGTAGGAAGAGGTGGGGAAAGGGCAGAGGTAGTCATGCTACAGGAGCAGGGACTGACCCAGCAAAGGCTGGTTGGGAACAGGGGATGTAGGGCAGAACAGCGGGGGAGAGTTCAGTCTGTCCCCCATTCTTTCAGGCATAAATTGTCCTCCTTCCCTGCCCTGCCCCCACCCCTCTAGTGCAGTTCCCTAGTGCAGCAGCAGGGGCTGTCCATGTGTAGTTACCTTTGTCCATCTCTCCTGGCCTGCAGGATCCTGGTGGAAGATGGAACCGGGGAGGCCCTGGTGCAGTGCAGGAACCAGCAAGTGGTGGCAGCCTTAGGCCTAAACTCTGCAGAGTGGGAAGCTGTCCAGAGCTGTGTGCAAAGCCGGGGCAGCATTTCCATCCAGCTTGGGGGAACTAGTGCTGGGACTGCAGTGAGTGCTTTGTCCTGGCAATGGCCCCAGTCCTGGGTCTGAGCCCCCATGGGGCCCAAAGAGAGTCCCTGGCTCCCAGGTACCTCTCTGCTTTGCTTTCCTGGAGCTCTGATGGGGTTGATTCCTTCCTCAGTGTGTGGAGGAGCCTGACGATCTTCTTGTCTGGTACCTGAGGAGCTTGTGTAGGAGCCCTGTTGCTTGCCGGCCCATTCTGCTAACTTTCAGCCTCGACAGGAAGCCCTCAAAGATTCCTCAGCCTGGTGAGTGCCCTCAGACCAATGATGTGTGGCTGAGGAAGGAAGGAGCAGCTTCACTGCTTAGGGGAAAGGGAGCATACAGACCAGTAGTCTTCAGCCAGCAAGCCTGGATTGCAGTCCCCCAGCAGGATCGTAGAGTGCATAATGCTGAGTGGGGGCGCTCTTGAGAGTGCTAGCAGCTTGGCCTGTCATGATCTGCAAACAATCAGTCTGGTTTCCAATGCTGCTCAGTGGAAAGGGATGCCAGACTGCAGGGGTGCTCTCTCCTACCCATTGGCGCCTACTCCAGTGCTTTGGCATGATGCCACATGGTGCTGTACTGCAGTGAGGGGCATGAGTGATTCAGCGAGGGCTGCTGTGCTGTTGCAGATGACATCTTTCAGGGATATCTTCCCTGGTCTAAGTCAGGTTGGTGGGAGTAGCTGTGTATTCCAGTGTGCCAGCTGAATGAGTAACGTCCAAGTGCTTGCTATGGACACCATAAGAAAGCACTTCTCCACAGATCTGGAGGATTGGCATCCATGTCCTGGCCTACGTGCTCTCTTTATTCTGCCATCTTCCTGCCATTCCTGTCCTTCGTGGCTGATGGGCACCACACCACTACCCCAATCTAATGCTAAGTGCAGGGGTGGGATGTGAGCTCTTCTTTGCGTAACTACTGATTGTATTCTTTCTCCATCCAGTTACACTGCAGCTGAGAAGATTCCTGGGCACAGAGGTGGAATTTATGTCTCAGGTGGGACCTCGCCCAATTCTGACAAGTCTCAATATCCAGGAGGCAGAACATAAAGTCTTATCCTATCTGAACAGGAAGAGGACGCTCAGCCTGAGACATGGCCCCTTGCCTATATCCACAGAGGACACATAAGGAGGACTCCAGTATAGTCTGGCAGCACTTGGGAGCTCAGCAAGCGCAGTGGCCCTGCAGTTGGGGCTGTGAGTGTCGGTAGGACTTGGAATCAGTATTTAAAATGTGTGGGATTGCAAAGTGTCCATGGATTGCGTTTTTCCCGAATGCTGTCTTTCTGGGTCTCGGGCAGCTGACCAAAGTCCAGCTTCTGGGAAGGGCAGGTGCTCAGCTCTTCCACAAAGTCAGCCACTAGCTTAGACCCAGAGTGCAGGCTGTACATGTTTCAGAGGAGCGTGATGTAAATAAAACTGTTTAATAACACCGAAGCACTGCAGTGGCAGTCTGTTTTAATATTTAAACCTTTCTTTCCAGTGGGCAAAAGAGCATATGTCCCAGTGTCTAAGAGCCAGAGAAAGGCACTGTCTACTTGCCTGAGAAATCAAGCAGCACAATTGAGGCTGAAATTAGTAGCTAGGAACAGAGGTGGTTTGAAAAACATCTGACCTCATAAAAAATGTCAGGTCCTAAAGGATTACTTAATGTGCTACTGCTGCACGGGGGCTTGGGCTGTGTAACTCCACTCGTGGGAATGGGAGGTATAACAGTGACAAAGCACCCAAATGAAAAAGAGGGAAACTACCCAGCAGCTTCAGCCAGCATCTCACTGAGTCACATTTACTCTGTTTACAAGTTCTTCCTGTGTCTTGTCCTCTGTGCTCTTTTTAATCATTATACTGGCAGAGGTGGGGATTGTTGCTCCCGGTCTTGAGGTCCAAGTCTAGCAGCAGGAGGAAGAGGTTTGATGGAGGGGGAGGGAAGCAGGAGGAACAGAGGCTACTGTCCCTTTGTGTTCCCACAAATGTTCCTTTCCTATAAAGACTAGACAGCAAAACTGGGAATCCTATGTAGATCTGACTTCTGTCTAGGTGCAGAGAGTTGCTGTGAGATTGCTGTGAGCCTGCCTTAGCTTTTTGCTCCTGTATCTGGCGAAAAGATGAGGCCTCAAGCACTGTAATGGGGCCCCTACCCCATTACTGGAGGCAAGAGGGAGTCGGGGCACAGCTGGCTGGCTCCAACACCTGGAGGAACTGATGAAGGCAGAGGGCTTTTTAATCAAATGGCCACCTACCCCAGGTACTGCAAGCACAGTGTAGCCTGTGATTGACAGACTTGGGGTGGAAGTAGTGGATCAGATGACCCAGAAAGGGGCATATAAGCCAAGGACCTGAGGAAAGGAGGCAGTCTGGCCTTGCAGGCTGGAAGGGGCCCAGAGCCCATGAGGGGAGAGACCAAGGGGGCTGAGGGACCCAGAGCCCACAAAAGGCAAGACTAGAGCTGGGGACCGGCAGCCTAGGGTCCTGGTATGGTGGACCTCAGGTGGAGAGACAGAGCTAGAGAAAAATGTGCCAAGGCCAGAGGCCCTCCGCCCAGACCCCAAGCCTGAGACCCCAAGTCCCCTGCCCTCTAGGGGCAGCCTCCCTGTCCACTTATAACATCAAGGCATGGCAGGTGAGATGACAGGGTAGGACCTTGCTAAGGCCAAAGGGGACAAGCAAGGTGGGGGCCAGGTGGCTGCCAGGGGCTGATTTTGCTACCCTGGTGTCATACCTGCTACAAGTGCCCATAAGTTATTTAATGAGTGGTAATGGAAGGTAAAAATGTCAGCCAAGTCCGATTTGTAAAATGGCCACATGATGGCACTTGTGGTCTAAATACCTGGTGAAACCTAAGTCAGTATGGGTTTGTCTATGTGGGGAAGCTGCTGCAAATTAAGCTGTGGCATGAACTTGCAGGCATTAGCTCAGCAATTCCCAAAGGGGTGTCAAAAGTACGGAAGCACACTGGGATTCCCCCTGTGTCAGGAGGTAAATGCTCTCCTCTCCTGTCCAACAACCTGCAGGTGCTCCCCTGCAGCTCTTCCTCTAAGGCAGGGGCGGGCAATTATTTCAGGCAGAGGGCTGCTTACTGAGTTTTGGCAAGCCATTGAGGGCCGTATGACAGGCAGCCAGATAAATACTAATTTTCTGAATCCTTTAGGGGCCCCACGGGCCGGATAGAATGGCTTGGCGGGCCACATCTGGCCCACAGGCCACATTTCGCCCATCCCTGCTCTAAGGACTTCCACAGCTACTGCTGTTGCTTTTCCTGCCCCCAGTCAGCCCATGTGCCAGTACCCTGCCATGTTCCCAATAGTGCCCTCTGCTGCATGAGTATGAGTGGACACAGAGACAGAACCCTGCTTTGTGGTCCCACTCATCCCCTCCACTCCTCCCACAGTCCCGGGGCTAGCTGGAGCGCCTGTGGGGTGGTCACTGTCATGTGAGACCCTGCAGGAACAGCCTCAGCAGCAGGGACTGCCCTTGCCCCAAAGTACAGACCAGGAGTTGGCAGGGGGCAAACAGTGGAGATCAGGCCACAGCAGGGTGAGGTCCTTCCCCCACTGCCCATAAGCAGCACCAGCCAGATCACTTGATTTTCAGCTTTTAGCCTCAGGGCCCCTCTCCAGCTCCACATGTTTTCTAAATTTAGATCTTAACTCTGTGTTTTTAATTGAGGTTCTGCAAAATTCAGACAAGTTATGGAGGGGGCCTTGAGGCTGG
>NW_017729034.1:11784666-11787673 GCF_001723915.1 Gavialis gangeticus
GTTTTGGCAAGCCATTGAGGGCCGTATGACAGGCAGCCAGATAAATACTAATTTTCTGAATCCTTTAGGGGCCCCACGGGCCGGATAGAATGGCTTGGCGGGCCACATCTGGCCCACAGGCCACATTTCGCCCATCCCTGCTCTAAGGACTTCCACAGCTACTGCTGTTGCTTTTCCTGCCCCCAGTCAGCCCATGTGCCAGTACCCTGCCATGTTCCCAATAGTGCCCTCTGCTGCATGAGTATGAGTGGACACAGAGACAGAACCCTGCTTTGTGGTCCCACTCATCCCCTCCACTCCTCCCACAGTCCCGGGGCTAGCTGGAGCGCCTGTGGGGTGGTCACTGTCATGTGAGACCCTGCAGGAACAGCCTCAGCAGCAGGGACTGCCCTTGCCCCAAAGTACAGACCAGGAGTTGGCAGGGGGCAAACAGTGGAGATCAGGCCACAGCAGGGTGAGGTCCTTCCCCCACTGCCCATAAGCAGCACCAGCCAGATCACTTGATTTTCAGCTTTTAGCCTCAGGGCCCCTCTCCAGCTCCACATGTTTTCTAAATTTAGATCTTAACTCTGTGTTTTTAATTGAGGTTCTGCAAAATTCAGACAAGTTATGGAGGGGGCCTTGAGGCTGGAAAGGTCAAGAACCACTGCGCTATCTACTCCGCACTGACTGTGGGCATGCTCTTTGCGTACAACAAGTGGAGTTAATTACCTTGTGCTTTACAGCAAAGTGAATTTGCACATCACTCACTTCATGGTAACTTTTCTCTGTAGACAGAGCTTTACACTCTCTCCCAAGACTGATCCTTTAACATACTAAGAGCACTTAACCATACAACAGATGCAGTGTGTCAAGAAATATAAAAGGAATATGTTTTGCAGTGCTTTTGTATAATAACTTGAAAGATTTATGAAGCTTATGAACAATGTTCTGTATGATAAAGCACAAAATGGGATACTGATGGAGGGGTCCTTTGTAGGCCATCAAATCATACTAGAGAACTGTACAAGCAGTAGCTTAAATTTCACTTGCTATGGAGGAAAGAAAAGCTTGAGGCTCCAAGGAAATTCTGCTCTCATTTTTTGTCCAGGCTAGACTGAGGCAGCCAACAGGATACTATCCTTGGGGTTTGACAGATTTTAGATTCAAAAGGTGGAGCACCAAAAAACAAGGGGAAAATTTTAGTCTTTGTCTGCATGAATGAAAGTGACTTGATCATAGAACTAAAAAACCTGGGGCAAAGCCATCATCACCTGGCAAGCTTGTTACTTGTACCAAAAGAATACAGTCTTGAGCAAAAAACTGGTTTAGTCACTTGCAGGTATTATTCTTTGGCTTCTATAGATCCTGCTTCCCCACTTGTGTGCATGTGGGGAAGGTAATCCTCTGTCAGTTGCTTTAACCATCTGTCTGGTTTTGAATAATCCTCAACGTAGCTGCAGAGGTCGTCTCAGAAACGTTTGCAGGCTTACACATGTTGAGGAGCTGCCTGTTCTTTCAGGGCACAACTTGTTGAAGAATCCTGCCTGTACTCAACAGTTCTCGAGTATCGTATGCAAGCCACGAAGCAGCAGCACCTCTCAGAAGACCGTTTCTAGATGGGTTGTTTTAAGAACTTCACTAGGCAATTTTCAGTGTTCTTCTAAAAGCTTAGAAAATCCCGTTCAAACGCCTATGAACAAAGGCATTTAATTTAAAGGCTTTTCTCTGATAGTTCTGGACTATATCAGGTACATGGTAACATTTTGCAGTGTCCTAATAAGCTTCCAAAAATGTATCTTGTTTATCTCAGTCTGATAGCAGTGGCAGCAGCTCCCAAATATTTCTTGATGGATGTACTTATGAGTTTGAGAAGAGCTGAGTGGACTGGCCCTGGGGTGGTCAACCTGCAGCACAGGTGCCAGAAGTGGCACGGGTAGCCTCTGAGTGTGGCATGAGGCAGATCGGGCGCAGCAGCAGATAGGGCAGGGAGCGGAGAGCAAAGCAGCAAATCAAAGAGGGAGCATAGGGAAGGAAACAGAAAGCAGAGCAGCAGATAAGGCAGGGGGCAGAGGACTGGGAGCAGAAGGCAGAGCAGCAGAGGAAGACAAGCCAAGGGGCACTTGGGGAGGGTGTGGGGCTAATTTGTGGCACATCTGCCAAAAAGGTTGGTCCCCACTGAATTGGACCACGCTGAGAACTCTATGTAGAGCACACAAGCCCTGAGCACCCAGTTCCTTTTATCCATGTATTACAAATTAGCTTAATAAAAAACCCAACAAACTGCTGCCTGACCCCTTTCTACATAGGTGAAGAGAGCCTGGTCTGTGTGCAATGAAAAGAGGGATATTAAACTTCCAAGTCCTACCACACCTGCTGGCACTAGCAAGCTCACCAGCTGCTCATTTGAGTTTGCATCCTATGTCCTGAGGTTCTGGTTTCTAGGCCAAGTGGCTTGGTCCCATGTGCTGGATGTGGACCCATCACTGCACTGTTCATAGAGGTATACCATACTATACCAGTCCATTCTGCACAACTGGACCTGAACAGGACACTATTTCATAGGCCTTCTACCCCAAATTTACTTGCCACTCCCTTCTGGCCCTGGCCATTTAATAAATAAGATTGCAAAAATGCCTCCCTAACTGAAAATAATGTGATTAAGGTTGCAAAGTCCACGTAATCACACATTAACACAGCCAGAATTAAGGTTTTTAGTTGCCTTGTGCATTCATTAAAACAATCTTTGGTTGCATGATCATAAGCTGTGTTTTCTATTGGTTGCCCTACCTTACATGGTGCCCAGAGTGAACCCTGTTTGCTTAATAAGCAGTTGTTTAGTGCGGGTTGTTTAGTGTGGGTGGCTCCAGGCCATATTTATTGCATGCTTTTCAAACTGTGCTCTCAAGATGCACTGGTTGGTTTCTTCAGGGGAGGGAGGTGGGTTATAACCCTTATCGTGATTGTGCTGGACACATCAAAAATATTAAGTAAGTTTTCTTTCAGCATGAACAAATTGGGATTTTTT
>NW_017729034.1:11787721-11792639 GCF_001723915.1 Gavialis gangeticus
ATTTTCATAGGGACAGTCCTGATACATCTGCTCCAAAGCGGCAGATGCCAGAGTCTTTCTGAGGGTCAAAATTTGAATATGATAAAAAAAAATCAGAATCATAGAAAATAGGCTTGGAAGAGTCCTCCAGAGGTCATCTAGTCCAGCCCTCCCCCTCTTTCCTCCCCCCGAGCAAGATCAGCTATACCTAAATCATTCATGACACAGGTTTGTCTAACCTGTTCTTAAAAACCACCCAGGAAGGACAGTCCACAATCTCTCTTGATCATCTCTTCTGGTGCTAAACTATCCTTACTCAGAAAGATGCACACAATATTTATTTTCTCCAACTACTTTTGCTGAGCAGTTAAAAAGCAAGCCATGCTGGGTCTCAGGCAGGCACCTGCCAGGGAACTTTTCAACCCATACTGTTAATATTTAGCAAAGTTTTAAGCAACTGAAGATGGCCTTCTAATAGGAAGTGCAATAATAGGAAGTGTACTGCCTGCCCCTTCCTACTGTATTATAGCCAGAAGTGCAGATGGACAGCATAGGCTTCTCAGAAAAGAAGCCAGTTGTCTTGCAGTTCAGCCAGTTCTTTCTCTTGTCAATGATTTCTTGTTGCACTGAGACTGGGATATCCAGGCCACTTCCTACAGGATGAAGACATCTACATTTGTGCTTGCACAGGAGACAGTTTTTGAAGCACTTAGATGTCACGTGCTTATCCTTCATCCTGAATAACACTTCCTCCTTGAGGAGTGGTGGTTGGTTAGGCTTTCATGCCTTTAGAGGAGGACTAGAGGGTAAGCCAGAGTTTGATTCCCAATGAAACCTGCAGAATTGGTTTCAACTCCTTTTTTCCCCCCACAAGCTTCTGAACTAATAAAGCTGGCTCTTACAAAGAGTCAGTAAAACCCAGAGTCTCCCTAAGCATGGGGATGGCTTCTAGGGAACATTGCAAATAGTTCCTCCACCTTCAGCAAACTATCCAAAATCAGGTTCCACTGTCCCATGTGAGCTTCCAGGACACTTCTTTTTCCCCAAAGGCTTGATACTGTCAAAAAAACCCCTCAGGGAATGCTTTAAAGTCCCTTTTTATTGACTCTCAGGAAGAGCTGTCACTGAGCACCAGTGTCTCATGTTTTCCCCTGCAATCCTCAGTCCAGGCTCAAAGAAGATACTGATTGCCCCAGACTTGCCCAGCAACAAGCATATTTATATCGACAAACAAGGTGAGATGCTACTCGTTGGCCAGACCGATAATATTTCTCAATTAACATTTGCAAGAGACAGAAGCAGCCATGCAAGTTCAATTCCATGTAAAGACCACTGCCCCCTTGGGCACAGCCTTCAGCCTCCCACTGGCTCCTTTGAGTCAAATGCCAGACAGGTTGGGCAGAAGGCCCCACTGAGGGATCCTCTGGAGACAATGCAGCTTGAGGAGAGTTACACGGAGACAGATCTCCATTTTTTAAGGACCACCTGATTAAGAACCCATTGATGCCTTGTAGGTTAGGAAGAAGAAAGGAAATGCACTTTGGTTCAGCATACAGTCCACACCCATGATTCACTCTCAAAGATTTCTGAACGCCTAATAAAGCAGGTTCTTCAGCGGCCTGGATAATCGCATGACCAATAAAAGAATTTGTGGGCATGCGTGTTACTGGTAGACTGATTTGCCAACTGTTAATACCATTACTGAATGAGTAAATCAGCTGACGAATACTTTGGTCAATATTTGTAGCTGGTTCAGTGCCTTATTAGGAATTACGTGATATTCTTGTTTTCTATATAACTGTCATAACTTTTTTACTCCTGCAAATTCTGCCCTTGATATTTGTTTCCAGAGGCATTCCACAGTGCAACTCCTTTCTCAGTTTTACATTTGTCACCTTTCACCATGGATGTTCCTTGATTCTTGCATTATGAGACAGGGTAAGTAGAAGTTTCCCAGTCTACTGTGTCTGTACCATCTCATGTAATACACTTTGGTCTTGTCTCCTCTTTCTGTCTGCTCAGGTTAAACAACCTGAGTGCTTGTGGGCTCCATCCGAGAGCTTTTCCAGGGTGCTAATCACACTTGTCATCTATCTGTGGCTTGCACTGGGTGGAAACCAGGCTCCCACTTCACAAAGCATTTCAGGATTTCAACCTCTGTTTTTATTTCAGTGAAGAACAAGTGAAAGTCTTTTGGAATTTTTTGAGAGAAAATAAAAGCAAGACAGATGGACCCAGCTCAGAATTGTCTAATTGTAAGGGCATTCACTAGGCATGTGGGAGACACCTTGGGTTCAATCTCATGCTCTTAATCAGGCAGAGCAGAGACTTCAAGAAAGGTCTCTCACATCCCAGCTGAGCAAGTGGCCTGATCCCTGGGCTACTCTCAGATGGACTTCTGTCTCTCACCTGCTTTGAGTAAGAATCCCACTATGGACCTGAGATCTTGCCCACCTTCTCTCTTTTTACAAGAGTGTTAATACTATTCTCCTTCTCTTTCTATGCTCACTTTTCATGTCTTGTGAAGATTTTACTTGCTTCCTTTTTCCAGGTCTTTTCCTTAAAACTGTGTATATTTCATAGGTGTACATATATAGAGAGAAATTACAGCTGATACATTACATGTATGTGTGTTCATAAAGGATAGAAGCATCCAGTGAAGGGCAAGAGGAGATAAATTACATGTTCATGTATTAAAACAATATATAAAAACATGGCTATTCCTAGTATGAAGGCTTATGACATCCTTTCAGTACCCCTTTGCCGTGAAGAAATTCCCTTATTAATTCCCAAACTGCTGTCCATGTCTTAGCCAGCTTCCTAACAATTTTACCTCTCATATCACAATGATAGAGTGCCTAAAAGGCATAGAGCCCTTTTAAAGGTCCAAGTAAATTGCCAACCAGTTTTCTTTATCTCTTTTATTGGCACATCCACAGAATTACAAGAGATCAAGGAAGAATGGGCAAGCAAATAAAACTGGCCATTTTAAGAGAAAAGAATATAAAATTTGCTTACTCTGCTAGAGTCCTGAATTTGAGGGACTGATGATCAGATCCAATGTGGGAAACCTTTTCTCCAGGTGGGACCATGGAGAGAACATTCCCCACCAGTTTGGAGCATGGAGTTATTCTAAGCAAGGAAATGCATCCAGTGCCTCTGGTCACAACTCCATCCACTAACTTGTCTTGGTGGAATTCTTCGCCTTTTGGATGCCAGAGAGCAAGTATGTAAAAAACAGGCCAGGGATGAACAGAAACCAGTAGCTCCCCCACCGCCATGGGCAAACAGAACTGGCAGCAGCAGCAAAGCAAACTGAGCAGCAGGAGGAAGAACTTTGAATCAGGACTGCCACCTGGCCCCAAAGGCTGCAGGTAGCTGTAGCAAGTCTCCAGTCCAAGAGAGAAGGCAGGTGCAATGTCTGTTCCACAGTCAGCACAGATGTGGTGTCTGTCCTGTGGGGAGACAGGAAAAGGCTCTGGTTTAGTTGCTTATATGTACTGTCCCCTGCTATGCCAACTATGATCTTTGTAGGGTAGGGGGAATGATACAGATGTGGGGCTAGGCAGTCAGGAGCAGTGGCATCTGCTTTCAAGGACTGTCCACATCATTCTTCTCCCTAGGCTGCCACATGGACAGCTCAGGCTAGGGCTGAGCATTTAAGACCCCTCCTGCATGTATCCCCTCCAAGCATCTGCCTGCTACTAGTGCAATGTCTGCCAGCGCTGTCACCACAGATATTGGCCAGACACTGGTTACAGGGAGGCAGAGTGTCTGGTGCAGAGTTTGTACCATCCAACAAGGGAGCACATCAGCTCCACAACCCTGTCCATCCTCCCCCCACACCTCTCCTCATGTCCTTACCTCCACTTGTATGTCCTCTGTGCATTTCTTCCTGGCAGGTCAGTATTACAAGGACAACAGGAACAGGAAGGGAAGAAGCACCCAATGAAGGGCAGAAGGAGATGAGGAAGCGGATGCCATGTTCAGGTTTATAAGCTGCACTTCTATCTTCTTTGTGACATTGGAAACTGCAAAGTAAGAGCAAGGACAAGTTGCTAGCACAAGAGGTATGGGCACCTCGCTCACAGGTCAGCTTCCAGGAAGAGGAAGACCAATGCCCAAGCTTTCTTTTTCCCCCTCCCAGTTTCCATCATTAAAGGTGGGAGCTGCTTCCCACTCTGGAGGTATGCTGTTGGGAACGTCCCACTGGGGCAGTTTCATAGCCCTTAGCATGGACAAGAAGAACACTTATCCAGGAGGTGCACAGCCCCACTAGGGGTAATGCCTTGCTGGACCTGGTCCTGGCCACGGGGGATGACCTGGTGAGGGGACTGCAGGTCCTTGACCACCTGGGCAATAGCGATCATCACCTGATGGATTTCACTGTCCAACGCAGGGTGTCAAGGGCTTAATGCCCTTAATTTCAGAAGGGCCAACTTCAATGAGCTTAGGAGACTAGTGGGGGAGGCACTGAGGGCCCAGAAGGTAGAGGAGATGGGAGTTCACGAGGGATGGTTGTATCTTAAGGGGGTGATCCTCCAGGCCCAAACGGTAACAGTCCCTGAGAGAAGCAAGTGGACTGCTCAGAAACCCCCTTGGCTCAGCAAGGACATTCAGCAATGCCTGAGGACTAAAAGGGTGGCATACAACCAGTGGGAGTGAGGAGCTATCACCAAGGAGAAGTACTCCTCCTCAGCCCGGGAGTGCAGGAGGGCTGTTAGGAAGGCCAAGGCAGAGATGGAGCTCAGGCTAGTGTTCAGGATTAAGGACAACAAAAAGTCCTTTTCCAAGTACATTGGGAGCAAGAAGAGGGCACCAGGCAATGTAGGGCCCCTGAAAGACCCAAATGGTAATCTTGTGGCTATGCCAGACAAGAAAGCTGGTATTTTTAACAGTTTCTTTGCCTCTGTTTTCTTGAACAGGGACCAGGACATCC
>NW_017729034.1:11797639-11833330 GCF_001723915.1 Gavialis gangeticus
ACTGTGTCCAGTACTGGGCGCTGCACTTCAAGAGGGATGTGGCCAGCCTGGAGAGGGTTCAGAGGAGGGCCACCCGCCTGGTGAGAGGGCAGTGGGACAAGACCTATGAGAAGAGACTGAGGGACCTGAACCTGTTCAGCCTCAGCAAGAGGAGGCTGAGGGGGGACCTGGTGGCTGTCTACAAGCTCATCAGGGAAGATCAACAGAAATGGGAAGAGCCCTTTTCTCCCCAGCACCACCTGGGGTGACAAGGAACAATGGATATAAGCTGATGGAGAACAGGTTTAGGTTAGAGACCAGGAGGCAATATTTTACAGTTAGGGTGGTCAAAATTTGGAACTAGCTTCCCAGGGAAGTGGTCCTCACCCCTACCTTGGGCAAATTCAAGGGGAGGTTGGATGATCCCCTGTTCGGGGTCTTGTGAACCCAGCATTCATTCCTGCCTGTGGCAGGGGGTCGGGCTAAATGATCTGATCAGGTCCCTCCTGACCCTAGCTACTATGAAACTATGAAGGTTGGCATTTATAGGTCTCCATAACAACACCGAGTTCTGTAGATCCAGACCATGGCAAAAACCAAAGGGATTGGCTAGTGCTGGGCAGATGGAATATGGCAGCCAGCTCCTTGTTCAGTGGTGAAAGGAAGTTCTCATGTAGAGCTACTCAATATGTCAAATTTCAAAATTTTGGGTCAAAAAGAGGCAGGTTATTTTCAGCTATAATTTGTCCATTCCCCCCCAGCACCCTACAATGCAGCAGAAGGGACAGGGTTAACTTTCCAGGTAACATTAACCTCAAGCTCCAATCTGAGGCAGGCTGGCATGTACCTGTCACATGGATATCCCCCGTGGCTTTGGCAATGCCATTCTTGATTACGCAGGTGTAGGTGGTATTAGCAGTGATGTTGTGCAGAAAGGACACCACCTTCATAGTCACATTCTCTGAGTTCAGCTTGAAGCTGGTGTTGACGACCTCAGAGAGGTTGTTCCCTGTGACATTGGGTGAGGTCCACATAACCACCGGTTGAGGGAACCACCGGGGCGCCTCGCACCGCAGGGTCTCGCCACTGTTGTTGTAATCCACATGCACCTCTGGAGTGCTGAAGGCTGCAGGGAAAACAAAGCCAAGCAGAAGAGGATGGGATGGGAGAAGAGCACTGACCTGTCTAAGTGTCAGGTGGGAAATGCCTGTTCCCCCCTCGTCTACTGTAAACAATATTTCTAGAATCCCTGTTGCTGCAACATCTAAACACTGCATCTAATCTTCCAGAAACTGGAAGTTCAAATACCAGCCCTCATCCTTCTACAACTGGCAGAGTTCCCTGCAGCTAAATGTATGCAGGTCCTTGTACACAGCATCATACAGGACCTTGAAATGAAGCAGCTTGGGGTTACCCGCAAGCTCCCTGCAAGATAATGAGCCACTTGGGGTTACCTGCAAGCTCCCTGAACAACAGATTTTACCAGTTATAGCATGATCCTGTGAGACGAGGCACCTTGTGTGAGAGGAGGAACTAACTACCTGCGCTCCCATGGAAGGAGAAAAAAAAAAAAAAAATCAAAGGCTCAGTGTCTCACAGATTGGCTGTCTGCATATGTTCAAGGTATCCAAGTTGTAGCTGCATTGGTCTACAAGTCCTGATTGCATACGTTCAAGAAACTTGTTACCTACAAACTGGGATCATAGTGCCGAGGTCTGAGGAAGCCCCCAGAGGTTTAACATCCATGCCAAACAACTCCAGAAGCAGCCAACCTTGCCAGAAACTGTCCTGTACTCTAGGGTTTCTCCCAGCACTAACAAATGAAGAAAAGGCAGTTCTATCACCTAGCTGTGTCTGAGATGGGCTTTCTCTGGCTAATGTGAAACGTTCTCAAATACAGCTCATCTGTGCCGAAACAACACACACCTGAAATTTCTCACATCAGAGAAAACCTTCTGAGGAGGTTAAGGTAGCCAAGAATGTGATTTCATTAGAAAGCATGAAAATACTCAGCATTTTGTGTAGCAAAATGTCCACAAAGTCCTTTATCACATTGAACTTCCTATTAAAAATAAATCCTCAAGAAAATGGCATTCAATAAGACTAAAGAGGCAGAGGAGGAGTGGGCATTCACAACTACAGTGAGAACCTCAAGGACCTGGATGATTTACACTGCTAAACTCAGGACTTTTGAAAATGCCACACAACTACTTCTGCCTGGCATCCTTTCTACCATTGCTACAGGTAACTCTTAAGAAAGATCACTGCAAGAGAATGGCTAGAGGGGAGTGTATTTCTGTAGACTCAATTGCCTCATTTCCCATGTGTGAAAGTTTTTCACATAGCAACAAGGGAGAGAAAAAATAGGAATAAAAATAGGATAAAATTGAATAAAAATAGGAAACTGACATTCTAAAGATATGCTTATGCTCTCTTCCTCCCTCTTTCTCTCTCCCTCTCCTGCAGCATCTTATTTATGGCATCACAGATCTCTCCCCACAGCAGGAATGGGGATTCCCAAACTGACCCAAACTGGGTTCCCCACTAGCCCATACCAGGCAGCAGTGGCCAGCTTCTCTGGGTACCTGCTAGGAGCTTTTGCTAGGTACCTGCTTGGGCTCTGCAGGGCCAGGGTAAGCTCTCTGATAAGCTGTCTTCCTCACTGGAGAGTTATACAATTTCCCCGTTCCAGAGAGATCAGGAAAGGTTTCATGGGTATGTCTCTGAGATAAGCCATGAAAGCAGCTTCTAACTGGGTCCCAAGTGGTTGCGCCAGAGACATTTTTAAGAGTGGGTGGTTTCAGGGCCCGTGGTGATTTTGGAAGAACAGCTCCTGAAAAAAATCAGCAATTTTTGGAAGGCAGCTAGGGAAAGAAGGAATGGAGGGCTCAAATTGTGAAAGCTATGGAAGTCTGACATGTTTCTTCACCATTCTCATGCTGACCATCTCAGAGGGTCTCCCAGGGGATACTGCATACTTATCAGCAAAGCATGGCTGTACAGTGTGGAGTGGAGGACTCTGGGAGCCATGACCAGAAGCCACTGCAGTTAGCATGATGGGGACAAGTAGCAATGGCACTGCTCCTGGGCACAAGTAGCAGGAGCAGTGGCTCCAGCTGGCCAGGCTTTGATTTTGAGCAGTGTGCACAGTGCGCTGCCCCACTTATTTTTTGGTGTGCACTTCTTTGATCCCAGGATCTCCATGGGGTCACAAACCCCCCCGTGCTGCATAGTAGCAGTGCGGGGAATACCTGCATGTGTGGTGTGTGGCTCTGCAGATGGGTTTGTGGTGCCTCAGACCGCTTCTCTGGACATCCCATGGAGTGCAATGCTGGTGCTAATGCAGGGATGTAAGCACAGCACACCAGTGACACGTGTTTAGGCCATGTACATGCATTGGACCAGGTTCATAAACATTAGGGCTGGAAGGGACCTCAGAAATTATCGAGTCCAGCCCCCTGAGATGATCATGGGATACCAGATCAAAGGCTTTTTTTAAAATCAAGATATATGACTTCAATCTCTTCTCCCTTGTCCAGGTGATATGTCACCTGGTCATAGAAGGAGATGAGGTTGGTCAAACAAGACCTACCCACGACAAACCCGTGCTGGCTGTCCCTCAGGATGTTGCCATCAGCCAGTTTGTCAAGAATGGTCTCTTTGATATTTTTTTCCAAGAACTTCCCTGGGATAGAGGTCAGGCCAATAGGTCTGTAGTTCCCCGGATCTACTTTCCTCCCTTTCTTGAAGATAGGCACCACATTGGCCTTCTTCCAATCTTCGGGCACTACAGAGTGCCAGGAGTTCTTGAAGAACTGTGCCAGGGGCTGAGCTATGATGCCTGCCAGCTCCTTGAGTACCCTGGGGTGTAAACTGTCTGGGCCAGCTGACTTGAAGGTGTCCAGCCTCTCAAGGTGCTCCTTCACATGGTCTACATTAATGAAGGGTAACAATTCTCCCTCACCCTGGCCATCCCATATCGTATTGAGCAGGGCTGTCCCTTGGGGCTGGTGAAAAACCACATTGAGTTAAGTATGGGCAATGTAATTCTCCAGTGAAAACAATCTTTGACCAGTATCAACCAAATTCAGAGACGACCTAAGCAAATAAAACCCAATTCAGTGGAATTGTATCCATCTTAAGTATAGGCCAACTAAACCACTACAGGAAGAATTAAGCATCCAAAAACTAAAATTTGGATCAAATTCTGAGTGATGAACACATCTGAAAGCCCCATTCCTGGTCAAGTGGCTCATATATAGCAGGCTTATCAGAACAGTTTCAGTTTGTCTTGGCTTTTCATTGCTCTATGTTCACTAGGAACAAAAACAAGTGCAAACAAGCATTCAGTTTTATTTTCCTCGCTTGAGTGTGCAAAAGAGGAAGATCAAACTGAACAAATTAGCAAGGATCAAAGTTTGTCGAACTGAATGCTGTTTGAAGAAGAAAGAAAAATCAAATGGAACTGGGTACACTGGGCAAGTCTACATGAAACACTAACTGCGCAGTCGCCTAATAGTAGCATGCTGGGCAAAAACCACGCTAAAAAGTTACTGCACAGTAATATTAGGCTCCTGCACAGTAAACATCACTAAAAGCCTGTGCTCCGGTGCTACTGCACAGTAGTGCAAGTTACTGCGCATTGATTTAGTACTTGGTTAGCCAAAAACTAAACTTAATGTTCAGTAACTACAGCTCATTAGTGAACATGTAGACACACTCACTCAAGGATATTTTTTGATCAGACTGACAGCAGTGTTTCGTGTAAGATCCAGCAGAATGCTAACATACAGAAACAGTATCCTTTACCACAGAACCATGCCTGTTAAGCTGGAATTTGGCAGATGCAACCCTGCATGCATTTTAAAGGTTTATTTTTATCTTTTACATAGATTATGTATGAGCCTGAAGATGTCACCAAAGTGTGCCAGATTTTGAAAACATGGTCATTTTAGTCAGGTGTCTTCAAAACGCCCTGTTTGATTAACTCAAAACCAGACTTGAAAACTGTTCTCTGGCAAAGTGAGGGCACCAGAAAGAAATCCTAGCTAGCTGTCCTAATTTCTGAGAAAGTTAGGAAGGAAAAAAGACAATCAAATTAGTAATGGAAAAACAGAAATTCTGTGGGATGAGTATTATGCTTAAAGCTACAAATTATCCCAGTACTACTTGCAATCATTTTCCATTTTCTTTCTGAAAACATTTGTATGCATTTAACTTGCAACCGGCTTTTGTCAACATTTTTATGACTATAACAAGTTTTATATGGAATAAAGTTCTTGTGATAGCAAAGATTCACACAGCTACTTGCTAATGCATGGGTTTACATCAGAAGGATTTGCATGACTTTCTTTAAAATGCCTTAGATAGTTCTGATCATCTAATTCCTTTTATTTTTAGCATGTCAGTCATCCACTATGGAGTAGAAATGATACCCCATGATGAGTGACCAGCTACACTGAGCATATAGTGAATAGTTGAGAAAAATAGTCATGATACAACAACTTATTAGCACAAGGGTTAAAAATCATTATTTCTTATTTTGAATAATGAACAAATTAGCAAGGATCAAAGTTTATGGAAAACCTGCAAGCAGGAAGAGAGCTACATTTGCTATAACTTGTTATAAGTATCTCACCCAGCTTTAGTTATAACCTTAATTATGGAGAGAAAATGCTGTCTTTCCATAATTAATAAAGTAATAATTATTATGAAACAGCCACCTGGATTCCTATGAAAACTGTATCAGACAGATGGTCCAATTCTATAAATAATTATAAACTGGATCATTTCATAGTCAAGCAAGTAAATGAGAAAAACATGAACATATGCATCCTCCATGGAGAAAAATCAAAGCAGGACAATAAACTAATTTCCTCGCCCTGGACAAAGATGTAGAAAAAGAGGGGAGTCTCTGAACCTTTCTGAAATCTCTGGAAAAACTCTGACAGCCTTTTCTCATGTTTAATTTCCTACCCACAGAACATCAAACTGTTTCATTGTCACGCGTTACAAGAGACACTTTGATCTAAAAAAGATGACATTTCAACCAGTGCTATATAGTAGCTGCCCTTAAAAGATTTAAAATATAAAAAATGGACTATATCATCTATTTACTATGCCACATAACATAAAAATCATAATACGAGAATGCAGTAGCTCCAGGCAATGACATTCAAAATAAAATGTCATTATTCCCCTAAATGAAAATTTTCTCAACCCCCAAAAATATACTGTTTGGAAATTTTCTTTAAAAAAAAAAATCAATAAGATTTTGCAAGCAATTTAGACATGGGTAGATCGAAGACTTTGAAAAGGGAGGTGCTGATGTTGTGGTACTTCATCACAAATAACATTGTTTGACAGTCAAACAGAAACTAAAAGCTTTACTAAAATGTCAGAGGTCTAGCACTACATTACTCAGGTTAAAATCAAAACAAAAAAATGTAACTTTACTGGAAGGTATGCTAATTTGCTGGATTATATATAAAGTTTAAAAAATACAAAAAAACTAGGCAAAAAACCTCAAAACAGTTAAAAGAGATTGCTTCACTAGTCCTGCCGTCACTATAGTTAAATCTTAATCAGATCTGTAAAATAAAATCCAGCCTTCTTGACAGTACCTTCAATATTTCACTGTCAGTCATTTCTATACCCGAGTTAATATTACCACGTGTGAATTAAGGTTTTATGCTAGATTAAAAAAAAAAATTTTGGCAGAGTTGTGGAATAGAAGGAAGACATACAAGAAAGGATCATTTGAACAGTGGAACATCAAGACCATTGAAAAGGAGTGAGGGTCATTAACACCTTTGGAGCGGAGAGAGATTAGTAGGAATGAGGCAGATTATAGTGAGCCACTAAGTCAATTGACTCCGTCAGTGTTGCTTGACTAGAAATGCTACTGTGGCCCCAGGCAGTTGCTTTGAAAGTCTGGGTGGAGCAGGAATCAAATGGGGTATAGCTGCACCACTGCACGCACCCTGGATCTGCTCCTGGACCCAGGATTTATTGAAGACAGTTTTTCCCAACCAAATGGTCTTTCAGTAAAAGTGTCCTGTCCAGCTCCTGTTGGGAGTGGGACAGCTGATGAGGGTGAATAGTCTTCACTGAGAGTGGAGCTGGGGCTGTAACCAAGCTGAATTGTACAGCTTGGTTTGAGTGATGCCTGTCTGCCTTGGCCAGTGTCCTCAAAAAACAGACTCCCTGGAAAAGCTGTCTTCAGGTAGCTTCCCTCGCCAGGTTTTCCTCACCTCCAGTTTTATACTCCAGCACTGCCTCTCCATTCCCTTTGGATGTGGTCACAGAGCAGCGGTAGGTGCCAGCATCAGACAGCTGCACATCTCTGAGCATCAGGGATGCATTCCCACTAATCACCTGCTCTGCAAAAACCGCCGTGCGGCCCTGGAAAGCCTTGCCCTGGCTCTGCAGCTGGTCCTTGCCATCTCGGTACTCGTGGACCAGCCCAGCAACACCATCCTTTACCCACTGAATTACAACATTGCCGAGTTTGATGTCAGGCTCAAATGTGCAGCCCAAGATGCTGTTCTCTCCAATGTTCCCAGCAGAGGTCAAAGCAGTGACGCTGATGGAGTGTCTACCTGCAACAAGAAAGCACAGATCCAGTGGCAGAGCCAGGAAAACATGGGGGTGCAAAGAACAGTAGCAGCAAGCCAGGACTCTGGAATCATTCACAGGCCTCTGCTGAGCAAAGACCTATGAATACAGAGGCAGGAATACCCCTTGTTGTTATTTTTTTAAACAAAACTTTGTACAAAACACCTGTGGGGTGCCTATGTGACATCCCGCTCCATTCTTAATAGTAGTTTCTAGCAAAAGAATAAGGTAAGAACTTTTATCAGCATCACAAAACCCCACAATCTTTCCTTGTCCAGTTACTTTTGAGGGGCAGGTTAGATTTTTTCTTACTTTCTCTTTTCAAGCAGCTGATATATATAGGGTTTGAATTATACTCTGACTCTTGGAGGGGTCTGCAGCGGTGCTAGCCAGAGGCAAGAAGGAGCTGCTGTCTCCACCTGAGCTGCTTAGAAAGGTGTGGGGTGGACTGGGGGCTCTTGTCTCTTATGGGGGGGGGGGCTCAGCCTCCGAGTCCCCCCCCTCATATTTCAAACCCTGGTTATATAAATGACCTTTGAAAGAAGCTCCTGTTTGTTAGCACCACTCTCTATATTCCTCAGAAAAGAATGGGTGTTTATAAAAAGACTAGCCAATTGCCCGTCAAGATTGACAGGGGCTAGGGGACAGACGGAGACAGAGCACCACCACCCAGTGCCCCATGGTGCTGCCGATCTGCCTCTGGCCCCATGAGCCAGAGTGAGTCACTAACTAGAGGCCTGTGCCTTCCAGGACAAAACTCCTCTCTTCCCTTTGGCTCACCTACAAGCCCCCAAGCCAGACTGCCTATAGCCCAGGGATGAAACAAGAAGAGAAGGGAGGAGACTGGATTTAAGTGACAGGAATGATGTTGCCCAGGAACTAAGAAGGCAGGTTCAGAAGGCAAGAGAACAGAAGTCTGGTCTCAGACAATTAAGCACTTCTGTCTTCTTCATCATTGTCAGTCTTACATTAGCTTCTGCTAGAGACCACAAATGACTCCAGGAGTTGTCCACAGACTCCCAGAGGATGGGAATATACTTGAGACAGAAAAGAAATGATAGTGGAAGGGAACAGACAGGCTGAAATAGGTAAGAAGAGAATGGGGAGCAGTGTAGCTCAGGGGTGGAGCAGTCCCACTCCTGCTGTGAAGCCATTGGGTGGGACAGACTAAATGATTTCAGCCCCTGTGTTCAGTGGTAGGTAAGACGAGTGAACATCTCTCATCATGAATGGACTATGTGCAACCCTGACAGTATCTGGGCCATGCAATCCAAGAAATTTGCCAAAGGACTGATTCCAAATGAAGGGATGAAGGACTGGCTTGACAGAGTCTGTGTCTGCATGTGTGAGAGAAGCACCCAACATCCCACAGAAGCAGATGGAAAAGGCATGAAAGATGCAAAGAGTCAGAGACATCCTCATAGTATAACTCTGAGAAAAAAGTCAAGGGAAAGAGTTTTTTGGGTCAAGTGCTGCCTGGCAAGAGGCATGAACCCAACAGCAAAGAAACTGTCTTGGATTCCTGCTGTAGTCAGAAAAAACAGGCTTTACATACATCCTAATTAGTAAGCTGGATTTAATTTTTTTTTTAAATGAACAGAGGATCAGCTCCTTCTCCTTAACAGGAATAAACCATAACAACCCCCGCCCCTGCAAAAAATCCTAATTGCTTTTGTAAAAGTAGCAAGAATTGAAAAAGGAAAGAGGTAGAAGGAAATCTAGAAGAATGATATGAAGTAGAAAACAGTCTGAGAAACAATATGGTGGTATATGTGGCTGTGGAAAGGGGAATAAGTAGACAGCAGACTTGAAATGAGAAGAATAAAAACACATCAACAAAGTCAATTTTAGCAGTGTTTACACAGTGAAATGCCTATATACCAAATGATAAACAACAATAAAAAAATGGAATCAAAGGTGCTCTTGAAATAGGGGAGAATCGGAAACTTGCTTCAGGTTGCAGCTCTCACTGGTTATCCAACACAACTGGTTCACACTATTCCTCTGCCGCCTCCTTATTTCTTGCACAGGACTGAACTTGTGAACCAGACTGGCAGTCAGATGCAGACAAGGATCATGTTCTCCAACAAGTACCTTGTCCCATTGCTTAGGCTCCAGTTGCCTGGAGGACAATGTCCCACCCTGGTAGACTGTGGCCTGGCCTCAGCAATAAATGCTTTTGTCCTCCCACATCTGGACTACGTCAAGACAGTGTATCTGGCAAGCACCATCAGCCCCCAGAAAACCCTGCCACATGCAGAATATGGCAGCATGTCTCTCCTGCCATGCTGGCCACTGTAAGCTGGTCAAACCTGTGCTGTACATTCACCAGTAGCTGCCCACAGAGCTTCAAATCAAGTTCAAAAGTCTCAGCAACAGCATGAACCTACAACACCTGAAAACCTACCCAAAGAACTAAAGAAAGGAGAAAGAGTGACCCACACGAGGGATGCCTATTGTGTCTCTAAACGCAGTCCTAGGAGGCAGGGAGATAGTTTAGCAATAACAGCAGCACAGACCATGCACAGTACAGACAAATGGACCCCCTTTGCCCTGCTTCATTCTGACCCTACTTCCAACTTCCCTGTGGTCCAGGGCAGTAGTTCTCATGCCCTGCTTCCCCCAGACCTCACCTGCTGTTCCATAGCCCACTGCCAGCCCCCTTCGTCTCTTCCTCCTACCCCCAGGTACAGCTTAACAGCCCCTCTCCCTGCCCCTGGCTGCTCTAGGCAAGCTAGATGCAGCACAGGAAGCTGCAGAACTGTAGGCACGAGGCTGCACTTGGAGAATTGTCTCCACCTTCCAACAGACCTCATCAGCACTGACCACCAACAGCACCAACAAGGCCACCATCAGCACTGCACTAAAGCAGCTCTGCAGCTGGTCATGGCAAAGCCTGTGTGCAGAGAGAAGCTCAGTGCCAGGAATGTTTTGTAGAAGGGAAGGAAGTGGAAGTCATCAGCCCTTGTGGCCCACCTGCCATGACATCAACCCACAATCCAGCTGAGAACTGCTGCTCTGGGGGGAAAGCGCAGGGGACCACAACCCAGAGACCATCAACTCACATTTTGCTGCTCCAGCTGCTGATTGTGTCTTTCTCCACTCACATCACCCTGTACTCCACTGAGAGGTTACACAGGGCCACTTACAACAGAGCTAGGAATAGAATCCATCCCTCTAATTCATCAGGACAAAGCTTCTGGCTTTTAGCCACTGTGCCTCTTGGGAAGATGCTTCTGGATGTCTGTGCTTGGCTTTGCTGCCTGTAAAATGGGACTTCCTGTACATTCCTGTTCTAGGTGATATGCATCCTTCAGTGCCTGAGCCGCAGGGCTTGCCACCTCCCTGTACCAGTGATTGTAGTTATTCCTTTAACTTCAGTGGTGCAAATGATGGTGCTGATGGTCCTGATTCAAATCCTCGTGGGTTCCCTGGCCTGGGAAATGGTACCACAGTTTCCTTTTCCCAAAATCCAGCAAGTTACATAAAAGTCAAGTGGAGGTGTAGCAGCACAGCTCCACATCCAGGGTGGCCATCACCTGGGGCAGTGTTGGCTCCTGCAATCAGCTGCCACTCCAGTAACAACGTTTGTGCCTTGTACAAAGGTGGCGCCAAAGCTGCTGCCCTCATTACCCCTCACCTCAGCTATACTACTGAAGTCGAGCTTTGTTAAAAAGAATGATGCAAAGCAAAACCCCAAAGCCAGGACATGCCACAATAAAAGCAGTTAGTATAAGCTTATTTCAGCTGCCCTGGCCCTATGAATTACAATACAGCTTTTAGTAACACAGTGACAAGATGGGGTGTTTTTGTCGCTGCAGGACTCCTTCCTCCATGACTGCACAGGATAGGGAAACTGAGACAGGTAATATGCCAGGGGCCACTCAGTGTTCCTGTGGCAAAGCCCGGGTTGGATTTCAGGGTCCCTTGGGGCTCAGTTGAAGGTGTCCAAAAATCCCAGCACTGAAACAATCTGACATGGGCAAAGAGCCTGAATATTCAATGAAGAAAACTTGCAGGTCTGCAAGCAGCTTTCAGCTTGTTGGATGGCTACCTGGTAGCACATGTGGGATGTGCTGATGCTTGTGCTAGAACTAAAGCCTGGAGCTTTTTGGTTAATGGGTTTTGTCCCTCTGCTCAGGATCACAGGATCAGACTGGTCACTACATTTGGTGTCAGGAAGGAATTTCACCCCATGATCAGAGTGGCATGGACTGTGGGACTTTTGCCTCTCTCTGTAGCTGGAGGCATGGCCCTCTTCCTTCGATCTCTGGAGTGCATTTAACAACCCTTGCAATAGCAGGACACGAGCAGTACATCATCCCTCCACTTTACCTGTGGCAGGTTAGAGTGCTCCTGGTGTCTTCAGGCAATACACCTTGCCGCTGTGCAACAGAGTTGTTTGTGGAGTGTCAGGAACAGGTTAGATGCATGGGATGGTTTAGGCAGGGTTGATTCTGCCTCAAGTAAAGGACTGGACTAGATGACCCCTGGAGGTCCCTTGCAGCCCTGCTTTCTATAATTCTATACATTTTCAAAGCCTTCAATAAAACGCAACAGGCATTTTAGAGAGAAGAAACAGTGACATCAGCTAACCCAGGCCACCACTTACCTGAAACTCCAAAGCCGATGATCAGTGCAATCACTGCTGCGAGAATTAGGGTGACGGTGATCGTGCTGTTTAAAAAAAAAAAAGGATGCGAGAGATTATTTCACAGCTTTCTCTCCTCTGCCTCCCACACCTGCAGGGGTGGGGGAGCTGTAGGGCTAAAGTGAGATGCATTGGCAGAGCTGAGGTAGCAGCAAGCTGGGCTGGCCGGTTCCAAGGTGCATTAGTAGAGCTCTGGGGGTATTCAGGCCTAGACCATTCAACCAGGAAAGGCAGCCTTACTTTATTTACTAACAGTGCTTCTAGTGGCCAGCATGCCTCGTGAGTGGCAGCACTGTGAGCGGGGTCCATTCACCTCCCTGCAACAGTCCCTTCCAGTGCCTCAGGCAACCCTGCCAGCACCATTCTGCCCTGGACGGAGCAAAGCAAGTTTCGTTGCAGGCCTGTGTGAAACTGCCACTCAAACCAATGTGCATGCACAACCCTGCGAAGCACAGCCCAGTTTTGCTGGGTTGTTACACAGCAAATAGCATGGTGCAGGACTGAGCACTGTCAGTCTCTTGTTTCCAGTCTCGTGCTGAAAAGCCATATGTGTGTCACACTTGAGAGCCACAGCCCCTAACGCTCTGAGTTCAACCAATCTTGCACACTTACCTAGTTCAGACTCTCTCAGTACACGGCTGGGAAATCATCAAGAAAAACCCCGTATGCTGGTGAGGATTCGGTGAGGAGAGGTTCTGCCCTCTAGTATCAAGCCAGTGTCCCAGTACCATGCTAGAGGATGAGTCCTCCAGCAGCACATTTATCACATGATTAACACAAGTCACGCAATAAATTGCAACATGCTGTCATTGTGGCTGTCCTTGTCAGGTGGTATTGATGAAGTTGCAGGGACTGCAGTCTCAGCAAAAGTCCACACATGCTACACATGCTAGCAATTTAGGACACAGTAGAATGGCAAACCATCAACAAAGATGTTGCACGTTTAATGGCTCCCTGTAACAGGACTCCCTCCCCAGTGCCATCTTCTTGGTCATCCACACCTTATGTGGGGCGCCCTTGGAATCCTTCTGTCCCGCTGTAATCTCGGCTGCCACGTCTTGTTGGAACTTATTATGAGAGCGGGAGACTGCCTATTCTATTGGGTACGGTGAGGTCTCTCCTAGAATGGCCTGACCCCTTTTTATTCTAGCTAGGCCTCCTCATCCAAACCCACCACACAGGGTTTAACTCCGAGGCTCTAGCTTTTCCTTCAAGTGCCTGGAGGCTCATGGCCCCCTTTTCTGCTCCCTTCTGGAGCACAGTCCTCCCTGTCCCAGGGGCACGGGTGCCAGCCCCACAGCAAGGGGCCACCAGTTCAAAACCAGGGGTGACCCGCCAGTCCTGACAACAACACAAAACCCCTCCTATACACATATATAAACACACTTGCACACCCCCACCCCCAGGTGCACCAGGCATCCCTGGCTTTTTAAGCTCATCCTTCTAGTGCCAGGGTTCATCTCATCCCAAACTGCGCCCTCACTGGCACAAGGACTGTGGCCCCCCAAAAAGGTGCGCCCTCACTGGCACTGGGGTCTGTGCCCCCAAAAGCTGTGCCCTCACTGGCACCAGGGTTCCCACTCCGGAGTGGGTTATCAAAAATGAGGCCTCCTCCATCCCCTAATAGCCTCACCCAAACCTCCGGAAGTAAACAGCAAACACAAAACTCAAGCCCCTAGGCTATAACATAAACTTCTGCCACTTGGCTAAAACATCACTCGAGCCACCCCTAAGGGAACTCCATCCCTCACCCGTTCTCTTCTCTTTTACTGCTCCAGCAGAGCTCCTTCCCCTGCAGCTGCCAGCAGGGAACCCTCCCCTGGCTCTAGCCCTGGGGTTTAAATGGGAGCCAGGCCCTGCCCCTTCTGGTCAGCTGACCGCTAACAGGTATGAGTCACTGGCTCCCTCCAGTTGCCCTAGCAACCAGCACCTGGGCTCCCTCCTCATTGCTCCCAAGAGTAGCAGGTACCTTAGTGACCTGCTACACTCCCCAATACAGGGCTCCCTGCATACTCATACCTTTAAAGGTGTGCTGTGCTGTGCAGCCCAGCATGGGAGAACTGGTTCCTTGATGCTGGGCTGCATGATGGGCTTTTCAACTTGCTGGCACACAGACCTTCAAAGTCACAGACTCCCCACATGCTGGAAATTTGAAAGAGCACTGTGGGAAGTGTGACATCAGGGACCAGGTTCCCAATACTGGGCTCTCTGCCCACTGGCAATTGTGCAATTGGGGTCTGAAGAATGTTATCCTTGATCTCAAAAATCCCACATTCTTCCAGGCACGTCTGGCATGGCAAGACCCCTAATTTTGGGGATTCAAGATAAGATCCCTCAGCTCCCATTGCATAGCTAAATTATCATCTGCCAGGTGCCTGAGACACTGTACCAAAAGCCTGTCTGCTTTATCTGTCCTCTCTCACCACCAGCTACAGAGTCCGGCCTAGTTCCTCAGTTAGCCACATGCCATGGAGAGGGGAGCTGGAAAAACCAGGCTCTTGACAGTCTCATCCCAGATACCCAAGAGGTCAAGTTTTCACTGCTGAGAACCAGAGCCAGAGGGCACTATCCAGTTGGTCAACCTCTCCTGAGTAGTGTGGGAGGTCATAGATCAGAAAAGGGGAGGAGGAGAATGGGCATTGCAAAAGTCCTGCCCTTGCTCACTTAGCTTTCCTATATCACTCTCTTCTTTCTTTCCTCATCTCAGTCCTTATGCCCAGCAGGAAGTACTGATGACATACATGGTCGCCCTCAGACCGTCTGGTATGTGTCAGGGTTTCAGAATTAGAGAACATGTTGAAATTCTACAATACTTCAATGCCATCTTACTGCAAACTGTAAGCTGGGGCCCCACCCACCCCTTCTCTCCCAGGCCATGGGTGCAGACTCAGGGACCTGGATCGATAGACAGGTGGTCTGGCCCCTGCTTTGCACAATGCTTTTGTTCTAATAAGCACTTGACAGCAACATTGATCCTCACACACCCAAGGACTCCTAAAGTCCTACAGCTGCTAATCCAGGACATCCTTATTTCTGAAGGGAAGTAAGAGAAAACCTGGACTAACTCACCGTGTGTTGAGATTCTGTAGAAAGTTACCAATTGCCAGCAGCAATTTCCCCTGAAGAGCCAAGAAAAGGTGACTGTGTGCATTTCCGGCTGCTTTGCCTATGAGCAATCTCTCTACTTTGACCTCAGAGGCCAACGTAATTCTGGGCAAATCTGTCTTTTTCTCCTTCAGGACAAAGCCACTAACTGACCTCACAAGCTCCTTTGTAGCCACATACACACAGCTGAGGCCTTCTGGGAGGACTGGCATCTACTGTCAGTCATTTGCATGCTACTGTGGAGTGTGGTCACTTGCCCATGATTACTGTAGCCCACCCACCAGAGGGGTTTCAAGAGGGGAAATGGTACTGGTCAGGCAGCTATACTGGCAGAATTTCAACTGCAAGTGGAAGCCATGGTTCCTCCTTCCCTTTCTTCCCCACGCCCCTCTTCACCGATGTCCCATGCTGCCATAAAACTTCCTCTGAAATGACATGGTACAGAGGTGGCCATGGCATGAAGGCTCAGGACGGTCATGTTGTTCAAGGCCAAACGTCTTCAGGCCCATGCCAGGTCCCTTTGGGAAGTTTGCTGTGGGACTGGAGATTGTGCCTGATGATGGAGAACCTCAAACGATTCAGAGCTGGGGCCTCAGGTGATCAAGTACTATAATAGCTGCTTGCTTATTCAAATTAGAGCTGCATCATCTCTGCATTTTGCTTTCCTTCCATCAAGATGCCATATATCCCTGCTTCTGTTCACCTGGGCCCTGGCTCCTTGGTGTTCATTCATTCATTCTTCACGTTAGAGAAGACTTCAGCAGCCATTTCACTGCTTCAGGCTTCTGGCAACTCAGAAGACCCACTTAACTCTGTACTCCCTCTTCACTCCTGCTGGGGGTCTTCAGTGCCTGGCAAGTAAACCTCAGCTCCGTAAGGCAAACTCTTTTTGAAGGATGTTAGGCTGCAATTGCTTTCCTTTGCTTCCCTTGCTGGGGAGGATGAAGTCATGGAGTATGATGATTCCCCCTCATGCCATTGCTAGATTGGCTCTTTGCCATGTTAAGACAGACACTTGATTGGGATGGTTTAGATATGGATGATCCTGCCTTGAGCAAGGGGTTGGACTAGATGACCTCCTCAGGTCCCTTCCAGGGACCTAGCTTTCTATGATTGTATGACTCACCTCTTTCTACATTCTCTGTGTATGGAAAAGCAGCTGACTCCTGAGTTGCAGATATGTGAGTATCTCTTCAAGAGGAAGACAAACCGATCGCCTGAATTTCAGCCAGCATCACCCAGCATACAGCCCCCAGTGGCTCCAAGCAGTCATGTCCCCAAATAACATGATCAAAGGATTCTGACTGTTATTTATGGTCCAAAGAGCTCCAACAGATTCCAGCTGTTTACCTCTGGGTTGTTTGTAGGGTCGGTGGAGGGACTGGCCTATCACCAAGGAAGGGAGTTGGTTTCCTGTAATTGTTTTCCTGGCAGGTATGTAAAACCTCTGTTGATATGTTACTGGAATGTGCAATATATAGACATAGCTGTACCATGGCGTCACACCTGGACCAAGTAAAAGACCTGAGTCAGACATACTAATGAATAAATAAAGGCAGCATTCAAAACACCACCCATTTTTAGGTAGTCAAATTTCTGTGTGATAGTTTCAGATGACTCTTTTAAAGGTCAGAAAAAAATGTCCTCAGATTTCATCGTGTCCTTCCATGTATTTCACTGAATAATGAACCAGGATTATCACATGATTTTCCATCCTTCTCTCAAGGTTCAGTCATTGACCAACCCTAAAAACAGGAGGCTAGACTAGATGAACCTTAACCTGGTGGCTCAATGACAGGGTTAGAGCTGGGTTGGCAGCTCTAGACAGTCAGATGAGATGGACCATTGATCTGACCCAGGCCAATGTCAGGTGTTGGGGCATTAGATTGAGAATACCATCCAGCACCTGGGGCTGATGGCTTGATCTGGTGTGAGGAATGACAGACTAGCTGCAGTGGCTCGACTGGAATAGAAATCATACTAAAAGATTTGTATATTTACGGTGGTAAAGCTACAGTGAGCATTTCTGAACACAGTGTACCACTTGAGAGGTTTTTAAGTCAAATATTTATAGAAAGAAGTCTAGATCTTTAAATCAAATTGCATGTCTTTCCTAAAGACAGGGTCCAGTTAAATCCTGGGTATGACACAGGAATGACTAGGTGAAATTCCACAGCCTGCATTACATAAGAGGTCAGACAAGAGGAATGAAATGGCATCTTTTGCCTTAAAACCTATTTAAGACCAAGGGAATCATCACTGGGTGTTTTGGCACCAATTTTAACACCACCTTCATTAACAACATGCATGTTTCTGAAAATCCCCATCTCCCTAACAGGCAGAAAGTCAACTCTACAGCACCATACTCAAGGCAGTCTTTCAGGCATCTCTGGTGAATTCTTTCAGCATTCAGACACTGTTCGTGCAAGTTCTTACCTCTGTAACTATGAAGATCCTATCATGTCAAGAGTTGCATTCTGCAGTCAAGTATTTTCATAAGGGCTGGAAGAAATTAACTTTGCTGTGGACATACTAAATTAAGAAAATCCACTTTATTGGCACAATGACTACAGCAGTCTCAGACGCCAGTCATTCTTTTGCCATTGTTAAAATTATGACTTTGAATAATCTGTATTATACATACACAGAAATCTAAAATTAATTCAATGGTACTACTACTTGCATACTGTTTTGACTCCTCCCTTCTTATCCATGTTATGAAGTGGTTCAAGTGGATGGATTGCCCTCTGAAAGGGAAATGTATTTTTGGTACAGATCCATGTTGGAATGATGGATTCCAGAGCCTCATTTGTTTACTCAGAAAAATATGGTCTTATCTGTGTATTAGGAAAAATATCTCTTGTAAGCTCATTGCTGACACCGTTTTTATCTGATAGGTTCCACAGCTGGGATATTCATCTCTGAAAATATTCAAAACTGATTATGAATGAAAACTGTAAACTAAGTTTTGTAAGTTTTGTGAAGTGTAGTAGTGACTGCAGAGAGATTTCTCTTTTTTCTGCCTTGTATGAGAATCAAACGTCTTCAGGTCCACCAGGTCTTGATGTGATGTGATGTGATGTGATGTGATGTGGTGCGGTGCTCAGACCATGCCCAGTCCAGAGTTACAAACAACATGCATCATGTTCCTTGACCTTTCCAGAGCCATACACTTCTTGAAATGGAAGGTCTCTTTTGTCCCAGGGTGGCCCACTCCTTATCATGCAAGGCCCCCACAACTTGAGCCCATGAGGATAGGCAACTCTCGCTTCAGGCCTACCTCACAGCCGAAACCTTGAAGACTCAGGCTGAGTGAATCCAGGATGCCAGCTCCCACACTGGCCCTTTAAGGGTCACCGTTGGCACCAAAGCTCACCAAAGCCAATAACCAGTCATTGGGCCAAGCTGTGGTTTTTACTTATGTGTATGGCAGATGGAGTCTAAGCATGTGACCATCTACATCCTCAAACCCCACCAACAACTGTGAGGAATATCAGTAACCCACACCCATGATCTCTACCAAGACTTTGCCTAAGCTCTTAGATTTGGCACAGATGCCCACCCAGTACTGATGTCACACCATCAAAACCTTCAGCCCCCAAAGAGCCTCTAGACCACTTCCATGACAGTGACCTTCCTACACGTACATTGTGATTTGAAATAGCCAGCTCAGACGGTGAGACCACCAACTGCTTGCTCAAGATCCAACAAGTTAAACTAAAGGTCATGATTACCTTCCTCGTCAGTCTGGGATCTCTGGGTCCAGGGAATAGCATGCATGAAGCATCTCAAGTTGTGCCTAAAAAGACAAAAGAGAAAGCCATCCTGCCCAGGACTTTGACTACTACTCCCGGTATCTTAGTCTCAGCCCCACAGTTACCTCAGCTGTCCTGAAGAAAGCTACAGGGTCCAAATATCTGCACCCCACCTCTGCTGACAGAGAAGGCCGAAAACTAGGGCTGCTTATGCACACGTTCATTTGCATTTTAATAAGAACGCTCTAGCTTCGCCTCAATGTCACATGTATTTAGCCCTTGCACATTTGAAAATGGCCATGGGGGCACTTTATCTAAACCTCATTAAATGAGCTTTAGATAAAGCATCCCGTGGCCATTTTAAAAGATGTAGGGGCTTAATATATGTGATTGTGAGCCATTTTAATTAAAACGCTGTCCAGGAATTACTTTAATTAAAATGCCCCCTGCCCCCAAGCATGTGTATAGGCAGCCTAGACGCTTTGGTCAGAAAGGTGTAAACCTTGGGCTCTTTGGGCAAGTTGGTAACCACGGGGGTTACTAGGTGACGGAGGGGCACAACTTGTTTCTCCCATTTGTACCTGGCTTTTGAGTACAGATCAGGCATAGCTGAGACTAATTCTCTCTTTTACCTCTCCACTTACCTGCAGTTGGGAATATTTAGAGGTCAGGGGATATACCAGACTCAGATCCAAGGTTTGGATAAGTGTCTCTGAGCTAAGCAAGGGACAGGCCAGGCCTCACTCACCCATTCAGCTAAGGCAGAGGACAGACATGTCACTGCTACAATCTTAAAACATCATTTCACTTTGGTGCTCAGGGAGCGCACACAGTGCCTCTCACTGCTCACCATCCAGCTCTGTCACCCTTGCCCGCACTGATCAGTCCCTCACTCCAGGAACCATCTGGATTAAATCAGCAGCCATGGGGATCAATAGAGGAGTCAGGTGGTGCTCAGTGTGTGCCAAGGAATCCAACCCTCAGGACTCAACAACCCAACCTTCTGGTTGATCCAAGATGGTAACTCCCACCCTAGCCAATGTAGGCTGAATGTGGCAAGTCCCTCCAAGCCAGGCACTCACCCTCTTTTGCTGCATTAACACCTTCTTCCCTCATTAGCTACTTTGGCTTCTCTGGAGTTAAACCAGAAGTGAAATCCTTGCAGCAGCACAATCTAGGCCTTTGTGACTCACTGAACCTGCCTGTACCATGAAGATAACACTGACCTGCCACACAATGATGTTGTGAGGATTAATTAATGCTAGACTGTGATGGTATGTACATCCTCAAGCAATGGGCACCTGCACTAAGCTAGGGTTAGCCTTGGAGGCATAAGTGACTCATCCACATGCCACCCTGCCCTCTTATCCATCCTTCCCCTGCTTCATCCTTGCTCTCAAGGGATAATAATTCACTCCTGTCCCCTGCAGTAAACTGTGACCCATCTTTAATGGCTGATTCAGCTTCTCCAGCCAGAGTTGGAGGCAGGAGGGCAGGTGTGGAAAACTGCTCTCCATTCCTTTCCCAGGTGCCTGCTGTGGGGAGGGAATTAGCAGACAAATACTCCTTTGTCTACTCATTCTGGGCAGCCCTGCACAGGGCAGGTAGTCTGGATCTAGCTCTATCTTACTTGGTTAAAACCAAATCCATTGGAGAGGACCTTGCCTTTATCTCAGCCTTAAGGAAGGGCTAGCATGCAGTTGAAGGTTTTGTCCTCCTTTTAAGCCTCCTGGCTCTGAGAAGCATCGCAATTAATTACTGCTACATGTGAATCACTTGAAGCCACTGCTACATGTGAATCACTGCCTTCTCCAGTAGCTCAAGTGAGCAAAAAGAACTGATAAAACAAACCACTTGTGAGTTGTGTCCAAAAGATTAAAAATGTTGGTTGTCTCAGCTTTGGGTCCCTACCTTGAGATGTGCCTTTAAGGGGACTTGATTTTCAGAAACTCCTGAGAACCAACCCTCTGTAAAACTAGCCAGTCCCCCTTAGGGCATGCTCAGCTGGGTATCCTAAAATCATTAGTTACATATAAAGTTTTGTTCTGGGATCCTTTACCCTTCCATAACTCATCTGGAACCCCCTGGTAAGAAGGTGTGACCTACCACAGGGTGTTATATTGCTCCTTGATATGTTGTGCAGCAACTCAAGTTTTAAAGAAAACAGCATAGTAGTCCATTTCATATATAATCTTTCCTATTGAATTTAAACAGATTTGTGGCAATCATGAGTCCAGTGCACTGAGGAACCTCAGACGGTCTCAGCAGTTCATTTGCAGTCTGCTTTCTGTATTGACTGCAGAGCCCTGCTTCTCAATGAGGGAGCCCCCAGTTTCCATGATCATCAGGGCCATCCCCTGTTTCTCCTGCTGCTTCAGTTAAATGTTACTGTCCAGACAAGACAGATATTCAGCCAATGCAAAAATTGTGATAATCTGAAAGAATCAAGTGGTGGGTGTTCACTTGTCATACCCATCAGCTACTGCTACTCTGACAAAACCAGTCAGGCTGGTTGCAGATGGTCAGTCAGGAGGACCACACATCTAAGAGTAACAGAGCTGCTTGCTACCTATATTCCAAATGCAAAAAAAAATAAAAATAAAAATAAAGGGCCCATTTAACATTCATAATACATGTTGTCATTAGATCTCATGATACTGTATTGCCATTTTCACAGTTTACTAAGAAATTGGTGCACTCTGCCAGGAGCATCTTGGCAAGGCACTTCACAGTACAACAATGACCATATCTACTTGAATCTAAGACAAGTATTGCCTCCCCCATTCAGAATTGGTTGGGGGGGATGGGGGACTGGGACCCTAATCTTAGATTCAAGTACAGACCAGGCAAGCAACTGCTGTGGCTCCAGACAGGGCCAGGGTGGATCATGCAGCACATAGGTGGTACATGGAAAAGGGGTGCAGTGGGGTGGGAGCATGGAGGAAAGGGTAGTTGGGGGATTGCAGGGGAAGGGACATGCAAAAGAAGGTGATTGTGGGGAAGGGGTGCAGGGGTAGGGTCTCGTGGAGCATGGGAAAAGGGTGCAGGGAAAGGTGAGGACAGAGCATGGGGAGCATAGCGCTGGGGCAAATGTGGGGGAAAAGGTATGCAGTGCGGAGAACACAGGAAAAAGGTGCACAAGTGTGGGGAGAGCACAGGTGAAGGGATGTGCAGATCAAGTCGAGTGCGGGGAAAGGGACACGGAGTATGGGGGAAGTGGAATGTGGAGTGAGAGAAGCATAGGGAAGGTGTGCAGGGAAGGGACATGCAGTGTAAGGGGAGCACAGAGAAAGGGACACACAGAGCAGGGGCAGTGCAGGAAAGGGGTATGTGGAGCTGTGGGGCAGCTGCTGCAGCTCTGACCTCAACTGCAACCCCAACCCTGACTGGGGTTGGAGGCTGAAGCCAGAGCCAACACTACTGCCTGGCCCAGCAGCGTGCTCCAGCCCCTAGCAGACAGAGCAGGAGCAGCTGCAAATGTAAGGGGGGTGGGGCAGGCACAAGAGGGGAACAAGTGGTAGGACGGGGAAGGCACTGGGACAGGCTTGTGGGTGGGAACTAGTGGCAAGTTGAGGGCAAGAGCATGGAAAAAGGTGCTGGCTTCCTAGCTGCTGCTTTCTCTGCCACTACTTTCCCTGTGGCAGTGGTGGGAGGGATGACTTTAAGATAGCCCTCCAATAACTAGATTCTAGACATGGCAAATGTGAACAAATTTATAATTTTCCATGTTTAAAATCTAATAATTGAGGTGTCTTAAATTCAGAGTCATCTTAGATTTGGGTGAATACAGGAGTATTACTACTTAGCACAGGAGAGAACCCTGTACCTCATTTAAAGAATAAAGAAAGTATAACAAGAAAAAAGGGGTTTCATTCTCCCACACATGGCATTCTGCTGCTGCGGCTTGTTCAAAAGACTGTAGTACCAGTCTGATTATTCCTAATAACTCAACAGAAGAGATACCAGCATAGCTCTGCCACTGTGCCTTTATCCTGAGAGCCCACAGCAAGGGAGAAGGAGAAAGTTAGGGGTGTTTTTGTGACACTGGCACCTGGTCACTAGAAACCAGTCTGTGTCCTCCAGCTCATTTGATGTCCTGGAGCCCACCAACCAGCAACCTGGTGGAAACTGTTTCAGTGACTCTTGACCTGGATACCAGGTGCCCCACACGAGAGACCAGAGACCATGTGTTATTTTAATTTTGGCTTCACCAACACAGCCAAAAGAAGATCAAATTATTGAACAAAGACATGCTATCATTTTCCTCCCCTTCCAGCTCCTAATCTGTGCAGCTGTTATGTAGGAGTGAACAGGTGTGCTGCAACTAAGACACTACACATGGCACGTGTATAGGCTGTACATTGCCTTCTACAGTTTCTTAGACTTGCGGAGCTTTGCCCAGCTCTTGCATGCTGACAGCTGACATTCAGAGCTTTTCCAAAGTCATTCACATTCTTTTAGCTGCATGCAGGTAGGAGATATTACAATCCAGATGTGTGGACTTCACTGGGAACTGCTCTTCACTGTTGCTGTAATGGGTAACTAGCATTAGGGTTCTAGAAGCATGCATGTCCCAGTTTAAGCCGCAGAGTCTACTGCTTATAAATGCCAAGCCAGCTGTCTGCATACTTGCCAAACTCAAGCAACCCCAGTAAACATGGTATTGAGGCAAACAGCAGATAACTTCCCTCTCAAAAGCGGCACAACAGCCAAAAATGCCAGAGAAGCCCACCCCTCTGTGCATATAGCAATTCCCTTCCATGTCTCCAAAAGCAGATAAAGGCTGTACCGTACCTCCAGAAAATGACCTGACCCTGGGAAGCCATGGTAACAGGATCACTTCAGACAGCACTTCACACTGTGCCGAGTGCTGGAAAAACCAACACAGTATGCAGACCTGCCTCCTTCCCTGTAAGACGCATTCTTCAGGGTGCTCTGCTTAAATAGCTGGACTCCGCAAAGGAGTGGTGACTCCCAGTAGCGCAAACTGCGGTATGAGGAAGCCATGGGGACACAAGCAGGTTTCCCATCAGGCATGGTCAACAGCAATGAGGCTTATGTTAGTCATCACTAAATGAGGGACAGTGCTGACCCCTGTATTAAGGTTGCTCAATGATTGCAATTATGAACACATTTTCAACATGCTGATGTGTCTTTTTAGAGTTCCAGTGCCTCCACAATCTGCACCATGGGTCTGATATGAGAGCAGGTCAACCCTGGGGCCTGAAAGAGGTTTTTAGCTTCTTAATGCAACTCTGGTCAGCCCTTTCCTTTTTTGTGTCCTTCTGACAAGATATTTAGCAGAATTTGCAGATTCATTGGAATCTGACAGGCTGCATCATCCGTTCTTCTGTTTTGGCCTTGAATTTGCAACCTCTGGGCTGTCAACTGTGCACCTTGGCCCCCACCAAAGTCAGTGATGGCCCTATTGCAAGCTTTTCAAAAAATCACCATAAGAGGTCTTCATTACAGTCAATAGGGTTATTGTCTTAGGGATACCCCCCTAAGCTTTTGTGGCTCTCTCTCAGACCTTGGTCAACCCAGAGCATTCTCCCTAGTTTCTGTCATGCTGAAGCAGCACATGGATTGCTAAGATCCGTAGGTTTCATCATAGGAAGGGTGGATTGGACAAGTACTCCCCTCCTGATCCCTAACTCTTCCTCCCCCACCCCTCCCCACCCTCCTTCTAGGGAGTCGAAATGCAAAAGCCAAGACTTGCCTGCTTACTGCTGTTTTTCTTCACTTCCTGTCCCCGGACCAAACCATTCCTTGTCTTTGGGCAGTCTTCATCTCGTAAGTTATTTTTGGGCTTTAAAAAATTGGAATTTGGCCTGAAGGAGCTAAAAAGCAGGAGGAGAACCAGGCATAAGTCATCAGGAAAGGCCAAGGGATGGCAGGGCTTCACAAAGTGAGTGGCAGTATCAAAGGTAACCAGCATCTCAAGGAAGACGAGGGTGGAGAATTGGGCCTTGAAACTGGACCAGAAAGAGGTTATTAGAGGCCTTGGAGGTTGCTGGAGTCCTCTGCAGCTCCTGTTCTTTCATCCCTGGTCCACAACTTCTCTCCAGACCTGAGGGGGAGGTATTATGTAAGCTCCCCGAGGCATTTTTTGGCTTGAGGGGCATGGAATAGAGACCCCTGGCAGCTCCTCTCCCAAGGCCTGGGGCGGGCACGTGAAGACACTCCCTTGCCAGCCATGCTCCTTCTCAGCTCTCATCAGTGTTGAGCGGGAAGGAGGGAGCGAGATAAGGAAGAACTAGATTTGCTCACGAAAGAAAAGAGGGCATCAGGACAGATACTGTTGGAAAGTGTGTAGGCCTGTTTGTTCAAGCTCCAAACCTCATACTCCTCCCTGCTCCCGGAAGCACTCCTTGAGGACTGCCAGCCCCGCGGGTGGTCTGCCTCTGAACTCCATCCTGAAAACAGCTGTCTACACTCGCACTCCGGGCCATGCAATTGGCACTGTTGCGGGATCTGCTCATTTTGAGCCTGTAAACATGCACATTTTCCTGTTTTTATCATTTATGTGCATACTCAGCTGGACTTGTCTGTGATGCCTTGAGCCATCCCTTCTAGCACTTTTTAAACAGTACACATCTTTGTCCCCGAGGCAGGCCTGTGCCTTCACTTTCTAGGCAAGGACCCTGATGGAGAGGGGGAAGAGGCAGCAGCACAGAGCCTTCCTCTGCACACCTCCCACACCCTGGAACAACTCCAGGTTTTTTTGCCTAATGCCACATCCTCCCTTCCCTCTCCACCCAGTAGTTTCACCTGCCCCCAACCAGTCTCCTTTAGATTGGTGAGTCCTCCAGCTTCACTGGAGGAGTATCTTTACTCCTTCAGTTGGCTGACTCCGTAAACTCCTCCGCCAGCCGTGATTGTAACCTGAAATCCCCTGCTAAGGGCTTCCACACCCTCCATCTCCCTGCTGTAAAACCACCAAGCTCTTTCAGCTGCTACCCCCTGCTTAATTTGCCAGTTGTAGCCTCCTCCCTCTCCTCCCCAACCACAGCCATGCTCCACACCCCTTTGAGAGTTCCCTAGCCCAGCGTTTCTCAACCTGTGGGTCACGACCCAAAAGTGGGTAGCAAGAATATATGAAACGGTTGTGAACAAACTTGAAAAATAGATTCTCCTTTAAAGGAGAAAAACATGGGAAGCCGTGGCTTTTCCCTTGCAAGCTGGCAGAGCTCCAGTCTGCAAGGGCCTGCTTGGGGTGGTGCATGCCACACATACACCACCCCCACACACACACTCTATGCCCCACACACTGTGGGGCTGGGGACAGTGGGTCGGCAGTGACGGGTGCTAGGTCGGGACTGGCCATCAATGTTTACAAACAGGTCTTGGTACAAAAAAGGTTGAGAACCATTGCCCTAGTCCACAACCACATTCACTCCACATCAGCACTATACCTAGATTCCTGGTGGCCCCAGGCAAAATTTTAGTATTGGGACCCCCTTCATCAGATAATGATAATAGTAATTGGACAACAGAAAAAGTTACCATTTTAGGGCCCCCTTTCTGTCTGGTCCCTGGGCGGCCATCTGATTCATCCATGCCCATGTCCGGCCCTGCTCCACATCTGCTTTGTTACTCCCACTACAGCAAGAGAAGTTCATTGCTCACTGTTATACTTCATCTCTGCTGAAAATTTATTTCCCCACAGTTATATTTGCTCCCCCTCCCCACATGAAGCCTAGTGGGCGAGAACGACTAGCTCTCCTTTACCCTAACCCTGCTTTACCCTCCTTATCATTTTCCCCTTCCTGTAACTGTACTACCTCCCTCATGTTTGGCAGTGCCCATTTTCTTTTCATGAATTTCTTGCTAATGACTGTTTGTAGAAAAGGAGAGCATCCCAACTTCCTGTACAACTACATTGACCTCAAGGCTCTTACAACAGCACTGGTCACACAACCATCTTGAAGGGTCTGTGTGACTCAGGAGGCATGTCAGAAAACAGAAACAATGTTGGGGACTAGCCAGGACAACCCAACGAATTACAAACTGCAGGTTTCTGGAGCAACAGCAGAGCAGGGAAAACTGCAATAACCTCATGGCAAAGGGGACTGTCTGTGAGCAGAGCTGGGAGAACAATCCACCATACATTTATTTGATGAATCTAGTCACTCATTCCCCAGTTATTTGCAAATAGACTTTGATTTTCATTAATTGTCCACTATCAGTTAATTGACAGCTATTGGTGAAAAAGGTACTCAAACAGTACTTCCTCTCCCAGATGTCAGTGGCAGCAGCCTACAGATGAAAAGAGCCTAACAAGCACAGCTCTCTAAGCACAGAAGAAATGCCTTCTTCAGCAGCTCCCCTTCTGGATGATGAAAGGAAAGGTATAAAGATGGTTCCATCCTCCTTAGCTGAAAGGATGGTGGTCCAAAATCTGCTTTGTAGGAGGAAAGTAGGGGAAAGGAGGACAGCAGGGTAAAAAAAAAAGAATCATGAAGGCTTGGCTGAGCAATGCCCCAACCATTTTTTATTAGTTAATATTTATGACAGTTATTATTCATAAACAAGAATCACACTGTTGCTATGTAAACTTGTGTACTGCCCCTACCTCAATAAAACCGACTGGTTTATTTCTGTCCACACCTCAAGCAGGTCCCCTTCTCAGTCCTGGATTGCATGAGGAACCCCAGCTGCTTCTGTGGTGGGCCCTAATATACTACCTCCTCACAAGATTTGTGCAAGTGATAAGAGTCCACGCACATCTGCCTGGGTATGACAGATTGTTCAAGTCTGGGCATAGAGCATACCTTACTCCCAAGGGTCCAACATGTCAATACGTGGACCCAGCACACACACAGATGGCAGCAGTGGGACTTACTGCAGAGTAGGGGAACTAGCAGCTGGGGTACGAGGGGCTGGAACCCCAAAGCTTAATGGGCACTGCTCACATTCAGCTGATTTAAAATGTAGAAAGAGAATTAACAAACCAAAGTCCCTAGTAACTTTACAAGAGAGTTATTAAATGTGAATGCTAAAAAGTTTTAATTCCACAAAACACTAGGTAACTCCTGAGCATTTAGACCTGTTATTAACAAGCACTTCAGGCAAGTAGGTGAAATCCAAATGTAGTCACAGTTCAGCCTTACAACGACATCCTGCTGCATTTGTCCCAGTGGCCTACAAAGAAGGGGAAGCCATTTCTCTTTTCTAGCTTTCCCAGCTGTGAGAAGAATGTAATGCCACCCTGCAGATGAAAAACAGCATAATCCCTATGGGACTCTGCCAAAGAGGAACCAAAAAAGCAGAAGCAAGAAGCTCATGTGATCTAAAGCAAGGGGCATGGCTCAATTCAGGTAATTTCTTCTGCTGGTTTTCTACACTGGCCAAAGTTCTGTGGAAGCTCCTCTTCTGCCACTTGCTAGGAGGCATACCTGAGCACTCAGATTGCCCCCAGCTTCTCCACGTGCAACAGGTGCATTCACTTCAGTGTCTCACTCCATTTCCAGCTGCAGTGTCTCATACCACCACAGTGCAAAACAGGTGTAACACTGACTCAGCTGGTAACGCACCCTCTAACTTAATCATCAACACCCTCTCCTCCAGTCCCAGAGGCTTCCCCTGGATTTTACATAACCAGGTATCAATCTAGCCTGATTCTGTGTAGTTTGTGGGACCTAAAAAGATCAGGCTGAGGCAGCACACCTAGAGGCATGAGGGAGAGTACAGCTTGCAGGCAAAATAGTGGATCTATTGAGTGCAATTGTGATGTATCCACACAAATGAGATCAGAATCTAGTACTGTGTCTGGCAGAGGCAGAAGGAATAAGTCATGTGCCAAGCCTTTCCTAAGCATGTACAGAAAAGCTCTAGGAATGCAACCAAACCAGGACCTTTGGTCTCTTCACAACTATGTGCTGAGAACAGAGAAAGGGAGCAGAGGCAGAGAATGTCAACCTTGTAGAACAAGATGCGTCTTGACCCTCTCTGGGAGGTAACTTCACCTTCCTGCATGTGCTGATCCTTCCTCCCCATGACTGTTCACTTGGGATTGGAATTCAGTGCCTAGTTACCAAATTCCTTGTTCTCACTGAGCAGCAGTCAGTGTTGTGCTTCCCACAGTTCATTCTAACCACATGTGAAAACAAGTGCTCACAGATATCCCCCAGGCAAAATATAAGGCATGTATTTATTTTAACAGGTCTCTCTTTCCTAGCACACCCCACAGCAGCTCTGTGTCTCAGCAAGGTGCTTCCTGGCAACACATACCGTCTCTGTGACCCTGCTGAGACAGACATGAGTCCCAGCCAGCAGAGACACTCCAGGTCTGTGGGGACTTTGTCATCTGTCAAAGTGCTACAGTTCTGAGCAGGCTCCGCTGCAGAGTCTTACCCAGTGGCCCACCGGGGCACTCAGAGTGTTCAACAACTTTTCCACAGCATGACCAGTGGGGAGAACCGGGGTGACCTTTGTGCCCATGGCCGCAGCCTTGGAATCCACCTACCCATCCCAAGGAAAGAGAAGAAGCAACATTAGTTTAGCTGAGAATATGAGAAAGAAAGTTCTAGTGGGTAGTGACTTCCTAAGTGTGCCCTGAAACCCATAGCTTGGCTGGTGGTGTAGAGGGGTCACTGCACACATGGTTGTGCACACACAGAACAAACTCAGATCCTTCTGCTGTGGACTGGCAGCACCAGAACCCTTCAAACCGCCTCTGGTGGAAAAGACAGCTTAGCCCTGGAGAACCTGATCTCACCTGTCTGTGCCATCTCCTGGAGCCTACAGACAAGGACTGTGCTCCCAACAGCTCATCTCCAGACCAGGCACAGGGGAAGAGGTCCCAGTGGGAAAAGGCCGTTCCTATTTTTACCACATGCAAACCTTAAAAGACAAACGTGGGCCTTGCATGGGAGAAGGGAAGCCAGCTCTAATTAAAAGTGTGGCTAAATCAAACTTTCATTTTAGACCATGATCTGTACATAGCTGGGACTCAGAATGCTTCCCATTTACCAGGGTCAAGGGAAGCATGGAGAGTTGAACTTTTGGGTGCTTAAAAGAGCCGAACCATCTGGACTTGGAGTCTTCTCTCAGCTGTAGTCCAATCCTGGCAGGATATACATTCACATTCCTCCAGGTCATGGGAGGGCAGATGCACGGGCTGGGGCAGGACTGATTCCAGAGCACTTACAGGCACAGTGATAGGTGAAAGGGGATAGATGGGATATAACAAACACTCCTGGCTGAAGCTCAAGTCTGGAGAGAGCTCTGTGCTTACCTGGCATGGTCCCACCACAGGCACAGCGAGCAGCTTTCTGGCCTCCACTGGAGCAGAATGTGCAGCAGTGAAACACACCCTGGTGCTTCCGGAATTTGTTCTTCACAGTTAAAGTGAATGGAGAGCCCTAATGAGGACAAGGGAACAGAGATGAGTGCTTGGCACATCTACTACCATGCTGCGGCCCTGGTTGGTATCAAATGCTGCTTGAGTGATTCTGGGAATTACAGGCCTAATGAACCTAGCTTTAGCACCAGGTGACAAAACACAGTGTATTAAATGCCCTCTAGATCAGTGGTTCTCAACGTTTTTAGACTCAAGGAACCCCTGGATAGCCTAGAGGAGGCACCCCTCAGAATTTTGACTAAACAAGAAGAATAGAGCAGGTTTTTTTATTGAAAAAAAAACTCAAAAAGACCACAACAATGGATTTCTATTTGAAATCTCTGGGTTCATCTTGTGAATCATGTTTTCCCACCTAGCATTTTGTGTCACCCTGCAACACCCTTGAAAGGATTGCATGGCATTCCAAGGTGCTCTGGCACCCGGGAGGAGAATCACAGCTCTAGATGAATGTGAGATGATAAAAGCAGCAGGAGTTCTGTGAAGGAAAGTTATACTTCTGCAATCTACCAGAATTCCTTGAACCAGTCAAAATAGCAGACAAAGGAGAAATGGTGAAAATTGATTTGTGCCTTGGACAGCATTCTTCTCAAAAGGTGATTAAGAAAATTAGTTAGAGATAATAGATGGGCAATTAGGAAGCGAACCAGCAAAGGGCTTAGGGGGCAGCAACAAGTAAACTTGGAGGCTGGCGGCAATCTATCAGCAGGGAGCCTGTGAAATTTCTGAAAGGAACCAGAGCAAGAAGCAAGAGGGGACAGCAAGGGGACTGACTGACAGAAGGGAAGAAAGGGCCAAGCTGAGATGGTTTTCTGGGTGACTGCAGGAGATTCTTCCTAGGTGAGAGACTGATGCAAGGGATAAGGAACCCAGCCCCTTAGATTCCTCTGGGAAGAACTGAGATATAAAGGTGGGACAGCGAAGATTCAATGTCTGCTGCACTATCACAGGGAAGGAAGGAAGTGTTTCTGGTCAGAGGAAGGGAATCGGGAGATCTGTGGGTTCTCCTGGGAACAGCTTAACTGCCCGATTCACTCCACCCCATGCCTCACACAGTCATTGAGCTGGAAGCCTCACCTGCACATGCTGCCCTTTGACAGAGACGCAGACAATGTATGTGCCCAGCACCTCTGGGGTATAAGAAACATGGTAGGTCCCATCGCCATTATCACAGATGGCTGGCTTGATTGCACTACAGACACATGGAGAGAAGTGACAGCAGTCAGGATCTTACAGAAAACTCTTCTAATGGCAGGCCACTTTGTAGACTAGACATGCAAGAGTGGGGAGGTCACTGCAGGGTCCCTCCAGTACATCACTACAATGCTTTTGACACTATAGCCATGAAATGCGCTGACCACACACTAGACACAGGCAGAGATGGAATCACCACTTGCAGGCAAGTACAAGTAAGCAAAACCCATCATTCAGGAGCCCACATTGCTGCAGCCAAAGTACTTCTGATCTGCTGCTGCCTTCTAACTGGGAAAGGGGGAGGGAGTGTAAATAACAGGGGAAAGAATATGAGGGAAGAAAGGAGAGGAAAAGGAAAGGCAGGGGAAAGCAAAGGCAGCTTATCCCAAGAGGCAGGAGGCATCAGCACTGAAGGCACCTTGAAATGAAAATACAAATTACTGGTAGTGCTCAGTGGTAACTACCACTGCTGTCCTGAGGCAGACCAGTGCTTTAGTTTCGTGTACTGTCTCTGACAGTGGCCAGTGCTATTTGTCTTTCAGAAGAAGGTACAAGAAACCCTGCAGCAGGGGTCTCTGGAACAGCCTGCCTAGATGGAAAGTTTGTCCTTTGCTTCTACTAATCAGAACTGCTTTTGCCCTGAAACAGGATAGTTTATAACCCTTACAGAACCATGTACTTGGTTTCTGCCCGTCATCTCAACTGAAAACTCATCTACTTCATCTTCAGACATCACCCTGCCATTAAATGTGGCTCTGAATTGTTCAACAACTGCTGTGCTGCTCCCCAGATGTGACTATTTATGCAGGGGAGGAAGCGATCACAGATACATAGGAATGTGAAACCACGTTGATGTGATTTCAGTGATCTCTCCTCCCATTATCAGAATTAACCTCCATAAGGACAGGTGAGTTGTGTGCACTTTTCTTTCATCTCAAGTGGTCTGGAGCGCAGATGGAAGGACGAGATAAGTCCAATGGCAATGCTTCTAGTTCAGTAGGTATCTACATACAGGGTGATGCTTCCCTTTCTTGTGTTAGATGTAATTGCTGGACCTGTCACTTCTGCTTGCTGGGTGGCCTGAACCAAGATATAACCCATATAGGGGACTATCTATAATCAAAGCTAGACTCCTGAATGATGGCAGATTTCAGTTTCCCTCATAGCAGAGTTTTAGCATTTTGTTCTCTCCTAAATCATGGCAACCAATCAACAGCTAGGCTGGCACTCAGCTCTGGGTTAGGCCCCTCTGGAACCAGCTGTATCTTCAAAGATCACCATGACAGATTTTTTTCCCCAACTGTGCTAATACCCTTTCTTGCTGCTCTACAACAACTCCAGCTCACCGTAAACCTTGTTTCACAAGATTTTTGATCTGTTTCATATTTTTTACCATAGAAATACCCTAAGTGTCAAATCTGGTCTTCCCTGGTTTTGCAGAAAGACCTCCAACCCAGTTTTGTTTGAGCTGATACTTCTTTATTGGAGGAGGAAAGGATGCTGAAGCATTAACAAAGACACCTTTTAAAATGAGATATTATCTAAAACCTAAGCCCCAGTTCTCTGTTGTCTTGCTCCGTGTGCAGCCATGTATACCAACATAGCAGGAGTACAATAAAACACTACCAAGTTAGACCAGCTGCAATTCATACCAACTGTGCGGGGAAGAGTTTGTAAAAGCCTAAATCTTGTAAAACTGAATGTTGGGAGCTAACAGCACTGCTAAATCTCTAAGGCAGCTGTATCAAACATCTGGCTTGGGGGCTACATACAGCCTGCAAGGCTTCCCACAGGACCAGAAATGCAGCAGTGGGTTGAACAGCAATGGCATTAACTCCCACAACAGCTAGAGTCACTGTATTGGCACGGCAGGGCCAGCACCCAGGGAGCTAACACTGCTGCTGCCCATCTTGCCACCAAAATTCTGGGTTGCAATCCTCACTGGGGATAAAATTCTGTGCGCTGTTAGCCTCCTGGGTGTTGGCCCCACCTGCACAGCAGCTCAGGCAGCCACTGGGGCCAACACTGCTGCCAAACTTTTGGATCATAATCTCCACCGAGGACACAAGTCTGCGGCAACAGGGTTAGAGGCAGCAACAGCAACCCCCATGGCTGCCAGGGCCAGTTCCAAGGAGGTTAATGCTATCACTGTTCACCCCAGAGATAGATCATTTGGTCCTGGACTGCACTGCAGGGCCAAATTATTTTGACACTGTGGCTGCAAGGCATCCACAGACAATAACTGTGACGCAGCTGCTGCAGTCATGGCCTGGGGTGCTTAATCCACAGGCCATGTTGTTTCCCCACTGCCAAATTTCTGGACCTGTGGGGAGCCCCAGGCCCTGCACACTGGATCAGGGCGCGAACTAATTTACTCCACAGCAGGATAGTACTTGTTGTAAATAAAGTACTGTCTTGTTGCGGAGTAAAAGCCACTTCTGATCCCAGCATGCAGGGCTGAACAGGGGTGGCACTAAGCCCCAGGACCCAATCCTGGCATGTGGGGGGCTGGAAGGGGGTGATACCAGGCCCCAGGGCCCAATCCCAGTGTAGGGGGCTGGAAGGGGTGACACAGGCCCCTGAGACGCAATCCCAGCATGCTCGGCTGGGAGGGGATGGTGCCAAGCCCTCAGGGACCAATTTTGGCCCCAGGCCTCTGGGACCCAATCCCACGGTGCTAAGGTGGAAGGGGGAGGGGTCAGACCCCCATACACCAATCCTAGGGCCCAGGGGTGGGATGGGGCAGTGCTGGGCTCCAGGGCCCAATCCTGGCACATGGAACTCAATCCAGCCCATGGACCAACCCTGTCAGTTATCTGGCTCATGGGACCAAAACGTTGAGCACAACTGGTCTTGGCCAAAGCACAGTTCTGCCATTCTCCAGGTAAATCCTGGCCTGACTACTGACATCTCTTACTTCCATGTGATTCTGATCAGAGAGAAAGTGGTGCCAGAAGTGGGAGCAAGCTGATAGCAAAGGCTTTAAAGACAGAAGGCAAGAGAATCACTCTGCATCCCCTGGAAAAGCAACTCACCAGTCCTTCTTATCCTTGTGAACAATTGTGACCCTGACGAACTCTCCTCCTCTCCCCATCTGCTCCCCCAGTGCATCATAGCAGAGTAGAGTAAAACTGGCTGACTGATTCTGACGGGCATGGTGGAGATCTGAAAAGCAGAACAAACTCTCCCATACAGAACAGAACAGAACAGAACAGAACAGAACAGAACAGAACAGAAAGAGACACACTTGACATCAAACAGCTACCTTCCATCCCTAAATTGTTCCAATCTGGACTACTTCACTCATGCTAAGGTTTTACAAGTTTCCTTTCATCTGGCCTTCTGAGCTCCTTCCTACAGGATGTAAAAACAAGTATGTTCATAGTGACTAGGTGAGTATGGCTGACCATACCCTCCACAAGTGGCAAGTGGGCCTTAATCTTCAGTGGAAGCTGAATGAACTCTGTTTGATGTAGCCTGAAAGTGAGATGCAAAGACTGTACGCCTCTCTGCAGTCCCCTGGTTTCTGAACTCCGCTGGCAACTACTTCTGTCCCCCAGACAAGGGCTGCTCTTGTGGGTGTTCAACTACAGTGGCCCCAAAGTAACACTGTGAAGGCTGGAGAGAGCCATAATGCAACTGCATTCCAGCCCAGCCCTTCCTAACCACCCCCATTCCCACCCCCAACATGAGAAGCAGGGTACAGCACCATTCCACTCTTTCTACAGCACGCAGAGATCCCTAGAAGCTAGTTTCACTGATTTTGCAATCTCTCAGGCCCTTTGCTTGTTTAAAGGGAATACAGCAGAGACCAGAATCAGAGGTAATGTCCTTTGCACAGTCACCTCTGCCTGGAGGTAGCTGCCTGAGCTGCTGTATCGGCAGGGCCAGAACCCAGGAGGTTAATACTACACAGTGGGGTTTGTGATTGCAAAGGGTTGGGCTGGCCACAGTTCTTCCCCTCCCATTCCTGGATGCAATTCATATGCTATTTTGCAATGTAACTGTATCCTCTTTAACTGCACAGG
>NW_017729034.1:11838330-11843828 GCF_001723915.1 Gavialis gangeticus
TACACAGTGGGGTTTGTGATTGCAAAGGGTTGGGCTGGCCACAGTTCTTCCCCTCCCATTCCTGGATGCAATTCATATGCTATTTTGCAATGTAACTGTATCCTCTTTAACTGCACAGGAATTGCAACCAAAAATGGTGAAGGGGAAGCAGCTGTCAAAAGGGCTGCTACTAGAAGCTTTGAAAATGAGGAGAGAGTGAGCAGCTCAGACACTGACCATCTCCTCTCATTTACAAAGCCTCTAATAGCTGTCCCTAAAATTATTAGAAGACTTCAAAATGGCTGAAGCTAGTCAGGTTTGGGGCTGCTAATACCACAGCATTAAGAACAGCCAAGGTTGATTATTCTGTACTTAACAAGTACTGCTTATTATGGTTCTGTAAGTGCATTTGCCAGGTAAACGCAGAACCTTTTTTCAGTCCCAAGGCTACGCACCAAGTCAAATAACACTGCGTACTGATGAAGACAGCTTTAAACTGCTCCATTACATGTGAATTAACTCCTAGGCCCTCAGCTCTCAGGCTCCATTTCAGCACGGTGATGCAGCAAACATCTACATACCGGGCTTCTTATGGCTCACTTGATCTCTCCTGCATTAACTCTGTCCCTGGCTAAGCAGAACTAGGTGGTATGTGGGCACAGACAAAATGTTCCCATGGACACTGTTCTAGGCTCTGAGTGAGGCCATTTCTTTGCAATTTCTTGGCAGTGAGCCATGATTACACTAGTGCAGAAAGTCTCCATACCTTCCCCTTGCAGGACACACTTGGCTGGATCAACTGCCTTGTTGACAACAGCCCCAAAAATCTCATAGCCATGGTACTGCCCAGCCTTCTCTTGGGGAGAGAACTGGATCCCATCATCCCCTCCAGGGTGCACACTGTAATCCACTCTGATCAGCCTCTTCAGCCGGCTCGCCACCACCCTTTTTGTGATGAGGATCTCCAGGTCAGAGCCATTGGTCAGTAGGTGTTCTGTAAACTCCACCCCCGTCCTCATGTCCAACAGCAGCTGCTCCAGTTGTGCTTTTTGCAAGTGCAACAGGTTCTCCTTCTGCACCTTCAAGTCATCCAGCTGCTTCAGCAGCCGGTCCCGGTGCTCTTCAATAGCCCGTATGTATCCATCTGCAAATGCGTGGATCTCTGCAGCCACTGCCTCCGCATGACTGTGGATGGTGCTGCCCACCCCTTCAACCTGATGCAGTGCCTCTTCCAGGGTGCCCACCTGCTGCTGGGTGCTCTTCAAGAGTTCCCTCATGGAGTCACCATGCTTATGGATGACGTTGCTGGTGAAGTCATAAGGGTGCTGCCGGTGCTTGTCCACCACACAGTCCCGACACACAGGCTGGTCACACCGCTCACAGAACAGTTTTAGTTCCTCGGAGGGGTGGGATGGGCACAGCATGGGCTTCCCGATCCGGTTGTAGCCCTTCAGGTCCTCCATGTCCACCACAGCATGGGAAGCTGTTTTCCTCTGTCTCCTGAAAGGAAGCAACCAGAAGTAAACCTGGGTGGGACAAAGATGCCCTGTAGGTTCCTAAAAGCAACCCGTGGCTACCTCACATATTGTGTTCCAATGAGATGATGCATCACAGCAGGTGACATTCTGGCCCGATTCAGCAGATGGGCACAACACATACCAGGACCAATGGTCTCCTTGGGGCCACAGCACCACACTGAAGATGACAGCATGTGAAAACCATCCCATATTTGTAATTATTATATATGTGTGGGTGTTATGTTACATAGTCTAAAGGTACTATCCTGCCTTCTAAACCATTATGCTCACAGTCCCCTTAGGGAGCCTGACCACACTTTGAAAAGTGCTGCAGTGCATGCTAGGGTTAGCAGGAGGTGGCCTGGAATAGGCTTGTTCAGCCACTGCCACTTCTGGAGATGGACAGGAGATACCAGGCTCCTTACCTGTCAGCCTGGCACTTTTCACCAGTGTTAAATTCACAAAAGCAAGTAACCAGGGGAGGAGACCAGACAATTTGGACTGGACAATGGCCAAATGACAACCTGTACTAATACCCCTCCTTTTTCCAGGCACTGTTTGTTCCTGTCTGCTTATACAATCATGCCACCTTTGGCACAGGAAATGGTGCCACGACATCCGGTTCCTGCAGTCATCCCATGTCTCTGCCTTGCCACCTCTTAACTCACTTCAGAGGCAAACACCTTTCCTTGCCCTGGGTAGCGCCTCTTCAGTTTTTCCCTACTCTGCTACTGTTCAACACAACTCCTTTACCTCTGCAAATCAAAGGGAAATACCCTTGTGTGACTACTGACTCACTGCCTCACAGGAGTGCTATGAGGAAAAATTTATTCATGTCTGGGAGGTACCCAAATGCTATGATAATGGGGCAATTAAGCATGTGACTTGCCAGCTGCCTGGTCATAAATGGGGCAATTAAAGCCAACATTGGCACTTCCCCAACACTGCCACCTTCTCCTCCAGGACTGGAATTTTCCACAACTTTCCAATGCACCTGCAAGTACCTTTGTAAACAATGACTGTATTAATGTTTTAAATCAACCTCTTTTTGGGCAGCATCAGCAGAAAAGCAGAGGGCTGAATGCCAACTGGAAACCAAACCTCCCTATCACCACCCAGCCATGGGGTCCCCTCAATGCCAGGCCTAGACAAAAAGCAGGAAGCTTGCACTACCACTGCTCTGGCTGCAAGATGGGGGAGTTTGGGCTTCAGCCTCCAGGGCTGTTGTTCTCTTGACTTTCCAATGCAGCTAAATCCACTCAGATGTAAAACAGAGATGTCTGGAAACTGCTAATGTGCGGATTTAGATCATAGAGAAGTAGGGCTGGAAAGGATTTCCACAGGTCATGTAGTCCAAGCTCCTGCCTGACCCCACTGTGCCTCTGGACTGGGCCAGGCTGGACAGACAAGAGCAGCTCTACCGTCCCTTCTCTCCCTGGAAGTCACGAGAATCCGGATCAACACAGGCTCTTCTCATGGCAGGGGCCGGCAGAATGTGCAAGGCTCTGTACAAACATGCTGACACACCAACTGGAGACTTTCAACATGACTTGCCAAGGAGCCACATGGTGCATTTAAGGTGTTGTTGTTACTGCATAGTCATTTAATACTTCCTTTAGTACTGTGCTGTTACTGCACCATGCCATCCTTGGAGGTTTTCAAGACCCAACTTGACAACACCTTGGCTGGGATGAACTAGTTGGGGCTGGTCCTGCTTTGAGCAGGGGGTTGGTCTAGATGACCTCCTGAGGTTCCTTCCAACCCTCATTTTCTGTGATTCTGCGATGCCAGTGGCGCAGTTACTTTTAGCTGTTATGTCACCGTACTGAAATGCTACGAGGGAGCACATCACTATGGCGATATAGCTGCGGCGTCACAGTTTGTGCCCGCCAGTGCTACGATGCCGTAGCATGTTGTTAGGGTGATGCAGTGCCTCATGTAGACGCGCTCACAGACTCTCATTTACTTCATCTGGAGGAATTGATGCTTGACACTTCTTGAAACTCATGCATCCAAAAACTAAGTGGACACTTTTGACCCAAGTGTTTACTCCAGAGAGTGGACAGCTAACACTGTATGTACAATGCACAGGAGGAGAATGGCAAGAGGGGCTGGATACCATGTCTGCCATCTCCCTGCATCGAATGCTCCCCCCACACCTTACCTGTGGGCTTGGCTGCAGAAGTGGCAGAGGTTGGCTTTGCAGGTGTGACAGCGCTTCGCTGCCTCCCCATCCACGCAGAGATCACACACTACCCCATGGCCTTGTGCCTGCAGCGTCTCCAGCAGCACCTCGTTCAGGGCCAGGTAATCTGTGGTCAGTTCCTGAATCCCTCCAGGGGGCAAATCGACCTCCGTGTCGCAGACGGGACAAAGGATGCTGAGCAGGGGCTGTGGCAGGTCCCGGAGGAGGCATGAACGGTCTGAACTGGAGTCCGAGCTGCAATCTCCCTGGAAGCCCAGCACCGAGAAGGGCTCCAGCTGCTCCAGGCAGGGCAGGCAGAAGGTGTGCAGGCATGGCAGGATTTTGGGAGCTAAGAACAGCTCCGTGCACAGCGGACACCGGGTCCTGGGTGGCACTCGGACCTCACTGGGGACTTTAGCCATGATCTTGGGCTGCTGCTGGGGGTCCGACATCACCTGGGATTGAGAGGATGGACAAGAAATGAAACCCTCCCCTGAGGCAACCACACCAGGGCAGCCCTGACTGCACCCTGCACCGCCCACAAGCCTCAATGCCCAGGAGGCAGCTATGGTGCCAGGTGGCACAGCCGGGGGGGCAGCAGGGGGGCTCGAAGCCAGGGGAGGGGAGCGAGGGTCTCCGTGCCCCTTGGGCGCAGTCACGCGGGGGTGTCCCCACGCCCACATGGGGCTGGCGGGGCCCGCGCGGCCACACGCGGGGGAGAGGAGACCTCGCGCGCACCCCCCACCCCGCCTGACTCACTCGGGCCCGGCCCCACCCAATCACTGCTCCCCGCTCCACCACCCACTGGCCAGCCCCTGCTCCCAGCTCATTGGCCCTCTCGGCCCAGAGTGACGCCAAGGATAACCAATCGCCGCCCCACCCCGCTCCAACCGCCCTATCAGTGCGCGCCTCATTCTGAGGGCTCAAGCCCACAAGGCTTAAATATAACTCTCCTCGCTCTTTTCTTTCTACCCCCTCTCCCTACCTCACGCGTCAGTCCCCGAGGAGGGGGCAGGCAGCCTTTCACTTCAGCTTTGCTTTCTGCTCTGTGACAGCCCCAGATGTCTTCCCCTTGCATGCCTTATTTTTTTTTTGCAAAAATCTAGTTGGTTTAAATTAAACTGTTTAATAAAAGATACCACCTCTCCCACCAGTTTCATAGATTTCATAGATATTAGGGTTGGAAGTCATGGGGTCCAGTTGTGATTCTTCCCCTGCCCTTCCTCGTGCATGCCCTGCCACTGCCCTTGGTAGCCCCATCAGCCTCTGCAATGTAGTCCAGCAGCCCCTGCCTGACCCCACTGTGGCAGGTGAAAATATTTTTCACCTGCCTTCTCCTGCATCTCCCAGCATCCCTTGCCCTGCAGGAGACCTGGGGGCTCTGCCACAGTGCCTGGATATCAGTCCAGAGCTCCCCTCCTCACACACACACTTGGCCTTCTTGCTGGGAAGGGCTGGAAGCCCCCTGGAAACCCAGCACTGAAGTTGAGCTGGGGAGAAAGCAACCCCGAGCTGTGCCAAGCCTGCTTGGTGCCAGGCTTTGCTGGCAGTGTCTTGTCTTGCAAGATGCCCGGGATCCTGGTTCAGATTGCCCTGTCTCGCTGCATGCCGTCCTCCCAGGGCTCCCAGCAGGTATAACAGGGTGCACAAGGAGAGCAGAATGAGAGCCCCAGCCTCACTGCTTTCATAGATAATTTTCATAGACATTAGGGCTGGAAGGGACCTTGCGAGATCATCAGCTCCAGCATTAGTGAGAAGATGCCCCCAGATTACCCCAGCTGGCATGGCCAGTGCGCTGTTTCCCATCTCACAGGAAG
>NW_017729034.1:11848828-11849925 GCF_001723915.1 Gavialis gangeticus
CAGCTCCAGCATTAGTGAGAAGATGCCCCCAGATTACCCCAGCTGGCATGGCCAGTGCGCTGTTTCCCATCTCACAGGAAGAGTGGTGCTTTTACACCCACTCCTGCCAAACTGCTAGCAGTCACACAAGGGGTTGGGCTGCTTGTTCAATAAAGAGTGTGTTGCTCTTTAGTTCAGTGTCAGTAACTTATTTTTCTTCTTTTCCCTCTAGTCCGATGTTTCTCAACCCGTGAGCCACAACCCAAAAGTGGGTCACCAGAATATAGGAAAGGGTTGTGAGCAAACTTTAAAAATGGATTCACCTTCAAAGAAAAACTTGGAAAACCACAGCTTTTCCCTTGCAGGCTGGCAGAGCTCCAGCTTGCCAGGGGCTGCTTGGGACCTCCCTGCTCCACACACGCATGTCCTGACCCACACACTGGGGATCTCAGGGCTTGGGGGCAGTGGGTCGGGAGTGAGGGGCACTGGGTCGGGACTGCCCATTGATGTTTACAAATGGGTCCTGGTACGAAAAAGGTTGAGAACTGCTCCTCTAGCAGAGAAAACCTGCTAGCACATGCCAAGTGAAGGCCAAGACTGGCTACTTGGACTGAATAGACAATAGAATAACATTTATGTTTCCATGAGAATTTCTGTTAGGCAACAACAAAACATTGTCCTGCAAAAGATGACTAGGGAGGTAACTGGAATTCAAGGAGCCTGGGAAACTGCAAGAGACTGTAACAATGTGTGTGGATCAGGAGGGAGGCTTTAAGGTGTTGCAGATAGGGCATTTGTTCAGAACTACTTAGGGACATAGAAATTCACAGATACAAAGAGGGACCATTAGATCATCTAATCCAACCTTCTGTATATCATAGGTCATGACAGTGGCAACACGTAGGGGGTGCACATGCACCTACTGAGAGAGTTGGTGCACCCCCTGACCAGCTGCCTTTGATGCTTAGGCGATGGGCAGTGGGGACAGGTGGGAGTGCCAGTGCCCTACCCGCAAGCACCAGTTGGAGAGTGAAGCGCTGTTGCACTCCCAGAAGTGGCCACAGCCGGAGCCATTGGCTGGAGTTTCATAGTTTCATAGTTTCTAGGGTCGGAAGGGA
>NW_017729034.1:11849936-11851738 GCF_001723915.1 Gavialis gangeticus
TTTGCTTCGCTCGGTGGTCTGGGCTGGGCTGTAGTTGTGGCTACTGTTTGATCAGCCGCTTCACAATTGGCCACGGGGGGACCCCTCCACCAGTCTGTGGGATCAGCCATGGGGGACCTCCTCCCTCAGTTGCTGACTGGTCACTGGGGGGGCACACGCCCCACCTGACCAAGGTGGCACCAGCCACCCATGGGCATTGCCTTTCATCCAGTTCCCCCGTATTTGTGTTTGGCTAAAGCAAGGAAGGGCACTAGTCTTGCTACAAAGATGTCAGGAGATAATTCATTGCCTCTTACCCTAGTAGTCTGTTCCAGTAGTTAATCACTTTCACTGTCAAAAATGCATGCTGAATCTCTTGTCTGAACTTGAATTTGTCTGGCTTCAGATTTCATACATCAATCTAGCAACAGAGGCATAAAAAAACACAAGAAGCCTTTCAATTCCTGGCACTTTCTCCCAGACAGCCACATCAACATCTACGCTTGTGGTGCTGCAGAGTAAAAATCTCCGCAGCAGGATAGTACTTGTAGTTATATGTACTTGTATTTACAAGTACTGTCCTGCTGTGGAGTCAATTAATTTCCTGCAGCCTAATAGGGGTGCACGTGTAGACACAATATGTTTACTGCAGAGCTAATTAGTCTACTGAGCAGTAAACGTTCCGTGTAGAAGTGCCCACTGTAAATCAACTCACCTTTCACTCTTCTGCTTGAAAAGCTAAACAGACTGGTTTAAGTCTCTCATTCCAAACCATTTACTCCCAACATTTAATAATTTCTATGGCACTTCTCTACACCCTCTAAAACTGATCCCAATGAGTCCCACTAAAAATTTTCCTATTCAGTAAAGATACCACAGGGGCAATGATTTTCTGAGGTCTGTCAATCAGCTGGTTCTTCATCTCTTTAATGTGTGCAGTACTGATAATGCAAATTATTTAACCAGAATATTGTGTGTCCTGAGTGAAACTATTTACAAAAGCCTGTATTTATTAAGTCTACATAGTTACCTTCATCAACCAAATTAGGAATTTCATCCCAAAGCATAAACAGATGCTTTGGACATCACCTATTTTCCATAAAACCATACCAATTGGAATGAATGATATTCCTCTCCTTTAATTTTTTTTTTTTTTTAATTATTAAAGAATTGTGGCTCAGTTTTTCCATTACTTTGCCTGGAACTGAGGTCAAGCTATCTGGCTTATGGTTATCAAGAATATTCTGCTTGCCCTTCCTGGACACTGGTTATAATACTAGCACTCTTCCAGTCTTCTGGAATTTTTCCAGTATTGCAAGATATACTAAAAATTAACATATATAGGCAAGGGAGCCCCTTAGCCAGCACTTTCAGAATGGAGTGCAAGTTATCCAGGACTGTTTTTAAAAATAATATTTATCATTAATAGACATTGTTTAATATTCTGCTTGGGTACTAATATATCAAAAAATACTGTATCCTCTTTGTATGGTACAAGCAAATTATCCTGCCTTTTAAATGTGATTCAGGAAGATACATCTGCTTCTTTTCAAATATAGAACAGAAAAATTTATTGATTGCCTTTTCCACACAGTTATTAAACTGAAGATGCGGGCAATCTAGGGTGCATCTACACAAAAGGCTATAATGCCATAGTGATGCACATTGGGAAAAACCATGATGATGCTGCTATTTCTGCAGCAACATGCTCCCTCATTATAGTGTGTTGCTATGGTGACATAGCAGCCAAAAATAACCGTGCGCAGCATGCACAGCGCAGTACTGGCTGTTACTCCCAAAAGGAAGTACTAAAAGACAGCATA
>NW_017729034.1:11856738-11864442 GCF_001723915.1 Gavialis gangeticus
ATGCACATTGGGAAAAACCATGATGATGCTGCTATTTCTGCAGCAACATGCTCCCTCATTATAGTGTGTTGCTATGGTGACATAGCAGCCAAAAATAACCGTGCGCAGCATGCACAGCGCAGTACTGGCTGTTACTCCCAAAAGGAAGTACTAAAAGACAGCATAGTAACAACATTGCCATAGCGACACATGTAGATGCACCCCTAGGATAGCATACACTTGTCTTGGGATGTGGGTCTACTAGACTCCCATGCTGCCCTCTGCTGGACCGTGTGGTAAGTTCTTGTTCAGGATCTGGATAAAAGGACCAGGATTCTAGATAGTGGGTGCATCTACATGTGCCTTTTAATGCGCAGCTATAAGCCCCGAAGCTTATTGCTGCTAGGCACATGTCTACACATGCACCCAGGATTGTGGCACGTTGAACCGGGGTGGAGCAGGCCTGGTTGGCAGGGGACCCCAGGGGTCAGCCTGCCAGCCTGGGGCTGCTCCCCCTGGCTCCACGTGCTGCGGAGGGGCTGGCTGGGCCATGAGGGTGCTTTAGTGCAGGTCTAGCTGGCAGACAGCCCCCACACTGAAGCACCCTCTTGCCCTAGCCAGGCATGTCAGCGTCTACATGTACAGTGCTGCAAAGTAAAAAAACTCTGCAGCAAGATAGTACTTGTAGATACAAAAATAACCGTGCGCAGCATGGAGATACAAGTACTATCCTGCTGTGGAGTAAATTAGCTTACCCCAACCTAACAGAGTCGCATGTATAGACATTGAGATGTTTACTGTGCAGCTAATTAGTCTATTCTACAGTAAACGTCTCATGTAAATGCTCCCAGTGGGCATTTTTCTCTAGCAGAGAAGGAAGTTAGCCAAGCAGGCATTTGGAGTATGGTGAAAGTCCATGCTTATGTGGAACTTGGTACATCATAGGGGTCATAACTAGACAAAACATTGTGCACCATATCCTCGCCTATCTTTGAGCTATACTTGCTGTTGTTTAAGATGTTAGATTTTTCAAAAGAGCTCAGCTCCTATTTACATACTTTGATACAGGCCATATTTGCAAAAATTCTCAATGCTTTCTCCTTAAGAAATCTACCCATTTGTTCTAATGTCTAGTACAAGCTGAGTTCTTGTGAATAACTTGCCAAATATAAAGGTAGCATGCTGAACCAAATATATAATTATGTGACCTTCTGGCCTATTAATGTTCAAGTAAGCACAGTCTCTGGGAAAAAGTGCCCCAAATCCATAAGAAAAAAGGTGCACATATGATTTTTGCTGAAGGGCCATCAAAGCAGCTCACTTCCTGTTAATGATACAGTTTCCCTTTTCCTCAAAAAAAGGCAAGAAAATTGACTTCAGGACTTGACTTCTGGACTAAACAGGAGCAGAGGGAGTGAAAGCCAGGCTGGGGAGTCAAAGGCTGAGCTAGAAAGGCAGTCAGGGCAATAGCTGGAAACAGCTCAGTCAGTAGTTTATAGGTAAAGTGGAAAAGTGAGATGGAACAAGAGGTGGAAGAGAATGATGTTTTTGAAGGTGAGTACCAGGTCATGCTCCTGCCTTCAGGAAAGGAGCTGGGAAAAGAGGTAGAGAAAGTGGAGCCAGGAAGAGCTGAGACCCAGAGAGGACAATGGACAGGGAAGAAGATGGGGGTGGGCTTGACAGTTAATGAAAAGGGGACAAGCGGTGGGGAGTGGAGCAGGGGTAGGAGGGAAAGGAAGGGGTAGAAGTGTGCTTTAAAGCCAGGGTGGTTTTTCTTCAGCCTCACATCCATCACTCACTCTTGGGCTAATTGTACCACCTCCAAATTGCTTCACAGGGACTTTCCCTGTACATGCCCCAGGGAATACCCTCTTTTTGACACCATACCTCCTTCTTCCCACAGCCTTCTCCTTTGGCCTCAGAGGGGCTCCTTTAAAAAAAAAACAATGAGGGTGACTCAAGGAGGTTTGTCCTTGAAAGACCATGCCTCAGACTGAATACGCTGGCACTCAAGCCTGTTTTCCAAGTGCGTAATTCCCAGCAATGCAGCTTTCCCCCACCAGGTACATTCCCCAGAAATTTGGCTCAATGCCGTAATCACAAGGCACTATCAAATAGCACTGGCTTCCTAAGCCTGGACATGTGCTGTGCTAGATCTTGCATCCACTTACCCAGGAGAATGGCTTTCGCAGGCTTTTCATCCTGTGACATTCGCTACATTTTAACTTTTATCTTTTATGTTAACACTATCAAGCATAAATAATTACACCTGAACAACCCCTTCCACAGTAAATGAACAACCTGCCCAACAGCCATGAGCATTTTTCACTCTGTTTGTCCATAATATCACTAAGCAATGATGCACCTCCCCAGCCACAATGTAAATTACTGAAGCCAGTGACAGGGGACAATGTCAGACCCTGCAAGCACTTGCACACATGAATGGGATGAGGCTCAGGTGTTGAGGCATTTGCTGTGCTGGCCCTTGCTATTGCAGGGAGGAAGGCAGGATGTATAAATGAGGCAGTTTTCGGTCCAACAAGTCAGACACTAACTCCTTGTAACTCAGAACTGGCCACAGCTTGCGGATCTCAGATTCGGGGTGTCCCACACAGACAAAACTTTCTTCTGTGATGGAGCATCAGCTCAGCAGACCATTCCCACATCTTGGAGCCTGTTTACTTGCCCATTGAGAAAAGCCACAGCTTCACTACTTGTTTCCATGCAAACTGTTTTGTATTTTCTATTCCCAAAATACTCAGGCAACATATTTGACTGTTTGCATTAGACAGTCCTGGAAGCCCCCCCTAAACACTTCAGTTCAGCAAAACATTTGTTGTGTCTATCTTTAAGCATATGAGTAATCCCATCCCTATGCAGCAAAGCACGGAAGTTTATATTTACAGTTCAGCATAACTTGACTTATTGTTTTTCATTTACACAGTGTTCATTCACCAGTGAGTCTCAATGTGCCTTATGAAGGTCAGCATGCAAGAGAAACTCTTCCTGGTCTCCTGGCTTGAGACCATCAGCTTTCCTATACCTTTTTTCTTTGCAGTCAGAACTAAGAAAACTGAGGAGGATGTACACACAGCCCATATCCTAGGGCAGCACCTACTGTCATTGCATGTCAGGTCAGTGGCCCTGCTAAATGGCCAGTCCTAGCTTGTAGATGAACTGCTCAAACTCAAAAACAAATTGCACAGGACAGCACTGCTCTTGGCTCAGACCTGGGTCACCTGGCTCACAGGTGCCAAAGCATGGCCAGAAAGAGACCCCTCTTTATAATCTTTGTAATTTCCCAAGGAGGAAGCAACTCTGACCATCTGAAACCTGAGCTGCTGCTCCTGCCTTTTTTGTTTCAAGGTAATTTGCATCATCACAGAACCTCATAAGAAGTGAGAGACTCCTTACCAGCTATGAACTGACTGCCCAGAGGAATTTTCCATGTATTGACTCCTCTGTGAAATCCTATGAAATATGAACTTCCATTTCTACCCAGGAAAACTTTTACAATCTTTTCTCTAATGCCTGATGGAGGGTGTTTGTGCCCAAAAGCTTGCAATTAAAGAATTTCTTTGGCAAAAATCTTGTTGGTCTAATAAGAGATACCATCTCTACTATGAGCCCTGATTGCTAATTGGTTCCCAGGAATTCACAACTCCTCTTCCAGGTTTTTAGGCCATGAGTCTGAACAATGCCTTTTTGCCTTACCCCGAAGTCAGAAAATTGTCATGCAGCCTGTTTCGTATGCAAAGTATCACGGTTTGCACTAGGTCACAGCCACCAGAGGTGGAAATAAAAACCAGTTCTCCGCAGTGGCAGACCCAAACCTCATTGCCTTTGCCCGACTGCCTATGGAAACATGGGTGCCCGATCTTCTGTTAGCCTACCTGCACGCTACACTTAGCTCAGACAGCCGCTCCACAGGTGGGAGTGACTGTGCATTGACCATGGGCAGAGAATGTGGTAGTTGCTCCAGAAAGAGGTTGATCTGACTTTATGCTTAGGCTTCTGTCCTGAAGAAATGGGTTCTGTCCTCAGCCAGACATTTGAGTGTGGTAGTTAGCACGTGTACACGGGAGGTGGACAAGGTGCACTTGGGAGCATTGCCCTGACAGCAGCTGGGACACAGTGTAGCCATATCCAGGAGCTCTGACTTGACCTCAGTCTAGTTTCTTTATTCTTGTGAAGCATCAGCCTTCTAATATTTAGCCCCTCTGAGATGTGAGCCAAGTTCCCTGTTGAAGAGGCAGCCTGGAGGGTGTGTGTAGCAGGTAGAGCTCTCTGGGGCCTGGTGCAAGGCTGTGGAATGGATTCCTGCTGCGTCTGAGAACCCCAGTGGCAAGGCACAGTCTTTCACCTGCAAGATCACACCCAGCATGAAGAAATGCACATATGTTAAAAAAAGAAAAATCTGCATTGTTCCTTGAGAGGGGAAAGAAAGCTGGAAAGCAGCACACATGACAAACTGAAGTCCTGTCACTCAAAGCAGGAATGAAAGAAGCTCATCTCCTGGTGCAACTGGTGCACTCAGGAACCTGAGAAGAACAGAGCACTGGAACAAGTGAAACTAGCTCTGTACAAGGCTGTGTCAGTGTACAGGAGGAAGAAATTGATAACAAAGAGATACTGGTCTCTAATCTCTTTCAGAGGCGGCTTAATTGCCTGTAACTATAGCGGCCTGTGTAAAAATACAGTTTTTGCAGTGAGGTTGCCCCTTTGGCATTGGCAGTGCCTCTTTGTAGACGAAAGCAGCTGCAGGCTCCAATGTAGTTCAGCATAGGCTTAGTTCACACTTGTGTTGTCTGTGACTTTTGGCCAGACACTCTGGTTTTCCCCATCTCTGCAGCTGTCAGGTCACGTCCTGTCACTTCAGGTTTTTAGTTGCATGTCATCTAGATCAGTGATTCTCTACCTTTTTTGGACCAGGACCCATTTATAAACTTCAATGGGCAGTCCCGACCCACTGTCCCCCATCCCCAGGCTCCAGCCCCCCACTGTGTGGGGCAGGGGGTGGGTGTGTGGGGTGGCGGGCATGGAGGAGCCCAAGTCACCCCTCGCAGGCTAGAGCTCTGCCAGCCTGCAAGGGAAAAGTCACGGTTTCCCACGTTTTTCTCCTTTAAAGGAGAATTCATTTTTAAAGTTTGATGTATTTTTAAAGGTTGTTCATGACCCTTTTATATATTCTTGACCTAGAAAGTGAGTCACAACCCACAGGTTAAGAAATGCTGAACTAGATCTTTCTTTCTTTCTTTGGCCTTGGTAGGGGACAGGATTGATGGCAGAGATTCACTTTGTTTTTTTTTGCTTGTGTCCCTCCCATATCTGATGAGATGCACTGTGGTCACAATGATGGGCTATTGGGAGATTTATCTAAAATCTCAGGATTTCAGGAGTCCTCTAAAAACCTTAGGGCTTTGGTAGGTGCAATGTAACAGTGTTATTCAAACGAATGAAGAAAGGATGAAGAAAAGGGTCCAGTACATTATGGATTCGCCGGGCTTAGTAGTGTTCTAGAAACAGTTACACACACATGTATGCGTGCAAATACATACATATTTTCTGCCTCATGTAACAGCAAGCGGCCTGGTGATGCAGGTGAGGATAGGGTGGTGGAATAAAGGTAGCTGTGTGGGGAAGCAGCCAAGAGGAAGATTGCTGCTGTTTCATTTCCCATAATAGGTACAGTCCAGACATGCCTGCTTGTAGCCAACAGCTTGTCACATATGTGACCTTTTAGCATCCATCAGAGGTGTAACAGGGAGGTTCTGTGTCCAGCACCAGTGCCTAGGGTACACAGCTCGGTCTTGTGTATCCTCTTCTACTCTGTGCCACGCCATTGATCTCTTCTGCAGTACCCTTCTGCAGCTCTCCTTGCTCCCTCTTCCCTGTCTCCTATGGTAGGTGCTGCTTGCCACTCTCTCCAAACTCCATCCTGCCCCTGCCACTAGGGATGGAAATTGGCAGCATATGGCAGAGGCAGTAGCAGGCTGCTTGGGCACTGCAGAGGGGATACTGTGGAGGAAATCAGTGTCTTGTGGTGGCAAAAGCAATTGTGGCCCATGAGAGTTGAGTCACAAGTGGCAACAGGCCACTCTCAAAGGTTGCTAGCTCCTCCTGTTCCAGTGACCTTAGGTGAAGGAAGAACAAGCCTCCCCCCACCCACCTTTGCTGAAGAGCATCAAGACTTTAGTGTGCTTCTCTGCAGGAGCTTTGCCAGGCTTAGCACACCCTGGGGACTGCCAGAATTGGGGCTTCTCCCCAGCACTGCACTCCCAGCTCTTGCCTTGCTAAACTCACCTGATCCCCACTGCCTGGATTTCTGCCTCATGTAGGAAATCCCTGTTGGTCCAGACCACAGCCTGTAGGCCTGCCAGTGCTTGTTTTATTATTAGTGTGGAGTTGTCCTGCTGCAAAGAACCAGGGAGGAAGGTGGTAGCTTCCAGCTTAGTAGAAGTTTGGTTCTCCTCCTTACCTGCTAACCTCATTATTGCGCTTGGATCATCAAAGCTTCAAGGTTTGTTCACACCTGAATGGTTAGTCAGGGTGCAACAGGTGCCAATTCAAATTAATACAACTATAACTGCAAGTATCAATGCTACACCTGGCATTTTAACTGGAAAGTGAGGCACACAAATAGCAGAGCTATTGTGGCCCCTCTGCCCCCAACAGGTAGTTTTCTGGAGTTATCCACATTGGGCACATCTACACATGCATTAATGTGCTTTAGTTAATGCACATTAAATCTAGTAGTACCTCCATTTTGAGGTTCTAGGAAAATGTGCACTAGGCTGGCTTAATGTGCATTAACTAAAGAGCATGCTTTTTAGTGATGCTTAATGTGCATTAGCCTAGTTTAATGCACATTAAGTAAAAACATGGTTTTTATGTGATGCTTTAATGCAGGGGTAGGCAACGTTTTTTGGCTGGAGTGCCAAGAAACACCATAATGCCTACCTCAGAAGGTGCCGGAGTTCCAGCATGGTAGAAAAACAAAATGAGGGCAAGGAGTACATGGTAGGATGCTGTGCTGCCCCTTGCTCCGCACCCAAAGCCCCTGGCCCCCAGGCCTGCTGCCCCTTGCCCCCCATCCAAAGCCCCCGCCTGCAGCCAGCCTGGGCTCTGGGCAGCTGCAGCAAGCAGTGGGCTGGCTGCAAACAGCTGCGGTAGGCTCATCACCTCCATGCTGGGAGTGGGGGAGAGATGGGGGCTGTGCTTCCTCAGGCCCCGCCCCCCCCACCAGCTCCGAGGTGCGCCTGCAGGCGCCGGTGCGGAGCTGGTGCAGGAGTCCTGTGCAGCTGTTCAGAGCCTCCTGGCTGCAGCCGCCCTGGCTCTGGGGAGCTGCTCCCAGCAGGCAGCTGGGAAGCTGCAAGCCCTGCTTGGAGCAGCCCAGGCTCCGTTGCTGGCAGCAGCTTCCCAGAGCCGGGGCTGGACACAGCATACCAAGCAAAATGGCCTCACGTGCCATGCTTGGCACACGTGCCAGGGGTTACCGACCCTGGCTTTAATGCATTGTACCAAAAGTGGGAGGGTGGGGAGAAGCCAGAGGTGCAAGCAGTACTGAAAGCATAGCTTGTAGATTATGACATCTGTCCACTTGACCCCTTCTCCCAGTTGTAGAACCCAGGGGAAACTGGGACAAGAAGCCCAACACAACTGCTGTGTCTGTAAGGTTTCAGGAGGGCCTGCCTCGTGGTGCCTGCCTATGCCTTTGCTCCTGCT
>NW_017729034.1:11869442-11887216 GCF_001723915.1 Gavialis gangeticus
AACAAAGGAAATACAGTACCTGGAACCACTGTGTGCAATATAAGTCACAAAATAACTAACTGATTAAAAGATTTTACTTCCTTTACACACCTTGTGCACTAACATCACATGAAATAATGAATGCATGCCTGGCTCTCCTGTGGATGTGCCTCCCAGGGAAGTGGTGGAGGAGAAGGTTGAAGGTGTTTTCTGGTTTCTGAATTCAGAAGAAACATCCCAGGAGCATATTTATATGTATTTTTGTGAATGCCTAACAACTCTGTAAACTCTGTGCATATTGGAACAATCACACGTGTCTACCCAAGTCAGCAGAGGAAATTAAATTCTTAATACAATGTTAGCATCACAGGGGCATGTCCCCATGAGCATGCATATGAAGTGTGCAGTGCCTCAAAGCTGTTTGAGGTGCTGCAAACTGCATGTGGTGTACGTGCACTCATGCAATACAGTGGAGGGTTTTTTTGACACTGGGAGATCCCAGTGTAAAAAAAAACACCACTAAAAAAAGCAGTGCAGCACATGTGGCAGTAGTGTGTGCCAACAGAAACTGGAGCCTGGCCAGCCAAAGCCACAATCTGACTGCTGGGCAGGCTCTGAGCGGGTGGCTTGGTACCACTGCTGCCTCAGAAGACCCCCAGGAATGCAGGTAAGGCTGCTGGTTCGGCCTGTGTGAATATGGAAGTATTTGATTTGGATTTGGCCCATTCAGAGGACAGTGATTCAATTCAGAGATTCGGATCGCTGTCCTGAATTGATTCAGCCAAATTGGCTTTGGAAGATTCGGCACTGATTCGAAGAGATTTGGTGATTCAGCCATAGACTATAGTGGGGAATCACTGAAATACCTATAACTTTGTCATTTTTTGGCAGATTTGGATGAAAACAGCAGGGATGGTAGCCCCTTCTGAGGGCATGAAGCCTGCCAAGTTTCAAGAAGACAGGTACAAGGGATTCAGGGAAACTGCATGTCAAACTGCTGAAAGCAAGACTGAATCTTTTTCCGAACTGATTCGGAGGGTTTTTTTGGTCTCCCAATTCAATTTGGATTTGGTGATTTGGCCTCTGAATCGGGCCAAATCTTCTCTGAATTGAATTGGCAACCAAAGCTTAGAACACCCCCTACTGCTGGCCCCAGCCTCCCCTAGCCCACCCAGATCCCTTTGCCGTACACCGGATTGTGCGTGCAGGGGTGTGTCCAAGGACAAATAGCAGCGGCACAAATATGTGCCACTGCTATTTGTCCTGTGGGAAATGTGCACCCCTGCACTACAAGTTTGTTGGGGTGCATCCCAGATGTTAGTTGTGTAAAGAACATATTTGATTCGATTTACAACTTCCTGTCTGGTGCTCCCATAGGACAATGCCCTGTGGAATATTTTTTTCAGCACTATGTCCCATCTACTTTTACATGTGGCAGGCAGTGAGGTCTCCACCCCTTCCCCAGGGAGACTATTTTATAGCTTTTCCCACCTCACTGCCAGGAAGCTTTTCCCAATATTCATCCTTAATTTTCTTGTTGCTTTACCTGTCTCCTCTTGGTTCCACCTGAATGGACCATCAGAGACAACATCAATTCCTCTTCAGCATTTACAACGTCCTAATACTCTTTCTTCCTGGGTGTTTGGAGTGGAGGTGGATTTGGGGCAGAGCCTTGATTTGTGTGGGCCCATGGGAATGCTTCTTGGGGAATGGCAATTTCTACAAATACACTTGGTGATGGGCAGTTTAAATATTGCAGGGCACTCAGTAATAAGAAAGCACAACAGATGAACATTATCAGCAGGCTCCTACTGTGCTTCGCCTTATTGGCTGTTTTGTCGATGAAGGAGTTTCTTAGGTTGGAGTTGGAGTTATAAGGTTATCTGGATAACTTACAAGAAAGACCTTGTCAGAACCCTGTCATTTTAGAAGAGCCAAGTGCTGGAAGGCAAAGATCTGAGCTCATTCATGAAACTCGGGTGTTAGAATTTATGGGGGTTGTGGGCAGTAAACTGTTCACACCGCTGTCCTGTGCTGTCCCCATGGGTGCAGGTTGGTATCAGGCTGCCTCCGGTGGTTCTCTGGTCTCAGGAGCCATCTGAGGAAGGTGTGGTTGAGCCTGGTAACTACCTGTGGCTTTGTGAGTTCTGTAAAAGTGGGGGCTAAAGTCAGCTGCTCCCATAGGACTGGAAAGCAGAAGAACCCTCAACCCTTCCACCCCTGTTTTGGTGCCTGACCATAACAGGTTTAATATTGACCCCCAGGATAGCTGACTTCATGGCCTACAGTCTCCTTGAACTGAAGCTTTTGTCAATACCAGGTATGAGAGATTTCACGTCCCAAGGGTAGGAGGCCCCCCAACACAGGGCTGCACTGACAGGCCACTAGATCCCCCCTCAGCCTTCTCTTGTGGAGGCTGAACAGGTTCAGGTCCCGTAGCCTCTCCTCGTAGGGCCTACCCTGCTGACCCGATCATGTGAGTGGCCCTCCTCTGGACACTCTCCATGTTGTCCACATCCCCCTTGAAGTGCGGTGCCCAGAACTGGACACAGTACTCCACCTGCAGCCTGACCAGTGCCGCATAAAGGGGGAGGATCACCTCCTTGGACCTGCTTGAGATACATCTGTGGATGCATGACAAGGTACGGTTGGCCTTACTGACTGTATCCCCACACTGCTGACCCATGTTCATCCTGGCATCAATGATGACTCCAAGATCCTTTTCTGCCTCTGCGCTGACGAGAAGGGAGTTCCCCGGCCTATAGGTATGGTGCTGGTTCTTCCTCCCCAGGTGCAGCACCTTGCACTTGTCAGTGTCGAAACCCATCCTGTTCTCATCTGCCCACCCCTGTAACCTGTCCAGGTCCCATTGCAGCCTATTCCTCCTGTCTAATGTGCCCACGTCCCCCCACATCTTAGTGTCATCAGCAAATTTGAACCGAGTGCTTTTTACCCCCTTGTCCAAGTCACTGATGAAGATGTTGAACAGTGCAGGCCCGAGGACCGAGCCCTGGGGGACCCCACTGCTCACATCCCTCCAGGTCAAAAATGACCTGTCCACCACCACTCTCTGGGTGCGGCCCTCCAGCCAGTTGGCGACCCAATTGACTGTGTAGGTATCGACACCACAATCCCCCAGTTTTTAATGAGAACGGGGTGAGAGACAGTGTTGAAGTCCTTCCAAAAGTCCAGAAAGACTACGTTCACTGCTATACCTGCGTCTAAGGATTTTGTGACCTGGTTGTAGAAGGCCACCAGGTTGGTCTGACAGGACCTGCCTCTAGTGAACCCGTGTTCGTTGCCCCTAAGCATAATCTCCCCTGCCGGCCCCTCATGGATATGTGCCAGGATAATTCTCTCAAAAAGCTTACCCAGGATTGAGGTAAGACTAACTGGCCTATAGTTTCCTGGTTCCTCCTTCCTCCCTTTTTTGAAAACGGGAACCACATTGGCCCTTTTTCAGTCCTCTGGCACCACACCAGAGCACCATGAGCGCTCGTAAAGCCGTGCCAGGGGTCCTGCAATGACCTCATCACTTTGGGGTGGAGATCGTCTGGACCAGCTTATTTAAATACGTCCAGTCCCTCCAGAAGTTCCCTGACTAGATCCTCACTGACCCTAGGCCTGGGTGCGCCTCCCCTGGAGCCTAGAGGTCCCGGTCGGGGGGGACGATGTGGTCCCTGCTCAGGAAAATGGAGGCAAAGAAATTGTTAAATAGGTTAGCTTTGTCATCTGGTGTGACAACCAGATCTCAGCTTCTTCAAAGCATTCTTTTAATAGCGTAAATAATTCTATTGACAAGGGGTTATCTGGTTTGGAACATCTCAAGAAATTGATTAACAACCAGGAAAAACATAAGTTTTTAAGGAGTAACCAGACACTTAGGAGACAGCTTGAAATTCTTATGGATAGCAGATATACTGGATAGGATACTTCATTGTTTCTTCAGAAACAATAGCTTGCAGGATCAGGTTTTGGATGTTTACCTGTTGTGAACAAACCTCAGCTTAGCATGACTTTTCCAGATCTTGCTAAAAGGGATTACTTGGAGTGTTCATAAACTTTGTGGGGAGGTCTTCCACCAGTCATCTCGGGAAAAGTACGACAGCATTTGTGGTCAGGGCTCCAACAGGCTGGACGCTGTGATGAACCCTTTAACATTGTTCAAATGTTGCCCATACCCACTCTGAGTTGGCCTCTTGCCTCAGCATTCCCTAACCCGGCAACTGAGTTTTAGTCATTCAAGTTTAAATAGGCCTCCCATAGTGGGACTGGGGAATGTACTGCCCAAGATGCCTAGTAAACTTTACTTCTGCTTAGTTCTGGTTAGATGAGGTGTGCGTGTGTGTGTGGGGGGGCAGGGAATACTTTTGTAAATCCAGATTAGAATTGGCCTGATAAATGCGGAACTGGGTGTGTGTACATGTGGGTTGATCAGCATTTGGAGCACAGATTCCCCATCATGCAGTGCTCCCCGGCTTCTCTGATCCCAGAATTCACTGCGGTCTTTGCTTCCAGCTTTCTGTTCTCCACCTCCCATTTAAATGAGCTGTCATCTGGTTCCATCTTGGATGCAAATGAGACCTAGGGCAGTTTCTCCCTTATCTGGAGGTTTTTAGGTGTGTCCCCCACTGCATCTTCATCATCTGTAACTTAACTTCCTACCTGTGAACAGACATGGTGGTCAGCCACCTGTCAGTGCAGCCCTGTGCTGGGGGGCCTCCTACCCTTGGAAGGTGAAAACCCTTATACCTGGTATTGCTAAAAGCTTCAGGCAGGATATTAGGAGCAGAAATGCTAGAAAGTTGCATGCATAAAACACTGAGCTTCAAGGTGCTTCCTCAAGTTTTATTCAACAAACCCCAAACTCCTGGTTGATGAGCCCATGCTATACCACAGATGAAATACAGGACCCTTTGGACACTGGGGCAGGAGCTCTCTCATAGCTGCCTACTTGCAACCTGTAGTTTCAAGGCATCTGGTCCACCTGCCCTCACTGAATGCTCCTCTTTTCCTTATTCAGAAAGGAGATACCAACTCATGTATGATCCCTACTATTCGGAGATAACCATCACTTCCACATAGCAGTCTTTCAGCTTCTCTTTTAGCCCCCACTTTGTAGAATGTGTCCATCCTCACCCCCTCCCTCCAAGTAAAACAAACTGAAGAGCCTTTAAAATAAAATGACCACAAAGCAGGATGCTTGGTGAAATACCAATTTTTGTACATGCTTAAACTGGCATTTTCCAGGCAACATGTGCACACAAATGGGTCAGCACATCCATCCACCTCTGGGGGCATGCCCATACACATAACTTTGTTTCTCTGACAGGCTTGAAGTTGATGGTATCTTGACCATTTAATAATGGAGTGAAAAATTAAAGCTGTTGCCTCACAACAGGATGGGTGTGGTCTAGAAGAAAAACCCTGCAGTGTCTGCACAGGCTTGTTTAGCTCATTTGTACAAAGTAATTGTTTTTGGATACTACCGGACTAGTTTTCAGTTCAAAGGCACTCAGCAAGCTGTGTCTGATAATGCTGCAAGTGAACCTATGAAAGCTGGGCTTGTTTACATTAGAAGGATCCAAGTGAAGGTCCTATAATAAAGGGTCTATCTAAATCATGTATTATTACATCATTTATAAATGCTAGTGTTATGCATGTAACTGCTGATTTGAGTATCTAAATACAGGAACTGGACACTCAGAAGACCTGTTAGAAATACCATGTCTGAGATTTCATTGCCACAGAACTGTTTGGTTGTCTTATTACCCAAGACCTGTTTTGCTGAGCTGCTGAGGGCTGCGTTGTTCAAGGGAGCGAAGCATGCAATTCCGTTAGACTTTAATGAGATCTTGGTGACTAATTCCCTTGGGATGCTTTAAAAAGCCCACCTGAGAGTGTTTTGCAATAGTGATGTCTAAAGCGTTCAACTTTTCTGGGATTTATAAGCTACTGCTCATTTTATTTATGAAATGCAGTATGTTGAAAACTTCCATCTAGTATTTATGCCTATATTCTAGGGTCTCAGGATGCTCCACCTCCCTCTCCCTCCTTATAATGTCTTCAGAAAAGGCCTTAAATTAGATCTATTTTTTGGTTCGCATCCCTGCTTGCCCCTGTGTGTCTACCACCCCAGTGATTCTTTAACCAGGATGCCATGGCACCCTGAGATTCTCTGATAATCTTTTAAGGTTGTCAGGGGTGCAAACAGCTACACATGGTTCACAAAATAAATCCAGAGATTTCAGATAGGAATCCATACTGCCAGAGACAGCTTGACCTATTGTGGTCTTTCTGAGTTCTTTGAAACAGCATTGCTTTATTATTTTTCAGTAGTTAAAAACAAGTGAAAGCTAAGAGCTGGTGTTTTCCAAAAGGTGCCAAAGGTTGAGACCCAATAGTCTACCTCTACATACCCTATATGGCCATTGATTCTTCAGACTGCAGGGTAGAGACCCACTGCTTTGTTTTTTATATCTATAAAAGGATGAGGCACCTTGGCAGTGGCCTCACCCATTTCTGGGAGTATGAAAAGGTGATATCAACTTTCTTGAAAATGTTGCCCTGAAATCCCTAATTAATAGTAAATGCTGGAGGAGAAACTGCCTCCTTCCCAGCAGAACCAGTCAGGGAGTTTGCACTGCTAAAAAATAAGAGAGAGATTTCCCATTGATATCTTCCCAACTGAAAAATTAAAATTAGGGTTGTTGGAGGTCATTTTTATAGCAGAATGGAAAATATTGTTTCAAGATGTCATTTCACCTCATTTAACCTTTATATTTATAAAAGCAAAAGGTCCACATTAATGTTAGTCGAGTTTCTGAAAACTGAAACTAAAAAGCCAGAAGTCTTTTGTTTCTGGATTTCTGATGCCCTTCCCTTCTTACTTTGACCCCTATTTCTCCCTACCCCCTACTTCTAAAGGTAATGTAGTGTTACAGAAGCAGAAACATGCCCCACTGCTCCTTTTTAATAAAACATTTTTTCCAACCTTTTCAGCTGGAAAAGGGAATGGGTAAAAAACAAGAAAGAAAAACATTTTTGTTTCCGTCCCCCCAAAATCAACAAGAAACTTAGTCCATTTGGAATGACATCTTCCGGTCAGAGAACTGACAAATCTTAGCTGAAGTTAATGTTTTGCCATGGAGCTCCTTTGCTAAATTTCCTAATAGCTGCATTTTCCAACCAAATAAAATTGACAATAGCAGATGGAAGCAAAGTAAGCAGGGGAACTGCAGCCTGTCTTTGAGCCTGTCAGTTTCTGGTTTTATGCTTACTGTGGCTTGGCATTGTGCTGAATGCTGCACTTAAGACAAAAAGGAGGAAGCTGAAAGGCCTGGAAAAAAAGGGAAACTTTTTTTTGCATCTTATCAGGAAAGAAACAGAAACCTGCTGCCAAGAGAAAACATTTACACTAAATGTAACATACCCTCTGCTCCCCCGCCACCTTGTGGTAGACTGAGTCTTCCCTGACTTATCCCACAAGTCAAAAGAATCTATATCAATCGTAGCCATCTCCCTGTACCACCACTGCAGTCCACAGAAAGTTAAGATGAATGTGCTAATGGCAACAGCTTCACTTTACTGCATGACCTAGAAGCAATGACTGAGAAGCAAGTGCTGCTTGCTCAGTCTTGCCCCCAACCCTTGGCACATAAGGACAATTTACATACCACACAACAATAGCCTTATCCTGTCACAAGGAGTTTCAACAAAGTTTAGCACAGTTCTTCTAAATTCCAGAAACAGCACATCTGCCAACACAAGTGAAGTTTCAAATTTTCAGTTATCTAGATCCAGTTGCAGGATCCACCTTGTGTCAGCTGGAATAAAGCAGCTGCTGAGTACATCCCTGGACGTCCTACCAATTCTGACACCGTGGTAGAGATACACAATCTATCTGATAATTTTTGAGCCCTCCAAAGCCCAACAGAGGTGTTTTGATCAACTTCAAGGGGGCTGGGTTTCACCAAGAAACTTGCTCCTTGGGCATTTTTAAAAAAAATCAAAGTGTTTTTAGACCCACCCAGAGCAGGGTTAGATGACTCATTCTATGCAGGGAATTTTACAGTGGGGCTGCTTTCAAGATAAGGGTTGGATTTTCTGACCCAGGAGATTCTTTCCAGTCTCACATTTATAAATAAGAGACTAGGCTCATGAATAAGGAACAGAATAAGTCAGCAGTGACCCCCTCCCCCACTCCAGCATACCTCCTTCATTAATGGGCCCTGTAGAACATTTATACTGTATGAAATATTCTGGAACCATTCAAAAATAGTGCCCATGTGGGTGTGCTTGGATATGCAGCTATCTATAGCATACGCTGTTGTTTAAGACTCAGCATTCCTCGTTTTGCGTCAGCCTGAGTGGATATTCTGACAGTCTTAACAACGAAATCAAAATGCTGCACAGCACAAAGACTGAAGGACTACCAAATATCAGACTTAGAAACTGGGCTAGTTTAATGGAATCTTCTTTTTTTTTTTTTTTAACTATTTTTTTAAATTTATGAGTAAGGTTTTTTCCATTCTTCTAAACCTCACACAGCTGAAAAGTGTTTTCTTGCACTTTCCAACAAAATAAATGTTTTCTGGGTAGACACCCCAAGCATGGAAAATTTCAACCTCAAAAGGTAAAACTGTAAATTAAAAGGAGTTAAAAAAAAGGGAAAAATACCAATATTAATAAAATTCTTTAATCACTCATGAATGATTGCTAGGTTAAAAAGTACCATATAAAATGTACACAATATCATATGGCAACCCCTAGATAATGCACACATGCAGAACAATTTAACATAGAACACTGTGGTATCAAAGAGATTGGCGGTCTGGAGGGTGTAAAAAAAAAAAGCAAGTAGAGAAACTCAGGTTTCAACTTCAAAGTGACCTTTTCAACTTACTGTAAGTATCTTTGTAAAAAGAGGGAAATTTCAAGTCATCACTAATGGGCTAACCACACCACTGAGGGCAGGGGAAGCAGATACTCAGTTAACCATCTGTTCCTGTGAGCACTCTGCAACCCTAAAGTTCAACTGTCCAAAGTTTTTCAAAACTAGAAACACAAACTCTGTGCAGGGAGGGAGGGAGGGAGAGAGGGAGGGGAATACCAGAATGGAGGATTTCCTGTTACAAAGAAATATTCATAATCATTTTAAATGGTATCTTCTGTGTTCACTGAGAAGAATGTACTTCCTTTGCTTCTAGCTCTTGTGCTCCATTTCACAAGATTCTCTGGCTTTGAAGTCAGACCTGATGGGGGTAGCAAGAAGTCCACACAGAAAAAGAGTTGCAGGACCAAAGGACTCTCAGAAAAATGTTTTCTTTGCCTTGGGAAATGAAAATAGGTCTATGGCATGAAGGCCTTCTTTATGCGGAGTGTTGAGAACTGGCTGGGGACTCTGGAAAAAATGGATTTCGCTCTTAAGCATTTCCCTCATTTTAAGGAAAATCTTGCTGAGGCTCAGTTCAGAGTGAGGCTACTCACTGTGACAGAGAAGCAGTAAGACTGGGCACTTATGTGTACTAGCATATAGGTGTCAAAAATTGAAGCATCACCGTGGTCTTGTTTATACAGTTGATTTATCAGTCACAACTATTTAATTAGAGGACTGTCTTTATACAAGAATATGAACTTCCACAAACCATTCACCACATGCAGCATATCAAAAATGGTTTCTTTCTAATGCACGTGTATCCAGTCATGCGACAGACTAGTTCACCAATGGTGATCAAGGCTGTTTGATGCACATGTGCACACACAGTCAATCCTCAATCCTGGTTACCTTTGTATCAATACATGCATCAGAGATGGCCATGGAAGGTATCTTCTCCAGAAGCCTCTTTCTTTAGCATATATAATGTAATTTCAGATGTGTGCTGAGGGGCAGGTATAGCCCTTTATCATCCAACAGGAACTAGAAGATAACATCCTACTGTCCATCTGAACGTCCCATTCTCAAGCCTGTACTTATGACTGCATTAGTTTGAAGGAGGACACAGACACAAGAGCTGGATCTCTATACAAATGGCACTGACAGGTGGATACTTTGGTCTTACAGCCTTGGGGAGGGATGTCATGGTAGTCTCCAAAAAATAATTTAAAAATAAAATAGGATATGTGCAATTCATCCTCTCTTACAAGAAGTGTGTTGCTAGTGCAAACCAGCCTTCTTCTCTTTCCTTCTCCACCTGCTGAAGAGAGCAGAGACGAGACTATGGCATCTCTTGACTCACAGTCTCATCAGTTATTACCAATTTCTACTTAATACTTAATTCCACATTGGTGGCAGCTGCTTTGTAACACACCCCTCCACTATGGACACTTCCCAAGAATACAAAGCCTTTTCTGCAGATGGCCCACATGACAGCACTGCTCTGTGGAGGGGTTTTTCAAAACTTCCAAGTTTGGCAGAAGAAGAGAAGAGCCTCACCCTAATCAGGACACTGGAAATGTAGAATCTGACAAATATCCTGTAGGTTTTTCAAGCATTTGTGCAAGCAAGTACCTACAAAGGGCAAGAAAGCTCTATTCAAGCCTGCCAGCTACCTAATGCATGGCCCTGCCAGTGCATCCCAAGCCTCACTTGAAACCTTGCCTTGCTCTTTCAGCCACTGGCTGCTCCTCCTGAAGAATGCCAAAGGCTTCCGCTTCTGCAGAGTACAGTATTGAGTCCAAACACCCTCTGGGAAGATTTGGTCACAGTATTACTTCATCTGTAATTGTACAGTGTTTCAGATCAAGGGACTGGTTTCATTATTGCACTGTGAGAGATCCTTCTGCATGTTGTTCAGACTCTGGTCTGTTATTAATCAGTGTACAGTATTTACTGCAATCCAAGATGAGGTCCCCCCTCTCCACTGAACATGTTGGGGAAGCCCCTCATCTTGGATCTGTGTATGAGGCATGACAGGGCAGCCAGCTGTTGAGGCTCTGGCTCCAACTCATGATCAGGGCTGCCTGCCCCCCAACAGCTTTGGTCCCCCCTATCTCTTCTTCCATCTTCCCCTCTGCCCCCTGCTTACTTGTGCTCTGCTCCAGCAGGCTTTGGCTCCACTCCAGCCTGGGGCACAGAGCATGCGCTTGCTCTGGACTCAGCCTGGCTCACTAGCAGCAGTGGTGGTGATGGCAGCAGCTCCAGCAGGCCCTGGGGCCAGAGCTGCTACCTTGGTGTCACTGCTACAGGGCAAGGCTGTGGCCCTGCTCTGTGCCCCAGACTGGAATGTGTCCTGAACCTGCTGGAGCAGAACAAGGGTATGTGTGGGGTAGGATGGACGGGCAAGCAGAGAAGGTAGAGGTGGGGGAGGAGCAGGCACATGGGGACAAGTGGGGTGGGAGGAAAACAGACAGCATGGGGCAAGGGTCAAACTGCTTGACCCCTCCCTACTGCCTCCCCTACTGCCTGTCCTCCCACCCTCTCACTGCCTTTCTGCTGTAGCAGTGGGGTTGGGGGGGACAAGTTTAAGATTACCCTCCAATAATTAGAGTCTGTGTGTGGAAAATTATAATGACTATATACATTTTCCACATCTAAAATCTAATTATGGGGGCAGGTGGGAGGGTCATCTTAAATTTAGAGTGGTCTTGGATTCAGGTAAATATAGCAATTACTGACCTCTTTGCCTTTACCCTGGTATAAAGAGAGCAAAATCCAGCCTACATCGTCCATCTATATTCTTCATTATATACACTGACCATAGCAGTGAATGCCCTTGGATTGAAGATTATTTTGACATGCGGTCAAATATCAGTCTTACCTTTGGCCTCTGATTGACAGGAGTTAATCTCACACTTCCTGAAGAGGTGCTTAATGGTGAACAGGCCTTACTAGAGGCAGCTGAAGTTCTAAAATATATAGAAGGTGGAGAAAGAAAGAGGAAGTGAATACTATGGCAAGGTCAAAGACCTCTGCATCAACTAACCAAAGCAAACAGCTTCCAGCAAAACATGTTAATCACTGTCACGAACATTTCTGAAGTGTCTACGGCAGGCAAACAAGAAAGAGTCCACTTGAAAGAGTGGCGATCTAGGAAACATGACATACGGAAAACAAGGACAAAAAGAACAGATATTCCTATCTTCGGGAAGAGAAGCCTGAGGGGAGATTTATTAACAGTCAAATACCTGAAACAATGTTTTCTGTGCTTGAATGGGACAGGACAATAACTGTCTTGCATTGAAACAAGGGAGTTTAGATTGGATATTGAGAAAAACTTTGTTAATATGACCATGGTCAAGCATTAGAACGGATGACTAGAGAGCTTGCCACCATTTTAAGTTTTTAACAGCAGGCTAAACAACCCCTTGTTGGGTACTATTTAGGCAGGGATCAGCAACTAGTGCAGTTGGCTTATGTTGCATCATGCCCAGAACAGTTACTCCATAAGCAGATCTGAAATTTTTAAAAAGGGGGTACAGATGGCATGGTACATCACCACAGATAACACAGCATATTTTTCTACAGTTAAACAGAAACTATAAGCTTTCCTAATATGCTAGGGGTTTAGCACTATATTATTCCATTTAAAATAAAAGCAAAAACAAATGCAACTTTATTGGAATGTACACTAAATTTGCTAGCAAATATATATTAAGTTAAAAAACCCATAAAAGCTAGGCTAAAATTTGTGAAAATAATCAAAAGATATTGCTTCATTAGTTTTGTTGTCACTACAGTTAAATGTACAGTTCTTATTCAGATTCTAAACAAAATCTAGACTTCTTGACGGTGCCTCTAATACTTCACTGTCAGTCATTTTTAATATTACCACACCTGATAAGTTTTTTAGTCAAAACTAAAAACAGTCTGCAGAGCTGTGAAATAGAAGAGACAGTATATCAGAAATGGCTAACAGACAGCATAATTGCAGATGAAAGGGTAGTTTGAACAGTGGAACATCAAGACCATTAAAAAGAAGAGAGGGTCAGTGAAAAGAGATTGAGGGAATCAGGGAAAAGAGGGAGTGAAAAGAGATTAGTAGGAATCAGGTAATTATAATAAACCATAAAGTCAATTGACCTCCTCAGTGCTGCCTGAATAGAAGTGCTACTGCTACTCCCAAGCACTTGGTTTTAGAGTTTAGGTGGAGCAGAAAACAAAGTGGTCCTTTGATCTACCCCCACCCTCTTCTGGCTCATAGATGCAGGGTAACCACCATCAAATCCCCCTGTCTCCCTCCCCAAAGAGGTGAATGCCTGACCTGATGAAAAAGCTCCTCTTGGCTCCCCATGTCTCCCTCTCCCCAAATATGTATGTAAAGTATTTTTCCTTTGGGAGGGATTCTTCCCATTTGTCCTGGAACCAGATGGACTTGTATTCTTCCCCAAAGCTTTGGCATTCTGGGTTTCTCTGCATCCCTTCAATAATGCAGTTCCCTCTACCCCATATCCAGGAAAACGTCAACAATCTAATTTCAACCACAAGAAGTCAGCAAGATCAGAGTTTCCCAGGAGAGGTTGAGGTCAGAGGACATTTGTTATCCTGTTACAGTCCCTCTTTCCAGCTCTCCCAATTAGACTGTGCTGAAGCCATGGCACGGCAATCAAATCTGGGAGAACATGGTGAAAGTGCATTTGAACAGTTTGCATAAATGACCAGTTTTGTACATGTATTTCATTCACGCTGACCACAGATAAATAATAAAAAACTGGTTTTCACCTCTGTGCACTGGGCCCACTGGCAGAGGAAGGAGTGCCTTCTTTGGAGCTGTTGCAAGCTTCTGCCACTGGAACAGACACCTCAATTGTCCTCTTTGCATTTCCTAGACAGTAAATTACTTAATTCTAGTGAAGGAACAGGAACATTAGCAGCATTATTTGTTTGATTTTTTTCCTGCATGTGGCTTGATTTTAAGTTTCGCCCGCTCCAGTATTATGCTGTTATTTTTTTCCATTTCCTTCATTTGGAATATTGAGTTATTAGATTTACACTGCAATTGTAGCTACAGCCCCTGTTTCTGCATCAAGGCCCCATACTGCATTCATTTGCGGGTACGCTCCCTGAACATACACACACACTCTTTAACCCTCATGCTCCTTCTGTGCTTTGTACATATAACCATTTTTCCTCTCCTTATTTTGCTTGTCATTAGCACTCAGCCACTCCAAGAAAGGATTAAATCGTTCTGTTTTCTTTCTGTTAAAAAAGCCATGGTAAGCAGTCCATAGACCCTAAGCTGCATAAAGAATAAGCCCTTTACTGTCTCAAAAAGAGCGCTGTAGACTTTTAGTTACCTCTGTGTATCTATTTATCAGCCCTTGCAGCACCTCTTCAGGGGAACCAGAGCACAGGGAAGATCACCCCACAAAACACCTCCCCACTGGATCGTAACTAAGAGTCAGAATGCAAATTTGTGAAGTAGGATTGTTAAGACATTACAAATGAAGTGGTGGAATCTCCCTCAGAACAGCTCTGTAGCCAGGCCTGGTTAGGTAGAATATAACTGTCAGGAGCTTCACTGGGATGAGGCATTCCCTTGCTACCTGTGGGAGAAGCTCAGTTGTGTCCTCAACCCATAAATCAGGCTGACTGTAACAGTGACATATTAAATAGACTGTTGCCCATGAAAGCTCAAACCTTCCTGAGCTAGTTAGTCTCTAGCCACCCAGCTCTACCTTCTGCCTTACACAGAAAAGTAACTTTAGCAAATTCGAGTTGAGGTGTTTTTAGCAGTCTAACAAAGGTTAGCAGCAGTGAGTGAGATAGCCTGTACCCACCTGCCCTGAGAGCTCTCAGTTGGTCATTAAATGCTGTGTTGTGCACAGTTTGGGAACAACTGATCGAGTTAACAAAAGATAGAGGACTCCCACATTACAAGGGCTAAAACGCATCATCTTAGCTTTTCTTGTGCTGGATACATACCAGTCCAATTTATGGGTGGTGGTGGAATAGGAGAGATTGATGGAGAGACTGTGCTGACACTAGCCAATTTTTGCTGTTCTATCAGCTGCAGCAGTTTTCCACGGGCTTCTGCACTCTGACGATTCAGCTCTGCTATTCGCTCCTCCAAGTTCTTTGAGGCTCCTAGAAAAGTCTAATAAACAGTTGGCTTTCAATAAGCTGATTTGCAAGTTGCACCTTTGGGGAGGACACGCCATATACTTCAAGTATTGTATTAATAAAATTATCATTCAAACTGAATTTGAATTAGGAATTTAAGTAAACAAATCACAGCGTTTTTCAGGTAGATCTCTGGTTTCATATGCCTTTTGCTGTGGCATCTGGGTGCTGTCCAAATTGAATCACATTAAATAGGGACAGTATCATGTTAAGTTGCACTGCCCACAAACAGCATACAGCCCTGTTTCTTGCATCACTGCAGCCAACAATTAAAAAAAAAACAAAACCCGCCAGTGATCAACCATAATTAAGCAATCATGTGGCCAAAGAGATTTGCTCTGGATGTACAGGGCAGGAAGCACTGCACTACTCTTGAACTAGCAAGCTGTGCTCTTTTTGAGCCAGCCTGACAGTGCTGTAGCAACAAAGTTTGGCACCCGGAGCAAAGCCTGCAGTGGCAGCCTGCCATTGCCCAGTGCACAGATCCGGGGGGCACATGTCCCCCACATGCTTGCCTGGGAATGTATGCACTGGTGGAAGCCACCCTTCCCACATCCCTGCAGCCCCCCAAATAAGCCACTCACGGCTCCATCCCATGCCCTTCCTGGGCAGCACCTGTTGATGCCCCTTCACTTTGGCGCCCAGGGCAGTTGCCCCACTCGCCCTCCACTTGCTATGGCATGACAGCCTGATATTCTGAGGGTGCAGTTGCTCCTGGAGCAGCCACATTTCTGTGCAAGCTAGTGAGTATCTGCCCATAACTTGAACAGCTGCAAACAACTCAACAGCATGCAATACACTGAAGAATTGGGCCCTTAGGCTACATTTCATTAAGAACATTTGGATCCCTCATACCCCAACAATGATGGACCACTGGTGCCAGTCAGAACAGAGGCTGTCATGTATTTTAGGCATCAGAGATTCTTTTGTGTTGTCTAACCCTATTCTGAGCAGTGGAGCCACTCTGCTTGTTAATTTTCCTAATGCAAGGTCTTCTACTCTTCTTTTCCCCAGAGCCATTGGCTTAACCCTAGTTAATTGTGCTGGCAGGGGGCAAGAGACCCAACTCATGTCTGCACCGCAATCAGAGGTGTGTGAATGAGCCACATGTAGGTATACCCACACTGGCTCATTCTGGTGAACTCAAAAGACAACAGGCAATGTGGATTCAAGTCGGACGGGGACCCTGGGTCTATGCTCTGGTTGCTAGCTAGTGCTGAGGCCCACACTGCTATGTCTACACCAGTGGTCACCGTGGTCACCATTGACCAGTTGATCTCGGAGACTGTTGGAGTCGATTTTAAGTTGCAGCCTGGGAGCAGCCCAGTGCCATGTGCGTCCTGCTGCTGGGCAGGCAGGGGACGAGGCACAGCCCAGTGGTGGGACACACGTGGTGTGGGGCTGCTCCCAGGCCAGCCGCAGTGTGGCTCAAGGCTCAAAGCCCAGCCTGCAACAGGAAGTGCCTCCATTGTTCACAGATGAAGGGGCATGTGACCCCCCCTAAATGCCAGGCAGCGTGGGCAGCTGCAGCAGTGGTGAGGGAGGGAGTGGGGCTGGAGCAAGGGCAGGCTCTGCACAGCTGGGGCATGGGACAGAGCCATAAGCAGCTTGTTCGGGGAGGGGTGTACGCAGCCCAGGAGGACATGGGGGCCATGTGCCTCTGGATCTGCACCCTGGCGCACTGGGGCTGGGCTGCACTTGGGCTGGGTGGCGGTGGCACTGGGAGTGGGGCTATGTGGGGCTGCAGGCACCTGAAAATGTACCGTAGCCCCCCATAGCACCCCCTCCCAGCACTGCTGCCTGGCCTGAATGCAGCACAGCTCAGCTCTCAGCCGTGAAGAGCACGGTGCTACCTTCCCCTTCCCCTTCCTCCCTGGGCTCTATGCAGGGGGGAAGCAGACTGGGGCTGGAAGGCAGTGCCACGCTCTTCACTGCGGTGGTCTGGGCCACACTGCTTTCAGGCTGGGTGGTGGTGCTGGGAAAGCAGCTACAGTGAATTTTTGGGTGCCTACACCACCCCCCATAGCCCTGCTCCCAGTGCTACCACCAGCCAGCCCGAGCACAGCCTGGTCCCAATTCACAGCAGCAGCCAGCCTGGCCGGTGTGTAGATCCAGGGGCACACATCCTCCATGCCCTCCCAGGCTGTGCCCCCCACTCCAGCCCCACTTCCTCCCTCCCTATCGTTGGCAGGGCAGGCGGGGTGCAGATCAAGGCCCCAGTGGTGAGGGAGGATGTGGGGCTAGGTCTGGAGCCTTGATCTGCCCTTTCCCTTAGCACGTCCCCAAATAATTTTTTTCTCCCTCTGCCCCAGCCTGCTCCCCCGCCCAGACTTACCTGCTGGTTGGTGCAGGGGATGGTACATGGTAGATCTTGGCTTGCTTTTAAATTCCAAAGGTGATCTCTTACTTAAAGGTTGGAGACCACTGGGCTACACTGATATGACCCACACTGACAAGAGGTAGCACAAACATGTTTGCTTGTGCTGCAGTCACAGGCCTGACTGAAGTGTGCACACCCCTAGTCTATTGTATGTTCTTTGCTTGGTGGCACCTAGATACCAGTGATTTTGACCTATGAAGAAGCAGGTTATCTTCTTATCACAGTGATACAAGAAACTGCAGCTGCAGTTCCCAAGTGTTGAGTCTAGATGGCTCAAAGGCCTTAGTTATTCTACCTCCCTCCATTATAGCAAGAGGCAAAAGTGAGGAACAAAGATTCCCAACATCCGTAGGT
>NW_017729034.1:11892216-11924260 GCF_001723915.1 Gavialis gangeticus
CACACTGACAAGAGGTAGCACAAACATGTTTGCTTGTGCTGCAGTCACAGGCCTGACTGAAGTGTGCACACCCCTAGTCTATTGTATGTTCTTTGCTTGGTGGCACCTAGATACCAGTGATTTTGACCTATGAAGAAGCAGGTTATCTTCTTATCACAGTGATACAAGAAACTGCAGCTGCAGTTCCCAAGTGTTGAGTCTAGATGGCTCAAAGGCCTTAGTTATTCTACCTCCCTCCATTATAGCAAGAGGCAAAAGTGAGGAACAAAGATTCCCAACATCCGTAGGTTGTGAGCAAGCCAAGAGGAAAGGGAAGGCTGGGCCTCCTATCTCTCCATGACATTCTTACCTGTCCCTGGGTAGCTGGATCTAGAGCAGTGTGTGTATTCTGCACTGTACCTAGCTGGTGCAGGCTGTCCCCTGCCTCTTGAGAGCAGCCTTTGAATTTGCTCAACTGAGCTTTGATGAGAGCATTCTGCCGCGTTAGCTCAGCGATTTGTCCCAGCAGATCTTTGTTCTGAGAAAATTCTTCAGTGGCATTGGGCTTTGCCCCCTCCCCAGCAACACCAGGGGCCTGCCCCTGCTCCAAAGAGAAGATACTGCTCACTGGCTGGCCATGTGATTGCAAAGAACTCTCAGAGTCCTTGGATGTGGGAGGAACTTGCCACCTTTGGATGAGCAGACGGTTCTCCCCATCTGTGCTCTGTGTTCCCACAGAGGAAGGTGAGCTCTTTTCCCCACTTGCTTTCCTTTCAGTGTTCTGGGTAGATGGAGAGACCTGGGAGGTAAAATGTGTTTGAACTGTTCTGTTCAGTGCTGCAGATGAGAAATAAAGGATCAGTAAACATGTGGTCTTCAACAAGATAATTTCACTTGATAAATCAGTGCTAGATAAAAAAGCAGCAGAAAAAAAATAACGTGACATCTAATACCCACCTCTGGAAAGGGATACAAGTAGAGTTATTCAGCTGTACTATTATTCAAGATCCTGCCACACAGACTCATTGCACCACTGGTTAATGTCTTCCAGGAGAGATTAGCGGAAATAATTTAACATTTACATGGGTTTAAAAACTAGCAGAGGATCAGAGGAGAAGGGCTGAGCTTTTCAGTTGTTCACAATGCCAGCTGACAGTTTTCAATTAATTATTTCATTGCTGATTCAGTCTTCCACCATGCCCCAACCTAAAACTGATATCGGAAACAAATGCAAAAAAACCCAATCTGGAGGTAGTTTAATGCAAGTTACTCGCAGCTAAGCCAGCAGAAGCAGATCTCAATTTGGGTGTCTGCTTTGCCCCCAAAAGAAAAAGGAACAAGGTTTTATTTCGTCTTGTCTTTCATTACAGTACTGGTGTGTACAGGAGACACATAGGGCAGTTTTACACATGCTCTGGGGGTGGGCAGGGGCACTGCTTTAATTACAGCAGCTCTGAGAGCTGCTGTAATTAAAGCGCTGCTGCATCTCAAGTATCAGTGTCCCCATGCTGAAAAATGGTGGCAGGGGCTCTTGAACTAAAGCTTGTTCAATGGGCTTTAGTTCAAGCACCCCCACCGCTATTTTTAAGCGGAGGGGTGCTGGTACATGAGACACAGGAGGCTGCTGGAGTGTCAGTTTCTAGTGCATTGGAGCAGCCTCTGAGCTCACGTATAGGTGCCCAAATACAATGGGAGCACCAACTGCTGTTCCACCATCACGTCTGAATTAGGTGTGGCACTTAAAGCAGGGTCCTCTGTTACATATGAAACATATAGGGTAGCAAACCCTTCTCAATGAACAATGCATGCTCTCTGGGAGTAAAGCAACTTTCCTGAGAATTTACAAGTGAATATGTTTGTGTACAAGTGAACGATTTTTAAAAGAAGGGCTTTTGAGAAGTTTAGTACCTGTGTTAGATACTAATCCTACCTAAGAATTCGAACAAAAAAAAAAAATCAGACTCTACGGACTGCCATACAGTTAAAATTCTTACTGACTCCTTGTGCATAGGCCATATTCAAAGACTATATTTTTAAGGATTAAGTGGCAATTTCTATTGCAGAGAGCAGAAGGAGAATTGCAAGGCAGTGCTAAGTGGAAGTAGAGAGACATATGGCAACCAAAACAAACACCAGGAACTGGCAAAGAGGAGAAAAGAAAGAAATGCACTGTCCATTACAAAAGCAGGAGATTTAGATGCCAGGCAGCTTCTCAAAGGGAAAGGCAGAGCCTGTCCAAACAACAGACTTGCAGAATTAGACTGTGGGCTCAAGACTAAACAAGTTGAAAGAAGGAACAACATAGGCAAAAAATTAACATGTGGGACTCATTGCCACAAGGTGTTGTAGAGGCAATTTAGTCAGGTTCGAAAGGGACTGGATAAATTTATGCAGGATGGATCCATCAATAAGTACTGACAGATATGGGTGCAATCCTCAAATTAAGACTTCAGCACCTCTGAATGCTGGAAGCTGTTGGGGGAAGAGAGGAAGAGGGCAGTTCAGTCTGGATAGGTCCTTCATAAACATTCTTCCCCTGAGGATCTGCTCTGTGCCACTGTGAGAGGCAGGCTGTTGGGCTAGATGGACCTATGATTTGACTCAGTCTGATATTTATGTTTTTATCTCATCCTGTTCACAGAGAGACACTTATCTTACCATTCTGAAGAGGAGAGAATTCCTGGATGCTCTTCTGTCTAGGTGGTGATAACAACACAGCTGGCTGGAACACATGCATGGGCAAACTGTTGCCCACTCCTACAGTGTCTGGGGGACTTGACCACTGAGGACGCTGGACAGACAGTTCCTCTTGTGGGGATTTGAGCATATTTCCTCTGCAAGCATCAGTCTTGGGCAGAGTGGAATTCAAAACAGACCTCTCTGAACAAAAAGAAAAACAAGGCAAGAATCAGGTGCATCAAAAATAAAACATGTTGGTGCTTGCAAAACAGAAAAAATATCCCCATCAGAATAATTCCAGGTTTCAGATGACTGAAGACATGGTGGGGAAAACACCATCCAAAGTGAAATATTGTTGTCTGAATAACAGATCCACAAATAGGCTTGGAAAGGTTGTTACAAAACCTTACCACACAGTGAAATATTTCAGAAATGGTTTTCTATCTCCGAGATGAAAATTTAACACTCTGATCCCAAGAATGTCACACAGTACAGTGCTCTGCCCAAGCAGGTGATTGTCAGTCATTCAAACTATAAGCATACAGGTAAGTCTATTTGAGCAGGCTTTTCATGGTGAAACTAGTTGGTTTATACAGACGTGTAGTACTAAACAAGTATTTTCTGTCATTCTGAACTGCATAGCCTTCTTTGTAAAAACCTTGCAAATCAACTCCAAATTAATTGACCACAGTTGCCATTCTTGTATAGGTTCAGGAAGAAGTTTCATTTTTACACTGGTAGCCAAAACAGCAGATCACACACACACTCCCATGTTATTTTTCCAGGCTTATACAAATGACAGTCAGGGTGGTCAACTTATGACACATGTGCCACAAGTGGCAAGGACAGCCTGTGTGTGTAGGACAGAAAGCAGAGCAATGGATCAGGCAAGGGAAGGGGATCAAAATGGTACTTGGGGAGGATGTGGGGCTTACCTTGTGGCTCACCTGCCAAAACTGCCCCACATTGATCTAAAGCAACAGCAAAACAAACTTTTACTCCTTCATTCTGGGCATCCTCTTTCATTTTAACACTCCATCCACCCTCACAGTTCCAACTATAGCAAACTCCTCTTGCTACCTAAGCAGCTGTTTGGAACACCACTCCTGCCCAGACCCTTTGGTATAATGATATTAGCAATGGACAAATGCGGTGCTTGGAATAGAGACAGGGGCATCAACAGTAATACACACACTTAGGAGTAAGTAGAACCAGTCAATATTTTATAGACTAAGTGGTCACTGGGTATGTCCAACTGCATTGCAAGACTGAGGGTGACAAAATCAAAAAAATCAAAAAAAACCTCAACACACTCAGAGCTGTTCTGACCCGTCCAACCCTTTGCAAGAGTTAAGACTGTTTAGTATTCTGCTAAACCAACTATTTGTTTGGGAGAGATGCTGGACAAGCTCTCCAACACAAAATGCCTTTCCTTGGACTTGGGAAAGAAGCAGATACAGCTTCAGCAACATGCCAGACAGACACCCAAACTGAGACACAACTCTACTAGTTAGCAGCAGGTAACTCTTAGATGCCGTTTCCAGAGACTTTTGCATTTTCCCTTTAACACCAAATCTAGGCTGGCAAGATGACAAAAAATAAAAAAATAAAACTGCACTTTGATTATATGGAACAATCAGACTTTGCAAGTAGAAGACCAATTTAGCAGTAAAATGATTTTTATAATATTAGGAAGGAATTCTGAAAAATAAGTGAAAGGCTCAGCCCTTCTTCTGGACCATAAACTACCAGCTATCCTGAACTGCTGCTTTGACAAAAGGGTGAGGGCAATTTCCAAGAATGCGCCTAGAATTCTCATGTTTCTAATTCAATGACAGCTCCCCACTCTTTCCTCCACAACACACACACATACCTTGGATGTTTGTTGGATCTCTGATTGCAATTCCAAGACTACTTGGACTCTGTCCTCTCTTAGGATCTGTCAAAAGGAGGCTTTTATATGCTAAAGTGAGTGAAGTCAGCTGTTCATCTGTTACCACCATATACTGCTGTAGTTGTTTCTAAGGGGAAAAAAACCAAAACAAAAGTACAGAGATCTGTATCCTAGGGAGAGGAAAAACAGATCATTGTAACAATCAGAAGTCCACCCCCACCCTTGGTGTCAGCACTTCACTCTGGTCCCAGTGAAGTGGAAGGAAAACATTTCTGTATTTGCTTGTTCTTTCCTTCCCACCCAGCCCTATAGTTCAACAGTTTTGCTGTTCAATCACCCTCTTTCTTCCGCACAAAGCTTTACATTAAAGAAAGTCTAAGTTACACTAAGTCTGCTTATGTCACATTTTAAAAGGAAGTTTCTCAAAAGATTCTTCCTCCTGGTAAGTGTTGCATTTCTACATAATCCACTAAAATAACCACCTCTGATTTCAGTCCTAAGATTGCATATGTAATTCCATCAAATTGTTTCAGTGCTACTATGTATCTCACCTGAGATCTGCAGCAGTTTGCTATTCTAACAAGTCTCACTGAAGAAATGAAGAATCTACTTAAAAACTTTTGGACACCTTACAGCGGATGAAATTCAAACCTCAAATTCAAACCTCAACTGTTTCAGACAAAGAACAAACAATGAAATAATCAACAACAAACACCACTATAACCTCTCCCTCTCAGAGAGAAGGCCCATAGAATTTCTAAGATCCAACCACCAAACAGTAATAAAATCAGCAGATAAAGGAGGATCTATAGTTATCCTTAACCATGAAGACTACATAAAAGAAGCCAACAGACAACTCTCTGACACCATCTACTATGAAAAAATCAGAAGACAAGCCAACTCCCCTTTTCACTTCAAAACCACCATCACATCATTTCTACTGAAACTGTAAGAAAAACCTTCAGACCCTGATCCCTGTACTACCCAGTCCAGTGACTTTTTTACATGCTCCCTAAAATCCACAAACAAGGGAACCCAGGCAGACCTATAATTTTCAACCATGGAACCCTGCAGAAATATCAGGTTTCACTGAATCCATCCTAAGACCCCTTGTCACCCAAGGACCCCGTTTTATCCAAGACACGACAGACTTTCTATGCCTGCCTTACATATCTACAAGAGCAAGATTACAACTCAAAGAAAGACCTCAAGATATTAGTGAACTTATACACTTTATCCTCACACACAACAACTTCAGTTTCAACAACCAACACTTCCTCCAAGCTATGGGCACCAAAATGGCCCCACAATATGCCAACTTTTTTATGGCCCACCTGGAAGATGAATTCCTTAAGAACTGCACCATCAAATCCATGCTATACCTAAGATATATATACGACATCATCATTTGGATTGAAGACCTGCAGTCTCGGATTGATTTCCATCACAAATTCAATTATTATCACCCCTCTGTCAGACTATCTCTTGAATATTCCAGCACCAACATTTCCTTTTTAGACATGATCAATATTCAGAATGGTAAGATACAAACCACCATATACAAGAAATCCATGGACTCACATACTACACAGAACCAGTAATCACCCTAAACACACCAAAAAATCTGTAATATACAGCCAAGCTCTCTGATACCACCAAATTTGCATTTAGAAGAATATCCTCAATCGTCATCTCTCAAATCTCAAAAAGTCTTTCACCCAATAAGGACTCTCCTCCAGAGAGATAGATTGCATGTTTTAAATGGATACCATGTAAAGAATTGCTGCAGCATAAAAAGAAAATCCCCATGAATTGCACACCATTAGTTATGACACATCATCCTTCCCTGGAACCTATACAGAGAATCCTCAGACAACTGCAACCCATACTAGAAGACCCAATTCTTAAAGAGATCTTTCCAGCAGCACCCAGTCTAGCCTTTAAACAAACACTGAACCTCACTAACCTCATCACCAGAAGCAAACTTCCTATGGCCCCAAAGTACACTGAATGGAATCTTATCCAGTGCACTAAATACCCTGATGGAAAATATGTAAGAGAAACCAAACAATAACTGCATATCAAAACGGACGCACACCACAAATCCATCAAAGACAAAAATATCCAATTACCTGTGGGTGCATACTTTTGAAAAGACAATCACTTTCCAATCTCTCAGTTCTAATACTCAAAGGAAATTTACAAAACATCTTTCGTAGTTGAGCCTACTAACTTCACTTCATAAATCTACTGGATACAAAAAATCATGAACTAATTATAGACTTTGGATGTATGACATATTACAACCTACCTGACATCTAATAACCCCAGGTAACCTGGCTGCAGCTGATCAGCTACATTTCTTCACACATTTCCCTTATTTTCTTCCTCCCCTCCTAACTCTACCCATTGTCTTTCAAACTATTACTTATTTGCATTTTTCATAGCCCTGCATGTTGCAAATTAGCTTCTTTTCTACCTTGGAGAACACATAACACCAGCAGAATCTCCCTGTGCCTGAAGAAGGGTGTTTGTGCCCAAAAGCTTGCAAAGAACATTTTTCCAACTTTTTAGTTGGTCTAATAAAAGATACCACATCTGCCCAAAGTACCTTGCCTGCCTATGTCCATAGACCAACATGGCTACAACCAACAATGCTTAAAAACTTTTGGCACATTAGTTTTTCCCTAAGTTCCATGAGCTGTCATGAGAGGAAAGAGTCAACAACTCTTAGTACCTGTGTCGCAATACTTTCTTCCCTGACTAAAAGGATTTCAGCTGTCAGAGCATCAATCAACTCTCTGTGTTCATTCAGAACCCCCTCAAGCTTCTGCTTCATCACCACTTCTTGACGCAGCTGCATCTCACTCTGGAGGAAAAGGAGAAGAAAAGAAAGCACACTCAATACAAGTTCATGTAAAAACTGAGAGGAGATTTAAATCTTGCTATTAAGTTGATCGTTGCTTTTGTTGCCATTGTTAAAATGGAACCAGCTTTTCTGCCCCAAGACTTTTCAACTAATGTTCAACCTGATGCTGCTTTGCTTGTGCTATTGTCACCTTCCCACAACAGCACAAGGAGTTGACATCTGGAGAGACCTCCTCCTGATGCTTCCTTCCCCATGATTTAAAAAACAAAACAAAACAAAACAAAACAAATGAACTACTGGCAGTGTTCAAACTGTCACTTTGCATACCTTCTACCATACTGTATTACAGCATGCAAAAAGTCAATGTAATGGTGATGGCACATGACAATACCCTAATCTTCCTGGCCTTGTGGAGTGATACTGGACCAAAGGCAGGTCCTACAGTTTTGTTTTATTTTTTCTCAGAGGGTTTAGAACAGGATTTATGTTGTTCCTATTTTCTAGTTTCTTTACTGGACACAAACAAGCCTACTTGGGGCGCACCTCATTCCAAGGCAAAGAATTTTGTTGTCCCTATCTCCCTCACCTCAAAGGGTAGGATCTACTCATAAACAATCTCTGACATAAAAGACTATACCACAGACCACACAATATCACATGAAGAATTAAGTAGGGCCCCTTCCACTTGCAGTGAAGAACTACAACCTTTCCCTCTCTACTGATGTAGGCCACTGCCATCTTGTGGTTCATGCTGGTCACAGGGAGGGGAGTGGTATCAGAGGGGAGTGGTATCAGTGCCATCTTCAGCATGTTCAGCATCATGCAGTTGATGCGCCTCCTCGATTCTCCTACTAAATTTTACTGCTCTTGCTCAACAAGTGTGTGACAGGATGTAGCCCAAGACAAACATAGAGAGGTCCTCACTGCAATGTTGTATGGACAGAGTGAGAGCCTAAAGAGGCCTTGTATACAAAAAGGACCACTAGACTGTATCTGCCCTAGACACAGCAGGTGTAGCATCTGGGGTGTTCCCTGAAAGGCTGCCAGACAGTGAATTACAGGATCTGAATCCTAATACTCTGAGAATCTAAGACTATATTTAAAAATGCCACCATATATTTTGAATACGTATCTAAAGTTTTACTTAAAAAGTGCCTCAGTTTCTCCCAAGAACCAACAGCAGTCTATCCTGAATGAACAATATTACAAATTTTTTTAAAACTACAAACAATCCAAAACTCCTAAAGATACTGAGTTTACAAAATGATGTACTCAAGAGTCAAGAGATTACAAAAATTAAGGTTGTAAATTAAACCAAAATGTTTGGTTTAATTCATCTAACCTCCCAGAGCAGTTCAAAGTGTTCTCACCTCTTTGAGGTAGCGCATCAGACGACAGACAGCATTCACTAGTGACAAAGTAAACCCAGTGAGACCCTGACAATTCTGTGTTTTCTGGACCTCGCGGCCTGTACATCTCTCGTATTCCTCCAACTCATTCTCTACGTCACGTATCATGTGATTCAGGATATCCAAGCTGGATGTATTATTGCTTGGGAGGTTGAGGGTGATTGAATTAGAAAGACAATCATTCCTCTTTTGCTTAGATGGTATCTGTGTAGTTTGTTTTCTTTTCACTGAGAGAAAAACAGACAGAATACTTTTACATTCCAGTTGCTTTTTTACAGTTCACAATTAATCTTTGCTTCAAAACAGCACCCAACTATAACATTTGTTTACATTATCTTTCTTGCAAAAACTTGGAATTATTTGCTAGTACCAAGGACAAGGAAAACATGCAACTAACTAATTACCTTCACATCCTAGGTATATGAAAGGAGACCTCTACATGCATTTTGGGGAGCCCTTGCAGAATTAACACAGTTTATAGGTCCAGTTCTTCTGTCACATGGCAGGTTTACAACAAGCATCTTATACTTGTTGAGCCCAAGTAATGTTATTCCCCATATACCACTAAGAAATGAGCCACTAAATTGTGCCTAAACAGATCAAAGATCATCATAGCAGCAAACAAAAAGGCACTAGGGAAAGCATAGAAACAGCCATATAGAAATATATCAGCAGTGAAGTTAGCAGCTTGAAGGATCCCTGTTTACATCCACCAAACTCTTACAGCCCCTTGCTACAAACTTTAGCAGGAGTCAAGCTGAACAGATCTTTTCAGGCACATCAGTCTGAGATTCCTCTGCAAACCAGAGAGTAAGAGTAAAGCAAAGGGGCAGGATGGGACCTGCAGCTTAAATTGTGTCTAGAACCAAACTACCAGCTCTACTCTGGAGGTATCTGCTCTGTCTGTAAAGCTACCTATGATCTGTCAAGAAACAGTTCTGGTCTGACAAACCTGAACAAATCCACGGGACTGGAATTGCTGCTGAAGAAGACTGAAATCTCCCAGAGTCTCAAAACATATGGCAGGCACATCATGGCCCTGACAGTTCAAACATGTTTGTACCTGAATCTGGCTATTTTCCCATAGTGTGTGATGTGGTGTTCCAGGGTGACCAAATCAGCACGTCAGAGGAAGAGTTTGCAGAAGCAATTGCATACAGTCAGCTCCTTGTGGCATTGCACCAGATAACAGCATCACATGGATCTCAGGTCATGTGCACCAAGCTATTAATGCATAAGGACTTGGTTTCCTAGCCAGTCACTTTATAGAAATTACCTCAGTCAAGAGGAGTAAGGGGAGCATTCTTTATGCACAGATTTCAGAAGTGCCCTATCGATGTATGCTCTGAGAGAGAGGAATTAGGAGGAGTTAAGGGGTGAGATATGGACCAAGAAAAAACTAAATGAAAAAGCCCTAAACAAACACGAGCAAAACACCATTCTCCCACCTCAACTCACACAACATTGTCAGGGCCAAAGTTTCAATTTTTAAATATTTTTTAAAAATAACAGTAGTTAAAAATTCAACTGTCCTCCCCATTATTATTGTGGGGGCTAACTACTAACCTGAAGGTAAGAAACAGGCATTCTAGTCTTGCTGTAAGATTAAGCAACAATATGTTTTACACTACAGAGACACTACTGAAATCTCATAACCTTATGAAATAACAGAGCTGAAAGTAACACTTCAAGTGAAGTATGTGCTGTAACCAAGGAAAACAGATGGGATGAGTTTTTTTCCTTTACTTTCATAAAGTTAGCATAACTAACTCCAGTAAATGCTGAAGATCAAAGAGTAACATTAAATGAAAAGCAGGATCTCAATCAGAGCTTCAAGGGACACTGGGGGAAGGGAAAAGCAAATACATTGCTTCAACCATAAATTACTTCAGAGGGTAAAAACTAAACCTTTTCCTGAAGCTTGCTTGTGCTTCCTTGGGTTAGGGTTCAGCACTTGTCTTGCAGTGTAAGGGGAGTCTGGAGCGTGCTCGTCATGCTGCTCCTCATTCTGAAGCCTTGAATGGATTCTCCTGACCACATTAGTAGCATTGAGGGCTGATAAAAAAAAAACCCAACAAATAACATGAGGTACTTTATGAGTGTCATTAATGTATCAAAATATTTCAATATAAAACACATTTAAAGTGCCAGTGCCTTACTTTGCTAACCCAACCCAGTTAGATCTCCAAAACTATACTTGTGCCATTTCCTCCTCCTGCATTTTATTCTGAATAGGATCCTTTTAATGGCCTACTGCCCTTTGAAAGGTAACATCCTGCCAGATCCAACCTGTGTCTTCCAAAGGCAATGAAGCAGTCGTAGGAGTGACAGGTACATTTGTTTCCTGTGATGGGGTAGCTGTTTTCATTTTCTCATCAGCCCACAGCTGGGAGGCTTCCACAGAATTTTCTTTTTTCAGTAAACAGAGAAGCCTACATACAAAATAAGAACAAAGAAAACTATGGGGGTACTGAACTCTGAAGTGACAGCAACATGGACCAACCTTTTTTGCACAAAAAGTGTCAAAATGAGATTGCTCAAACCAGTTTCCTCTTAATGCAAAACCCAAATCCTAGAAAATACCTCTCTCACTGTACTTTACTAATTAAAAAAACCCACAATGTCCAAACATGAACACTTAACTGCCTGCAAACATAGGATCCTTCTAATGCAGCACTGCGTCAGTTCAGACATATGTTGTGGAGACTGCACACCAGTCCAATCTCAACAGAGATTCAAAAATACTAAATTGCTAAAGTGAATGCACCACTAATGGGAGAGTGCAACCTAGGAAACAAGTCTATATAAATCACATTGGAACTTGACACACAACATTCATCATATATACAATACAGCTACAGCAAAATCAGACCATTAAAATGTGGGTGAGATCACAGGTAAATATTACCCAAACTGCTTGAAAACTTATCTTACCAAACAAAACAAGTATAACACCTATTCTGCTTGTAGCATTTCTAAGACATACGCACTCTTCAACTTCAGCCTCCAATTATATGCCACAGAAGTCTAAATCCAAGTCACTAATTAAAGTTAAAAAAACCATTAACAGGTTATGTGATAAATGATGTACATAGAGGATGTGCGATTTGCAGCAGAATTATGTTCATATAAGCAAACATAAGAAATAAATTTAGCTCTTCTTCTAGAATTTGAGGTTCTATGTTAGTGGCAAGATCTTCAGGGCAAAGATTCTGCTGTTGGTCTGATGTGTGAAAAAACAAGGTCTGCTGTGATCTCCCTCTGGCCCTGTTTATCCTCCCTCTACTTCCAATTCCTTTTCTTCCGATTTCTTATACCTCCCTTCCAGGTCTTATGCTTCTTTTTCTTCACTTACCCATTTCCTCCTACCTCCTGAGGTGCTTTGCTTTTGCCCCAAAGGGGTTTCCTCTCTAGGTACAAGCATGCTTCAGCCCCTCTCACCTCCCCCAATCCTCATCCTTAATAAAACAATGTCTAAGCTTTGCTGGCCTGACTGTTACCCCATCTTCCTTTTGTGTTTCCCAGCTTAGGTTAACAGACTCTGTTGTACACAATTATTATTTCAAGGTCCCTCAATCAAGCACCACTCTTAATCTTTTGGGATCTGACTTCTGGTTCCTTCATTACCATGAAACACCTCGAAGTTTAAAAAATAAATCATTCCATAACCAAGCCCTATCCCATCCACACTGTATTTGACATTTCTGCCCCAGTCAAGGTGGCTGATAACCCTGTTCTTGATGTACAATCTGTTTTAAACTCACAATTGTTTTCTTTTGGGTCAATCTGATCACAACTTCTTTTTTTTTACTCTGCTTCAGTCTAGTGGGGTCCCACAGAGACCCATTCTTGCTCCCATCCCTATTCCTTTAAAACTGCCATCTCCAAGTGTTTTACTTACTCTTATGACTTTGCCCACCCACACAATTCTGCAACTCCACCTATTGCTTTTGTCTTGTGGTAGTGCCAAAAGGTCTGAAGTAGGGCTTTGATGCATTAGGCATTATACATGACACAGCAAGAACACCTGCCCCAAAAGCCAACAATGCAAGTGTGAGACAGTGGAGGAGCACAAATGAACACAGAACAACGTAGTATAATGACTAGAAGTCATGACATGTCAAACGCCTTGCCAATATTAAGGCCCAGATCCTCTCACATCTACAGGTACCCAAGTGTCATCCTATTCCACACTGCTTGATTCCTGGAAAGACAGTTAAGGCAAAGCATAAATGGGTCCTCCTCCCGATTGCTACTTTTAATGGCATGATTTGAAGGATAAGGTGATGGCATGTAACCAAGGTAGGTGAGTTAACCCTTTTTCAGGAACTTGAGCAGGGAAGAATAGGATTGCACTCCAGCATGTAACAGGTGGAATAGGATCTGACCCTAAGTGTTTTTGAAGAAACTGAAGTAATGGTGAGTTTTTAAAGAAACATTTGAAGGAAGATACTGTAGAAGCTTTATAGATATTTATGACAAAACCTCTGCACAAGGGACACGAAGGTATTTGGTTACCTACCTGTGTTATGTGAACACTAGGAAGATAGAAATTCTAAGACATTCCTGGACACATACACTGACCTGTCTGTGTCAATGCTGGACTTGTAGTTCAGAAACTCATTCTGTTCGTCTGCACTGTCCCCTGAATGACAAGTGGAGGAGCTTTCCCCTTCTATTTCATTGAGAGCCTGTTGCAGCAGAAACAAACAAACAAAATAAAAAAAAATTAATCCAACAGAGACCATCTCAGAGCAAGTTCAATCCCTCTTTTGGGAAAGAAGCAGGGGAAGTGAACATACTTTTGCCTCATTTTCCCACCTCTAATATTGTATAAAAGTATGCATCTAAGAGCGTGAACATGGAGATAAGATTGTTAATATTTGTGAAGCACTCCATTACTATAGCAATGCACCCGCAAAAACAAGCAAAGGAAATGAGTAAATCAGAGCTTGCTTTGCATGGAGTGCAGTGATGATAACAATGGCCACACACTGAAGAAAAAGGATAAAAAGAAATATTAAGCAGCTGCCTCATCCCCTGACTGCTGTCCATCTTATCATTAAATGAAGTAGGTGTTCCATAAAAATACAACATGTGGTCATGCAATCAAGAACTACTGCCTAACTTATACACACAGTGCACAAGACAGACCAAACTGACAACCTTAATTTGAGTATGTCTAAACTGTCAAATGCCCAACTCTGCAACCTAAATCTCATGATTTTAATGAACTTGTACCTAAGACACAAATGAATTGCATTTCCATCATGTGCAAAAGAGATAAGAGTTACCACAGTGATATTTCACTGTGGACAAGTCTGAGGCAGCTTAGTTCAATATTATAGCTTTACTCTTGTGCGTCTACATTACACCAGGACTTCTGGCTGGTATTTTTGGGAATTAGGATATCATTAAGGGCTGGGCAACTATCTTCCCTTGGAGAAACTCAGCATATATCATATGCAAGCAGAGATAATATATACCATGCATTCAAGTCAAAGATGTTGAAGAAAAATCCAGGAAACTCATACCTCAACTGTAAAGAAAACTGACTGGTACAGCAGTACTGGCATACAACTTATAATACCCTATTTACCCAAATCCAAAATGACTCTTAATTTAAGACACTCCCCCAATAATTAGATTCTAGACATGGAAAATTTATACATTTGCTATACTTTTCCATGAATCTAATCTTAAATTTGTCCATCCCAACTTTGCAGCAAGACAAGCAGCAGCAGCAGGCGGGCAGGCAGTGGGGGAGTCAAGTGGCTTGACCACAGCCCATCCAAACTACCACTTGCCCTCCTGCTGCCTTTCCCCCTGCAATGCCTGCCTCTTACCATAGGCCCTGTGCTCCCCCTGCACCTTCCTCCCTGCCACTTGCTCCCCCTGCTTGCCTCCCCACCCCCCGACCACTTGGACCCTTTTCATACCTCCCCATGCCTACATCCCCTGGCATCTGCCCCCCCACCCCATACAGGTCCCCCTCATGGCACCTCCCTGTCACAGTTGGCTCTGGCTGGGCCCCACTCCGTTCCGGGGCACAGAGTACATGCTGCCTCTGGCTCCTGCCCAGCCAGGCAGCAGCAGTTACAGTGGTGGCAGGTTTGGCCCTGATCCTGGGCCAGAGCTGCTGCCACCACATACCCACTTCTCCTTGACTTATATTTAAATATAAGATGAGGAGTTTTCCCCCCCATCCCGTGCTGAATGGTGGGGGGAACCTAGTTTTGGATTTGCACAAATGTTAAATTATGTATATGCACAAGATACAATGACATAGATTACTACAGACTCATGAGAGTAAGACTACACATTTAGGTAGCAGAAATACTTTTATTCCGAAACACTACTGGCTACCACTGAACTTTTCTGACCAGCAGATCTCGAAGAGAAACTTCTGCTTGTTCTCAACCCAGAGTGACTATTTTTGGTATGGATGAAGATGTCCATGTTATCAGGGGGAAAAAGGGACACTGAAATCTATTCACAATTTTTAGAATACTTAAAATGCTCACTTTAAATGTTCAAGATGCAATATATGTAGGCCCTGCTAAAACTGCAGTTAGAAATAGTTCTTGACTGATAGGTAGTACACTCAAGGTGCATCTACATGAGCTATTAAAGTATTAATGCATCTGAAAACTCAACACAGTTTGTGCTGGTGTTTATTTCTCCAACGTGCAGCATTTACATGTGCATGCAGGACTGCAGCACATTTTGCTGGGGTGACACAGCTCCCACTGGCAGGGGATCCAGGGGGTCAGCCTGCCTCCCCAGTCCAGTTCTGGGCACTGCACTTCAAGAGGGATGTGGCTAGCATTGAGAGGGTCCAGAGGAGGGCCACTTGCATGGTCAAAGGGCAGCAGGGCAGGCCCTACGAAGAGAGGCTAAAGAACCTGAACCTATTCAGCCTCCACAAGAGAAGGCTGAGAGGAGATCTAGTGGCCATTTACAGACTTACCAGGGAAGACCAGCGAGAACTGGGGGAGGCTCTGTTCCCCCAGGCACCACCCAGGGTTACCAGGAATAACGGCCACAAATTGTTAGAGAGAAGGTTCAGGCTGGACATCAGGAGACATTACTTTACAGTTAGGGCGCCAGGCTCTGGAATGGGCTCCCAAGTGAGGTGGTGCTCTCTCCTACCTTGGGGGTCTTCAAGAAGAGGCTGGACAGATATTTGACTGGAGTGATATGACCCTACACCCATTCCTGCCCAGGGCAGGGGGTCAGACCTGATGATCTGTTTAGGTCCCTTGCACTATGATACTGTAATACTAATTAGCTCCTCAGTAAAGCAGCTACATGTGCAGTGCTATTAGGCCACAGTAAACTATTTAACTCTGCCATAGGGCAGTACTTTCTGACACAAGAACCATCCTATCACAGAGTTAGTTAATACACCGAAATATGCCACAGCCAGACCCCTCCACAGCACGTTGAGCCAGGCAAATGCTAGGGCTACTCGCACGATTTAAAAGGTTATCTGCCTAAGCTGACAGTGTCTTTAGTGGCTTATATCATGTATTTTCAAGAGAATGCAGGCCACTAAACGTGGTCAGAAGTCACTTTCAATCTAAAGTTAATCAGTTCTATGTAACTTCTGTATTTAAAAAATAGGGTAACATAAATGAAATCAGGGTAATTCAACATAAAAGTTGATACTTTGTGTACACAGGTTGGGAATTCATGCCAAAATAAACTCTTCTGTGTAAGTTTCTAAGTAGATGCAATGTTAAGCATGAGTTTTAAAACTACACATAGCATAACAAGACAGCTTACTTAAGCTTGCTTTAGATCGCTAACTTCGAATTTCCTAACTTCTGTGTGAATGAAACCAGCCATAGAACTCTCCATAACACAGTGCCATTGCATTCGCTGTCCTGAAATGCAGCCCACACACAGAGTACCTTACCTGGGAATCCATGACAGACTCACTGAGGATGGAAAGCTGGGTGGGAGGATCACGTTTTTGTATAATGGGACTTCGGAAGTATTCCAGGTCACAGTCTGGAGCCATGGTTACATTAGGGAAACCTAAAGCAGACAGAGACAGTCAGGAAATCACAGAACACAAATGGGCTTGCGGCAAGCAAAAGACTGTTTACAGGGCATTACCGCTGGTCCCACTCCTACCACTATCTCATGACTTCCCCACCAGCAAGTAAGCACCTTCTCTTTCTGCAGCAGTTCGTGCAAGTGAACAGGAAGGTGAATGTCACTTCTGTGTAACTCCTAGCAACCAGCCACAAGGTTACATTACAGAGTCCTGGGAGTGTAATAATGCTGTAGTCAGGGAAACTTGTGTTCATGCCAAGACAAATGGTAATTAAAAGTGAAAAAGGGAAATGGCAGTTTATAGAGAGAGAGAAATAAAGATCTAGAACCTGAATCAAAGGAGCCCACCATTCTCCTTGATAAGGCAATACCCTAAAGGTAGATCATGAGCAAGGGAACAACCTCATTCATACATAAGTGACAAACCATAAATGGCAGCCGAGACTACGCACCAAGGCCATTCAGGGACAATAAAACATGATCTACCCTACCAAATCAGACCTTAGATCCTTCAAATCAAGCATCTTAACTCTAAGAGTGACTGGTACTGCACGTTTCAGGGGAATGTGTAAAAACCCTAAGAGGCTGATATAGGATAATTTGCCTCCCCACACTAGGTCTTATCCTGATCTATAGTATTTTGTTTGAGTTGGTTCTCCTTTGCCCTACATTAACAGGATCAGTTGTGTTATCTTACCTACCAAAACAACAAAACTAGCCAATAAATCAAAATATACCTTGTACAAGCTTGTGAAGCAAGACTATATTTATAAAGCAAGTGTTGTAATCTTAAACAACCTTTTATACAGAGGAGATGATTTACCTGCGTGTCTGCGAGGAGCATCCCCAAACAGGTCCTTCACCACAGCCATGGCCTGATCAGACCTTTCCAACACATCTTGCAGCTGGTACTGGTCAGATAGAATCTGAAGGGAAGCACAGAACAAGAGATATTGCATAGCATTAGGCACAGACAGATTTCCCCAAAATGAGGTTGAGGAGATGGCTTATGAAGAGGGATTTGAGTATCATTGTTTTCAGCAGTTAGTTGCAGAATAAGCAGCCAACAAATAAGGGTTTAATTACATGTACAGTACAAACTTGCACCCAAGATTGAGAGGCATCAGTCAGAATCTAGAAAAAACAAAAGACCCAATTTTTAAAGCAACTAGAATTATTACACGTGTCTGTCAGAAAACCAGGATTTATGGTAAGTAACTAATTATTATTATTGCCCCCACAACAACAGACTTGATCCTTTTTTCTTCTTACAACTCGAGAAATGCTTATGTCAAATGATGGACGTAAGCCAGAGATAAGCTCTGTAAGCAGCATGAGAACACAACAAAAGTGGCCTAATATATGAAACCTTTCAACCAGTACCAAAGAATTGCTGTTCAACAGCAGCAAGCCTGTATGCAAACTACCCAGCATCTAGCTTCTCTTTTCTTACAGCAAGATAAATGAGTAGTGCACAAAGCAGTGTCCAGAACCTCCAGGTACCTGTCAGCATCATAGATTCCTCTAAAGCATGATTGTTCAATTGGCAGCCTGCAGACTACTTCAAAGGGGTGAGCCAAGAGCTCCTACCCAGCCACCACTCCCTCCACTGCTTCTGCTGCTGCTTCTGCTTTGGGACAGGACAGCACAGTGGCAGGGGACCTGCCCATGTGATAGCAGCATCAAGAGGGAAGCTCATATAGTGATGGAGAGAGCTGCAAATGGTGGGGGGTCCTGGGGAGCCTGTGCAGCTTGGGGCCCCCATAGCATGCAGCCTATGTGTTTTGCAGCCCAGGGTCTGCAATCAGTGCAGTGTGTAATCTCCAGATATTCTGAAGTTGGTCAGCCCTGCTCTAACAGTTTAGATCAGGGGTAGGCAATCCCCAGCACATGTGCCAGAGCATGGCATATGAAGGCATTTTGCTTGGCATGCACACCTTGGGGAAGTGGCCGGTGCTGGGCTGCCACAAGGATCGTGCCCCTTGTCACTCCCCTGCCGTCTACCCCGGCACGCCAACATATTACAAGTTGAGGCTGTGGATTTTTTTGGGCACTCTGCCCAAAAATGTTGCTGACCCCTACTTTAGATTATGGGAAGCTGGATGTGGAAGTTCCGATTTCTGCAAAAAATTCGCCAACCCCATCCTTAAATGAAAAGGCTATTATGAACATTTAATTCTCTGGACCATTCTTCTAGTATAGGGATTCCCAAACTTTTTTATTGTGAAACCCCTTCCCCATTCACCAGCTGCCCAAAGGCCCCTACCAGCATACACCTTGTATTTTAACCCCTTAAATGCCAATTATTATTATAATGAAAATTAAATCTGCCATTACACAATTTCTCCCACATACCCCACAGAGATGTCTTGTGTATACCATAGTTGGGAAATGCCTGTTCTAGTTCATCACAATTCCCTAGTTCAAGACCTTGAAGATGGTCTTAAGGGACCTCAACAGGTTAAAATCAAACTCTCAGTAACCCTCTATCTCCTTTCCTGGTTTATGCAGGCTGATGTACTCGTCTAAGACCCCTCTTAAAAATCCAAGATAAGTCCTATGAAAACCACGGTAAGCCTTTTTGTCAAAAGGATTCACAGTCTCTAGAGGAGATGCGACTAGGAAAGTAAGATCAATTTTCAGATCATCCTCTGTCTGAAAATTAATTCTGTTGTAACCAAAAGGGAAGATAACCCCATAGTCCTTTGCTCTTCTTCCAGAGACAGGAGGGGAAAGGAAAATCCATGAAGTCCATCACGGATGCCTTATGGAGAAAAAGTATTTTCCAAGTATGCTAGCTACTACTTGATGAAGACTACTGGAAACCCTAGGACAGCTCAGGTACCTGGAGAGAGTCCTTATAGCTCCAATGAATCAGCACTGCTAATTTGCTGATAAGCAAATCATGGCCATCTTCATCTGCTGCTTCCTGCAGCACCAGACAGTTCTGTTCGGAAAAAGGCTACATACATGATAAACAAATATACCTTGAAACAACTTGGGTCATTTTGCAGACTAAACCCAGTAAGTTATATGGAGAGCTAGCCCTATGCGGCTAGAGTTTCCATTTTTAGAGCCCCACGAGATTTAATCTTTTCCTTCAATTTGTTCAATATCAGGATAGAACTGTCAGGAAAGCTGGTCACAGAAAAATCAACATGCTAGCAGTACCCAGGGAACATTTGGCTTTACAGTTCCTTTGCCTCACAGCTAAGCAGAGCCATATCTCAGCTCTCTCACTGCCCTGGAAGAATCAATCAGCCCTTGGATGAATTGGCTAGGTGAAGCTGAGACCTGGCAACACTGAGAGGAAAGCTGGTTGTTACCTCTGTTCCACCTTTTTCTCCTCTGAAACTAAATATCACTGTGGTAGGAGTAACAACCAGTCTAACAATCTAGATCTTTTAAAGCCTTCAGAACTACTGGATGGCCAAAATGCTGGGGCAGCATCCACATCTGCCAAATGCCAAGAGGTGATGCCCAGCTGATGAGATTCAGACCTGGCTACAGTGAGCCAGGTATTCATGCCATTCAACTTTAATTACTGAAACTCAAATCTATAAAGCCACAACACCCTGAAAGGGCTCCAGCTAGTACAGAATGAAGCAGCCTGCACCTAGCAACACAAGTTGCTATTAGCACATCACTTTAGTTTTCCCCAGCAGATACAGACTCTTGTTCAAATATTTGGAATCTACCCAAACAAGGGCCAGAGCTTCCCAAGAATGTACTTGTTCTGTGACTATGGCCTGTCACAACAGACAGCCTAAAGGAACCATGAAAGGTCATCCGAAATGGGGAGGTACAGACATACAGAACCACTGAGTTGGAACGGACTCCAAAGTTCATCTGCTTCAAACTCTGCATCAAGTTGGGAATATTATTACTAAATCATCCCTGCCAAATGCTTATCCAGTCTCCTTCTGAACTCCTCCAACGAAGGATGTTTCAAAACTTTCCTGGCATCTAATCTAAGTCTGCTTTGCTGTATTTTAAACCCACTTCTTCATATCATGCCTTCTACAGCAGGGGAAAACTGCTTTTATAGCAGGCTTTCAAATATGTAAAAACTGCTATCCCATCTCCCTGCATCAATCTCCTTTCTTTCAAACTAAAATGTGCCCTGTTCTTCCAACCTCTTCTCATATGGCTTGCTTTACAATTCCTTCAGGATCCTCAGCAACTTTCAAATCCCTCTTAAAATGAGAAACCCAGAACTGCATTCAATATTCTACATGAGGCCTAATCATCTCAGCGCAGAGGAAAAAAAAAGCCTTCCATAGGGCTGCAGCTAACTTCTGCAAGAGACGGTACTCATGGGCGTTCTGCTTAGAAGCAAGCACAACACTTATCTGAGTTGGCTTCCTGCCAAATGTCTTTTCCTGGGCAGAAACTAACCATGAACAAAAATGCAAGTGATTACTTCTAAAAACTGGGAAAGAAGACATTTATTTCTAAATGCTCGAGAGAAATTCAGATACTTCTATGTTCCAATTCACCACAATAAAATAGACAGTGTATCTAGGGAAGCTGCTTTTATTTCGAACTGCGAGCGTCACTTCAGATGTGCCCAATGAAAAAAGAAACAAACTGCTTCTTTCCTCACACAACTAATCAAAAAATTCCACTTCACACTCCTTGTTAATTATAAAAGTTGGGCTGAATGATCTAATAGGGTGAGAGGGATAAAGACTTATTATAAAGGCAACTGACATCTTCACTGAAGGTCCCCAATAACAAACCATTCCATACTGGACATTTGCTAAAAATGCCATCAGTCTTATTTAAAAAAATACAAATCAGTAAGTAATCAAGAAGTGTTGCCCCATCTATCCAGCTTGTATTATACTGCTCATTTTGAGCCCTAGTTATATATCACACTAAATCTGCATACTTTTGTAGCTTTCCTTATATTTAGTTTGGCTACGTGTTAACTAGATACCTTTTTTGATTTCACCCTGCAAGTCAGGTCTTCCAGACCACTATTCAACTGAACTGCTCTGCACTACAACTGTACTGTCCTTTTACTGAGGTAGTGTCCACATATTAAATGTGTGTATAATATTATCTTTCTGTTGTAAGACATGCAGCTTCTGTAAAAGGAGACAAAACCCGAATTAAGCATTTTTGGAGCCACAATGACAATTTAAACTCCTAGTTTATTTGTTTTCATCCTCCCCTCTAGTTCTTTTCAGCTTCACTGCTTCCCAAGATTCCCTCTCCCACTCAGCCCTTGTATTTCAGCTCCCCACAGATTTGTTAGCATTTGCTAGAATGAAGCAGAAAAGAACATAATATTATCCTACTATACAGACCTCTTCATATTTCTTCCCTGGCTTCACTAGCAACTTCAGATTAGTCTCATCATTAACATGCCACTTTGTCTGCTCCAGATCATTTGGAAAGATGATTAAATCAGACTAGTCCTAACATTGCTACTGGCAGGTACCCACTAAACACATGTCCCTGGCTCAATATACTAATATTTATAATCTAATTGTTTTATGTTATTAGAGACATATCGTGTTATCTAAGCATTTACAATCCCTCCTCAGTAAGAGTCTGAAACCAGACGACACTGTAAAATCAAAATGTGTCTTGTACCAAGCACTCCCAATTCAACTGTTTTGCCATTTTTAATAAAAAAAATCATACATCTTTCTTTGATCTACAGTCAGAAAGGAACCACACTGGTGATCTCTTCCTTATCTCATTTCTGCCCCCTCCAAATGGAGAAGTGACAAGGGACCCGGGATAGGCAAGATCTCACAGCACCAGACTGAAAGGCCAGCAAGACAACTGAACAGACTAACCAACCTCTGCAATGGAAGACAGAGGGAACGTTCACTTCATCATCCACAACAGTATAAATCTTCTGCCATTCACCATTGAACAGAACTTAAGCTACAGGTCTCCCACACCCCTTTCTTCCAGCAGAGCAGAGGGTACCGATATTGCAAGCAATGGCAGTAGATTGTATTCTTCCTTCCTTAGAGCTGTTAGCATGTCTTGGTGATGACAATCATATAAACATGTGGCTATTCTTCTATACATTTGTATATATAAGACTAGACTTATTAAAAAGTTTCTCTCAAAGAGGCGTCCTAGAGAGCAGATTAAGATGGAAAACGGAAAAGTCACCAAGGGGTAGAAGAACAATAAAAAAAAACTCACAGAAAACACTTTCTTAATCATTAGGCTTCCATTTCTGAATTGTGTAAGTCAGAGAGCAGTTTATGTTTCTAGCAACCTTCAAAACCTTCTGGACTGCTTCCCTCCAAATGCATTTTTCATAGTTTCATAGTTAGTAGTGTCAGAAGGGACCTGAGCAGATCATCAAGTCCAACCCCCTGCCATGGCAGGAAAGAGTACTGGGGACAAATGACCCCAGCAAGGTGATTGGGGTTTTTTGTTGTTCTCCCGCCCTGGCGGGGGGTCGGGCTAGAAGATCTACTAGGTCCCTTCCGACCCTTAATCTATGAATCTATGAATCTATGATTGTCTAGCCTTGTCTTAAAGACCCCCAGGGTAGGAGCCAGCACCACTTTGCTTGGAACTTGGTTCCAGATCCTAGCTGCCCTGACAGTGAAGTAGCGCCTCCTGATGTCTAATCTGAATTTACCCTCTGCAAGCTTGTCACAGTTATTTCTAGTCACTCCTGGTAGTGCTCGGGGGAACAGGGACTTCCCCAGTGCCTGCTGGTCCCCTCTGACTAGTTTGTAACAGGCCACCAGATCCCCCCTCAGCCTTCTCTTGTGGAGGCTGAACAGGTTCAGGTCCCGTAGCCTCTCCTTGTAGGTCCTGCCCTGCTGCCCCCTGATCATGCGAGTGGCCCTCCTCTGGACCCTCTCCATGTTGTCCACATCCCTCTTGAAGTGTGACGCCCAGAACTGGACGCAGTACTTCAACTGCAGCCTGACCAGCGCCGCACAGAGGGGGAGGATCACCTCCTCGGACCTGCCAGAGATGCATCTGTGGATGCATGACAAGGTGCGGTTGGCCTTCCTGACTGCATCCCCACACTCTTCCTTGCAATAGGAATGGGTCCCAGTGCACTCCTATCCAGCTACTTGGTACTTTATGGTATTTTGTATACTTGCCTAGGAATTAATTGTTTTGGAACATTTCATTACCGTGTATTTGGCAGTCTGTTGTAAAAATCTGGAGAGAAGATCTGAGTGCTTCAGGTGCTTATTAAAATTTTACACCAAGCATATGCATATTTTCGCTAACACATTTTATTTGTAGAGAACAGGGTTTAAAACAGAGTTCAGGTTATGTCACTGCATCTTAAATATAGTAATTTTCTTCTGTGCTAAGCTGCAATGATCTTGATGATATCAGATACAGGTTTCTTGATGTTTAATCTCCCAGCTGAATTTGTAAAAGGAGCAAGAGAAGGTCTCTTGTAATTACCCTGAAATTGACAGGCTTACTAAGCTGTAGTGATCTCAATTACCAGGTGTATACTGCTTGTCAACACCATACTCCAGCAAAAAGAGCCTTCTTTGCCTAGTCCAGCTGTCATTTGTACAATTGCTGATGGTGACTGAAAGTGAATGAGTAGTACAATTTGAGTTTGCAGAGGGAATAATTTTCAGCATGGAAACAGGAGAATAATTTCAGTTAGTGTGTCCTAACTGGCTGCACTGAAAACTCAGAACTAAGCACAATAATGTTAGCAGAGTGCTTAAGACAGGGCCAAACAGCAAAAAACTAAATTCAATTCCCAGCTGAATACTGTTACTAAAGCACCTGCCAGGAACTACAACTCCTCAGGCCTTGTTTTGCCAATTTTTTCCCACTGAATTTCTCCCTTTTTGCTCCTCCTCACTCTCTTCTTTCCTTTAAATAAATCCAGCCATAGCAGGTGCAGAGGCTCCCCAAGCATAAGAATTATTGCATTTTGACTAAATAAGGAGGCATTTAGCAGCTGCGGTAGGATGAGAAGCATGCATAGGATGCATGTCCCATGCACAGCTTGGAGTTTAGTTCTGCTAAAATCTGTACAGTGCCACATGCAGGACAGAAAGGACAGGGCACAGAGAGCTGTAACAGAGCACCACTTGGGGGAGGATTCAGCCAGGGCAGGGAATTTTGGCCTGCACTTGAGGACAACTGTCCAGTGCTATTACAGATCCTTTGTAGAGGAGAGGAGGAAGTGGCAAAGTATTTGCTTCTTGCTACTGGGAAACAAGTAGTTTACGCTGAAGGTCCTCACCTCTCGCATGAGGGCCAACTTCCTTTTGTCCAGGGAATCAGGAGCCCCATGCCTCTGCTTCTTTATTTTTCTTTTCAGTGCTTTCTCTTGTAGCTCCAAGTGCACCAACGCTTTATTCTTTGACTTATGTATCTCATGGCGTCGCAACTACATAAACATGAAAGAAAACCTGGTTCAAAAATCAAGGGATAAGCTAAAGTACTATTACAGGCAGCAGGTTAAGGTCAACAGACTTTCTTATTTTAATGTTACCATCTCATGCTTTGGGTCCCAGGAAGTCAGGATAAATATCAGTGACATCAGAATGTCACCTACGATGGCGAAAACAATAAGTCATTTCATAAAACAAAAAGGGAAGGAGATGCACATAAACATATATTATGTTAAACATATATTATATGCACTTTGTTTATCTGCCCTGTATCAGTGAATGGATGAGTGTTTTTTACAACAATAAAAAAAACATCACACACTCTACATTAAAATTCAAGCTAAGACTTATCCTTGGAGTTTTTAATCTGTGCATCACAACACAGTGAAAAATATTCTAGATATACACAGTAGGAGATATATCAGAAAGGCAGTTAAACTGTCTTTTAAAGACATTACATAAAACAGGACTGTTAAAAAATAGGAGGATGCTCTGGATACAATTGTCATGGTTAAAAAAAGTGGGGGGATGGGGGATGCCGGATAACAAAATATGCCAGTTAATTGAGCAGCTGTGGCTGCCGCTTCTCCCACCACATCTGGGGCGTCCCTCCACCCCTCCCACAGCATCGCCACCCCTCCTGCGGGCTCCGCACAGCCTGTTATGCCCCCGGGCCGTGGGGGCTTGGCAGTGTAAGCTGCTTTGCCCCAGGCCATGGGGGCTCGGAGTAACCGGAAGTGCCACGGTGGCCACTTACAGTTTCACTTTTCCTTACAAGCTGGCATGCTGGTTAACAGACCATGCTGAATTGTAAGGTGCTGGTTACCAGAGTTTACTGTACAGATTTTAAACTTACTATGTCCTCAGGAGTTGCCTGGTGCACTGTTAAATCATGGACAGTACTCTGTGGAATAAATAAGGGTACACATCAAACATAAGAACAGAAACAGACACAGGCATAAAACTTAAGAAAAAAATCTTTTACAGTTTTACTCTTTAAGTTACCAAAATAATGAGTTTGGTTGGTTTAGAAGTACGTGTTTGTTTACAGAGCAGAAAATGCAAGAGAAAATCTGGTAGAGATTAGTTTACAATTCTATACAGCATTCCAACAAAAAACAATTATACTGAAAAATGAAGTTTGCACTCAAGAGATGGGATATGGCGATATTAAGATAACCTCTGAAGCCTTCACTCTGCTTTCTTGTGCATACACACAATTACATTATCTTATTTAGTTATGTGATCAAATTGCTTCTCAAAGGGAAGAGAAGTTAGGGGTAAGGCATTTATCTAGAAATTGGGAGACCTGGGTTAAAGTCCTGGCTCCTCCACAGATTTTGGTAAATCACTTAGCTTCTGAACACCTCAGTTACTCAACTGTAAAGCTGGACTAAGAGCATTACCCTACCTCACTGCAGTATTGCAAGATATGATATTAAAGCACAGCTGTCACTGTGCTGGTATAGCTCCAGAATTCAGGCAGTGGACACTAATGTTCCTCCCACTCCTTTTCTCCTGCTGCTGATTTAAGTTACCAGCAAAACTGAAGACCCCAAATCAGCAGCAGGTAAAAAGGTCAGGGGAGCAAGCAGTGGGTTAAACCCCTGGGTCTTCGAGCCTTGCCAAAGAGCAGTTCCAGCCACCATGCAGGCCACAGTTTAACTCAGGAGTAGGCAACCCCTGGCATGTGTGTCAGAGTGTGGCATGCAAAGGCATTTTTCTTGGCACTCATGCCTTGGGGAAGGGGCTGGGGCTGTGTTGCCACAAGAAGCATTGGGCCCTTCACAGCTCCCCCACTGTCCCCTGCTGGCACACCAACATCTTACAAATCAAGGTTGCAGGTATTTTTGGCACTCTGCCCCAAAAAGTTGTCAATATTTGGTTTAACTCCTTGTACATGGCTCACAGGGCAGCCCTGTATTAAAGAATGTAAGGCACCCAGGCGATGCGGGTAATATAAGTTCCTTGCTAAGAAATAATTCAATACAATTTTCAACACAAGCTCACATACATTTTAATGACAGAGGCCTTACGAGATGCATAAGCGAGTGAATGAATCAGGGCTTCATAGCATGTACTTCACTAATTATGCAAGATCCAAAATATTCTGTAATTAGTTTTGCCTATGTTTTGATCCAAGCTCCCTGGGTTTTCAGGGTGCAAAGATGCAGCAGGTTGGAAATTCTAAAGCATTTTTAGAGAAGTAGAAAGAACAGTGTAAATAAATGAATTATATCCTGTACTTTCATGTATAATACAGTTACTATGCTAACCCCAGTGCAATTTAAGCCTTTAGTGCAGGGGCGGGCAATTATTTTGGGTGGAGGGATGCTTACTGAGTTTTGGTAAGCCATTGAGGGTTGCATGACAGGCTGCCAGGGGCAGCTAAATATTAATTTTCTAAATTTTTTAGGGGCCCTGTGGGCTGGATAGAATGGCCTGGCGGGCCACATCTGGCCCACGGGCTGCATTTTGCCCACCCCAGCTCTAGTGCACTGAAGAACTGGGTTGCAACCTTTTGCAAAAATTTGACAGAGGTACAAGGAAAAAGAAGCATGCTGTGAGGCAGGGTACAATTCTGTACTTGGGGGCTGTTTTTGTATTTTGGGACAGGGATATTCAATGACTACAAAGCTGAAGTGCTTCTGTGATTAGCACTGAAAGTTTTAAATGTCAACTGATGTTACCATGGGTAGGCTTCAATCTTTATCTAGAGTTTATGCAGCATGAAATGCAACATTCTGCTATTGTTTCAGGCTGCCTGTATGTAGGTATATACAAGTAGCATCAGTCACACTAGGCTCTCTTTTAGAAGATTCTCTGCAGAATAGGCCCAATTCACCATTACCCAACTTGTTTAACCCTCAGATTTCAAAGTCATAAAATCTTTTGCATTCATTTCCCACTAATGTAAGCCACTAGACGGATAAATACCTCTTTCCTTTCTTTTAGTGCAGATGCTTAGATCCCAGGGACAGGAGCTGATTTTGCAAGTTATGACTGTGAAGTCAGAGCAAATGGGACCTTACTGGGCATGTCTACATGTGCAATTAGGGGGCACAAATAAACTCTGGGGCTTATTGGTCCTGAGTTTTTTGATTCTGGAGATGCCATTTGAATGGAGCCTGGTTGGATAAGTCCTGGCTGGCAGGGGACCCAAGGGGTCAGCCTGCCATCCCTGGGCTGCTCCAGCAGGGCTTCTTGTGCTGCAAGGGGGCAGGCTATCTTAGTGCAGGGCTAGCCAGCAGATAGCCCCCATGCTGAGGAAGCCTGTGCTCCAGGCAGCCACTCTGCCGTACATGGAGACTGTGGAGCAACCCTGGGTTGGCTGTTCCCCCCGCCTCCATGTGCTGCACCCCAGTCACGCCCCCTGCAGCACATGGAGACTGGGTTCTTACATGCTCACATCTCCATGTGCTGCAGAGCAGCTGGCTGGGGTGCAGCGCGCCTCAGTGAGGGCTGCCTGCCAACTAGCCCCACACTGAGGCACCCTGTCCCCCAGCTGGCCACGATAGTGTCTACATATGTGCTGCTGAACATGAAAAAAACTTGGCAGCAGTGTAGTCTTGTATTTTACAAGACTACCCTGCTGTGGAGTTTATTAGTTTTGTATGTTTACTGAGCAGTCAATTAGTCAACTCTGCAGTAAGCGTCTTGCCTCTGCAGTAAGCATCTTGCCTAGACATGCTCACTGATAACACAAACACTGCAATATAACAGAAACAAAAAGCAGCATGAGGCTGTACATCTACATTTCCTATAGGCCATGATGAAAAGGTAAATCATCCCCAGTCACATGCTGTGTATACTGATCAGACTAAAGGAAAATAGTGGTTACTTCAGCATAAACAAACAAAAAAGAGGGTGAGAGTGAGCAAGGGCCATTATCTTCCTAACTTCAACTGTTCTGGTGTTAAGGCTATTAAAATTATAGCATTTTTTATAATGGGAAAACTATTTTCCTCCTCCCCTACACTTTGTCATTCAAAGAGAGGGATTGCTTTACTTCAAACTTTCCCAAAAATTCATATTGACAGCAGAGATCACAGATCTGAAAATGTTTGGTCTCAAAATGACCACACTGGAAAGGTTGGAGCAGGAAATGAGAAACACATAGAATAAAGGCATTAGTGCAACCCCAAATAAAAATGGCACCTGCACACCTACTCTAAGACAGCAGCCGGTGTTTTAATTTGTGTGCAGGTCTTTAAAGAAGATCAACTTGGTATCCAGACTTCAAGCAGATTTATTTTTATCCCAATTCCAAGAATACTTAGCCTTGCCAGTTTATTTAAGACTGCTATTGTGTATTAATAAGCTGCATGGCAGTCTGTCATTTGAAGCCTTTCGATCAGGGATATAAAACATACAGCCTGTGGGCTGGATCCAACCCATGGAGCCTTATGATCTGGCTGTGGGTCTCTGGCTTGACCCTTATGCTCAGCTCCTGATCCCATATGTTGCACGGGGTGCATGCGCTGTACTTGACACTGCACCATGCGCGTAGCACAGGGGGATCAGTTCAGGGCACATGTTGCATGCAGTCATGCCAGCCCCATGTGCCACAAGCACAGAGAGTTCCAAGACCAGCACATGCTGCCTGCAAGATGAACTTGACACCCCTGCTTGAGATCAGCAGTTCCCAAGCTTTTTAGACCCAAGGCCTCCCTAGAGACTCAAAGCAGCATCCATAGCTTTTCCGAAGTAAGATGCACCCCATTTCAAAACATAAATCATGTAAGACAGTGAACATAAGAACATAACTGCCATTGACTGGATCAGACCACAGGTCCATCTTGCCCCGTGTCACACAGGGGCAGAGAGTGGATGCTGGAAGGAGAGTGAATTGGGTACGACCAGAGTTTTACTATGGTTCCTCTCCCCCTTGCAGCCTCCAGCATTTAAGGGCTAAGAAATTTTGATTCATGGGAATTTAAAAGCTAGGAAGTTTGATTCCTGGGCTGCACCCCTTACTCCCATGCTTGATAGCTCTTGATGCCCCTTGCCCCCCAGAATGCGTCCAATCCCTTTTTGAACCTGGCAAAACTGTCAGCTTCCACAACATCTGGGGACAACAAGCTCCACACTTTCATTACATGCTGCGCAAAAAAAAGCTTCCTTTAGTTACTTTTAAACTTACTGTCACCTCGTTTCATTTTGTGATCCTTAGCTCTTAGCTTCTTGCCAGCTAAGAACATGTAAGAAGAGAAGAACTGCCATTTACTTGGTCGGACCATAGGTCCATTTGGCTCAGTCTCCTGTTGTCATTAATCAGAGGGAGACCCCAGCGCATGCCTACCTGGAGTGTGCCAGGCTGCAGTCCCTGCACTGCCTCCTTCAGATCCTCTAGCTGAGGATCTGGCTGCACTATTCCCTTCACCTGTTTATTATGCACTCCCCATCCACGGCCCCACCAAGCCCTGGGACCTCCTGGTCAACTTCCTCCTGGCTGTGGCCTTGGCCAAGCTGGCTGTATATCTTACCAGGAAGGAGGCTCTGGCCAGAAGGAATCCTGCGGACTGTAGGAATGTTTTCATGTCTGTTCATGTCTCCCAGAAATTTCACTGGCTCTTTGCACTCACTTGAAGGGCAAGTAGCACTGTCTCATGTGCTCTGCTTAGCGTCCCCAATTGGTGCACTTGTTTTAAAACCTATGACCGTTGCTCCTTTTCCTGTTTTTCTTTTATTTGTCCCAAGGAATCAACTGTTATGTCCTCAGTAGCCCCCTCCTTAAACAAAGGTTGTTAATCTTCCTGGGTGGGCCTACGCCTACTCTTCCCCAGTGGCATAACAGAAAGGCCTGTTATTAACCTATGACCTCCCTCCCCTTCTTGTTTCCTCTTCATTCATCCCTGGAATTAGTGCGTGTGTCCCCAGTGCCCTCCCTTACAAATAGACACTTACAGTATTCTGCGATGGGCCTAAGCCCATGTTTCACCACATCGAATAGGCCTGTCCCACAGGGGCAGAGTGGATGCTGAAAGGGCGAGTGAACTGGGTAAAACCAGGGTGTTTCCACTTCACTGTTCCTATCCCCCTTGCAGCCACCAGCATTTAAGGGGTAGGAAGTTCAGTGCCCCCCACTCCCGTGCTCAATAGCTCCCACTCGATCCTGGGGAACAAGAATTACAAGGATCACAAATGGAAACAGAGACCGAACAGGAGCCAGATCCTGGACTGGTCCATGAATTTCTACAGCTTCTGCCCATGCAAAGCTGGGACCTCTCCTGCTGGCGATTACAAGTGCAAATTGTACAGACAAATCCTTGCTTTGCCAGCACGCCAAGACTGCTGTTACAGAGTTGGGGGGGAGGGGGGAGAGTCCTGGGACACAAAGTGCAGACAATGTCTTGGTGCAGCACGAGAAGCTTTGTGGCTTGCAAACTAAGGAACCTGGTGTCTTTCTGTTGCCGGGCTGGGCCGCCTTTAAAAATGCAGATGTTAATAACCAAGCAAAAGGGGGGGGGGGAGAGAAACAACCAAGCTGCTGGTGCCCTCTCTCCACAGCCTGTCCCCCAGCCCTTCATGAGCCCTGGGGGGCAGTGTTGCCAGATGCATGACAACGATCATATCTGTACGAAATTTTCAACCGTTGTACAATCTTCAATCAAGAATAGTAAAACCGTTCAAATACAAGTTTCGAGGCCGCTCACTGATGCGGCACGTGCAAAACCCAGGTGACTCTCCAGGAGTCTGAACCCACTTTGGGGCTTGCTCTCCGGCTCCGCGCTTTCTTATGGCGGCTGGCCTCGAAATAAAGAAATACTTTAACTTA
>NW_017729034.1:11924515-11936098 GCF_001723915.1 Gavialis gangeticus
TGGGGCCGGCCTTGAAACTGCCGCCACGCTCGCGTCGCCCTGGCAACGCCCCGCCCCCGCCCAACGGCCGCCGGGCGGCCAGGGCAACGGGTCCCGCCCCCATGCGCGTGCTCCGCCCACTTCCCCATGTCTCCGCCCTACCTGTTGGGCACCTCCCACAGACGCCGCTGGCGATGACGGCAGCTGGGGGGGTGCGTGGCGAGCAGTGACTGGAGGTGCGGACGGCAGCGTGAGCGGCGGTTTTTGCAGGGGGGGCATATGCACCCTCCTGTGCCCCCTCTGCATTGCCAATGGACCCATGCTCTGAAATCTCTCATGAATCTTCTCTGTCCCCCATGTATTGTGTCCTTGCACTGTCCGCAAACACACCCCAGTCCTCACTGCCAACCTAGGGCTCCATGGCTCTCTGGTGCCCCCACTGCATCCACACCCTGCTGATCCTTCACAGCATGCCCTGCCCTCCCATGAGCCTCACTGCTGCCCTGGGCACACTCACCTTGACTAATCCTCCTCCAACCACATCACGTCCTTCCTTTGGGCCGCCAGGCCCTCACTGCCAGAGACCACTGCCCCAGTGATCTTCATAGCTTCGTAGTAGCTAGGGTCAGGAGGGACCTGATCAGATCATCTAGCCTGCCCCCCTGCCACAGGCAGGAATGAATGCTGGGTTCACAAGACCCCAGACAGGTGATCATCCAACCTCTTCTTGAATTTGCCCAAGGTAGGGGTGAGGACCACTTCCCTGGGAAGTTGGTTGCAGATTCTGGCCAACCTAACTGTAAAATATTGCCTCTTGATCTCTAACCTACACCTATTCTCCATCAGTTTATTACCATTGTTCCTCGTTACCCCAGGTGGTGCTGGGGAGAAAAGGGCTCTACCTATTTGCTGTTGATCTCCCCTGATGAGTTTGTAGGCAGCCACCAGGTTCCCCCTCAGCCTCCTCTTGCTGAGGCTGAACAGGTTCAAGTCCCTCAGTCTCTCCTCACAGGGCCTGTCCTGCTGCCCTCTCACCAGGCGGGTGGCCCTCCTCTGAACTCTCTCCAGGCTGGCCACATCCCTTTTGAAGTGCGGTGCCGAGTACTGGATGCAGTACTCCAGCTGCGGCCTGACCAAAGTTGCATGGGGGGGAGTATCACCTCTCTGGACTGGCTTGAGATGCATCTTTGGATATATGACAAGGTATGACTGGCCTTGCTGGCTGCAGTCTGGCATTGGCAGCTCACGTTCATCTTGGAGCCAATAACGACTCCAGGATCCCTTTCCGCTTCTGTGCCTTCAAGAGGGGAACTCCCCAGCCTGTATGTATGCTGTGGATTCCTTCTCCCAAGGTACAGCACCCTGCATTTGTCTGCGCTGAACCCCATCCTAGTCTCATCTGCCCACTTTTGTAGTCTGTCTAAATATGTTTCCACCCTCTCTCTCCCTTCAAGTGTGCTCACCTTGCCCCACGTCTTAGTGTCATCAGCAAACTTGGACAATGTTCTTTCCACCCCCTCATCCAAGTCACTGATGAAGATGTTAAACAGTGTGGGCCCAAGGGCTGAGCCCTGGGGGATCACACTGCCCCTCCACTCTTCATGGCTCATCTCCATGATTAAGTCCCTCTTCTGCCCCTGCACGTCCCCCCACACCCCTCACGTTTTCTGAGGGTGGAAAAGAAAACAGGTGTTTGATCTAGTACTTGGGCAGCCTCCCTATGTAGCAAACCCATTTAGGGTTGCTGGCCAGAAAACACTGGGACCACAGGCCTGAGTGCCACAGATGCTGCTGGTCTGTTGGAAAACCAGCTGTTACGCCTTCTGGAGGATGGAGGAGGGCCTGGGAAGGGATGATATTTCCATGGGTCTCAGAGGAGTGGGAATTCCTGCTGTTTTGCTGGATGTTGGATGGTTGTCTAGGACCATGAGTCATCCTTGGGCCACATGCCAAATGTTGGGCAATACTCATAGAATCATAGAAAATGAGGGTTGGGAGGGACCTCAGGAGGTCACCTCGTCCAACCCCCTGCTCAAAGCTGGGCCACCCCAACTAGATCATCCCCACCAAAGCTTTGTCTAGCCGGGTCTTACAAACCTGCAAGGATGGAGCTTCCACCATGTCTCTGGGTAACCTGTTCCAGTGCTTCACCACCCTCCTGGTGAGAGAGATTTTTCTTATATCTAACCTAAACTTCCCTTACTGAAACTTGAAACCACTGCTTCTTGTTCTGTCACCTGGCACCACTGAGAACAGTCCAGCTCCATCCTCTTTCAAATCCACCTTCAGGTAGTTGAAAGCTCCTATTAAATCCCCTCTCAGTCTTCTCTTCTCCAGACTAAAGAAGCCTAGTTTCCTTCACCTCTCCTCATAAATCTTTTGCCCCAGCCCTCTCACCACTTTTGTTGCCCTCTGCTGGACTCTCTGCAATTTGTCCACATCCCTTCTTTAGTGGGGGCCCCAAGACTGAACACAGTACCCCAAATGTGGCCTCACCAGTTCTGAATCGAGGGGAATAATCACTTCCCTTGACATACTGGCAACACTCCTACCAATGCAGCCCAGTATGCCATTAGCCTTCCTCACAATGAGGGCACACTGTTGGCTCATATTTAGCTTATTGTTCACTGTAATACTCAGGTCTTTTTTTTGCAGAGCTGCTGCTTAGCCTGTCAGTCCCCAGTCTGCACAGGATTGTTATGTCCTAAGTACAGGACTTTGCTCTTTCCCTTATTGAACTGTATGAGATTTAGTTTGGTCCAGTCCTCCAATTTACCTAAGTCTCTCCAAATCCTAGGCCTACCCTCCAGAATATCTACTACTCCACCCATACTGTAGCCAAGGGCCAGAAGAAGAACATCTGACAAGTCACCTGAGGCACCCTTAGTCTTGCATATCTGCTTTGCTTGCTTGACTATCCCCCCAGATCATGCACCCCCAACTCGAGGGAGAGGGGAGCCCAGAAGCTCCTTTGCTGTGGCATAGACACTTCCTGGCTGACGAAGAAGAGTGTTTATGGCAAGGCATAGGCAACACACAGGGGGTGCATGTGCACTCCCTGAGAGCGCTGGTGCCTCCCTTGAGAGTGAGTGCTCTTGCCTTAGGTGACAGGCAGGGGGGCAGGTGGAGCGCTGGTGCCCCCTGCAGAAATGCCACTGGTACTTCCGGCCTCAGTGTCCAGCCTCACGGGGACCCCCTCCCTGCCGCTGTTACTGCCGTGGCTGCTTGCAGATGGTCCCCGCTCAGCCCTCCCTCACCACCGATGTCTGTGTCATTGCCTGTGGGCAGTTGCCGTGCGTCCCCAGCCTCAGGAGGCACGCATTGCCTATGTGGCAGAGGATGGAGAAACCTGCCCCAGGAGGGCCAATGCCACTAAGTCTTGCAGCACCTCCCTTCCCCTCTTTTCACCCAGCAACAGGCTCAATGGTAGGTGGCACCTGGACACACATTCTGTCTCTGCTGGGGAATCTATTCCCTCTGTCATAACATCTGCAGCAGTGGCACTGAAAACATCTGCTTTGAGGAAGAGCCACAGCACAAAAGTAGCCTGGTTGATACACCTGCGCCTCTGAAAATCTGTTTCCTGTCATTGTCCCTGGTAAGAAATCTATGAAATTTTCTCAAACAATGACTCATTTAAAAACCCCACACTCATAATATTAAGGAGACACCAAACTAAGAGACAGCCCCTTTAACATGCACCGATTCTCATTAATTTGTGTGACTGAGAAATTGCGCATCCTCCAAGGACTCTCCATCTCTAACAAAGAAACCTGCTACTCCCCATAATTTAACTTGCATTACAATGTCAAAGCTTTACTCTTGACTTGCCCCCAAACACACAACAGATTTGCCATTTTGTCAGGGCACATATGTCAAAACATACTCGCTGGGGTTGAAGTTAAAGTTTTGCATTACAGCCAGAGCTTGTGTAGTAGGTTGTTTTATTTCTTGGTGGTAGAAGTTGAAGATGCAAGGTTTTTATGTGTTGCCTCACCCACTCTATTTAAAATGCCCTGCTTGAAGAGGAAAACCTTCTCAACAGGCTTTACTGCTGCTCTGGTTTCTCCTTAGTTTAATTTTCAGCTTGCTGGAACATGCACTGGGTGGGGAGTGGTGCTGAATGAATGGGGTATCAGAGAGCGAGAGATTGATGTAGGAAGAGAGAAGGTGATAGGGACATACTAAAAGTAGTTGAACAGACTACTGCTGCAATGCTGTTGAGTCACTCTGTAGGTTGGTGGTTGACCCAAATGTCAATGTCCATCCAAAGAATACATGCAAATATGATATAGAGCTTGAACCTGAAAAGTAGGGGCCGACGGAGAATGAAAAGTAAATCCTTTATCTGGGGCAAAGACGTGAGATAGTGGAGCAGGTTCACTCCTCAGCGTCTTCCAAAACTTGACACGCAAGAGCAAACTGGTCACACTTTCCAGGAAAAACAGTAAGACAGTTGTTTACTTCTGGAATTATCTTCTATACCTTTCTAAACATGGCTTTAAATGTAGCCACATGTAGAACAAGGCTCACTGGATATGTGAGAAAATAAAAGGAAACTGATTTCTTTCTGAAGAGACTTTGAAACCTATCATTCCTCTTGATTTATTATTTATTTTGGTATTTGGCTACAAATAGCAATCAAAACATGAAAGGTAAATATAAGCTGGGAATGCAATATAAGACAAAGCCAACACTTCATTTGTTTCATTCACTCAGGGAACTTCTCTCACAGCTCATTCTTAAATACTACAACTAGCACTGCAGTGAGTAGAGATTGTGTCTCTGCCAGCATTAATGCCTTGTGCCTCCCAAGGCTGGGTGGGGCACGGTGACTGCCTGCAGGCGGTGGCAACGGTGTGGCGGTAGCAAGCAGGGACTGCCTGCAGGCAGCCGCAGTGATGTTAGTGGCAAGGATGGGTCAAGCGGTGACCACCCGTAGGCAGCTATGGCGGTATTGGCAGTGAGGGGGGGTGGCAAGTGCCAAGTGGTGATTGGTGACTGCCCGCAGACGCTGCCAGCAGCATTGGCAGTGGCCAGTCTCAGGGGGTGCACAGCCAATCTCAGGGGGTGCACAGCCAATCTCAGGGGGTGCACATGCACGTGTGTGCACCCCCTATGTGTCACCAATGTCTGCCAGATACCTTTTGAAATACCCTTAAGTTTCTGCTGCTTTTCACTCTAAAATGTGTGGGAAAGCCTGGAAACCTACCACTTGTTCATCTCTCTATGTACCAGCCTCATGAGTAGTCAGTATCAGGTATTGCAAAGAATCTATTTAACCCCATGTAGTTTACTTAGAATAGGACACAGTCAAATAAATATTAGTTCTGTGTCTGGCACAGGATTTCACACACGTGTGGTTTACACTATTTTCCTGCAAGTCACTATGATTTGGAGCTTTTCTGTGCAACTAATTAAGATCATACCTCCTTCTGGGTGGTTTTTTTACAGCATGGTTACTTAGTGAAATGTCATTTCACCCCTGTGTTTCCTTTTGAGAGATATTGCTGTGCAGTGGCCTAATCCTCACATCCTTTTATGAGTCTCTGGCTCAATAATGCCTTCCTTTACCATGGAGACAGATACCACTCCAGGTTTTGTTTGTACTGGGAAAGTTAGCTGCTTTGGAAAATATGATACCTACTTTATTAATTATTGTTACATAGCTCTTAGTCTGGTTTAAATTGGTTAACCAAGTAAGCACAAGCAGCTGGTACATTTTGTTACTGACCTACCTAGGAGCAAGACAGACTTTTCTCTAGGATTGTAATCATTACCATCCCTTGATGTTGCTGTAGTGCTGTGGTACGTGTTGCCAGACTAGATCAACCAATGACCCTCCCAACCTGTTTGGTACACGTGTGTAGTATGGTGTTTGCATTCAAGAACTCATGGGAAATGGGTCATGCTCCAAGGAATGCAAATATAATATATATATTCAAAAAGGGGGAAAGTAGGACCTGTGACAGGGGTCCCTAACACCTGTTACTGAGGTGAGTGAGTAAGCTAGGATGATGTAGGCATCAGGCTGCAAAGAGAACTGCAATCTGCACAGCTACAACCCGACCAGCCAGGTAATAAAGAACATCCAGGCTCCCTAGGGGATCTGGAATATGGTGATCAGAAGGAGTGGAGCCTAGGAACAATAGAAACCTAACTCCTGGGCTGAGCAGTCAGTATGGACCAGACAGTAGGAGAAGGAGTTCCTTGGAGGAGGAATGCAAGAGATGTGGTATATTGAGTAAGCCCAGAGGGGCTGAAGCTTGGGGATAGCCAATAACAGAATGGGGGGGATGCCTCTGGAAAGGTACCTTGGAAATAAGACAGCATTTGCTTATGCTTTCCCAACCTCCTTGCCAGGACCAGCATCATGCACACATACATACATATGCACATCACCAACCCACACTTAAAAAAAGAATTAAATGCCAGGAGGGAGGGCCCTGTGTTCCACAAGAAGAAGCCACAGGCAGCCATTAACATCCATCCCCCTTTTCCCTGCCCACGTGAGGCTGAACCCTGGAGGTGCAATGCAAGCCTCCTGGGCTGCTGGCTTCCTCACGAGTCGGGCCTCAATGATCTTGGCTGCCTCAAAATTGAAAAAGAAAAAAAAAGCTTTTTTGGTCGCACCTAGTTTCCCTTCCTCAGAGACACACTGAGTGTACCGATTGAAGCACGAGCCTAAAATCTGGGGCTCGGCATGGCATACCAACTTTGGGTTTTGGCATGCCATGCTGAGCCCTGTAACTTTCAGCCCTGAAGCCCTGGCACTGGCCTGATGAGTTCTGGGACCCATGGCAGCTTGTCATGTGTCTGGTGAAAAAAATGTCCTTGTGCCCACCAGGCACCCACTTCCCAGTGGAATCTCTGAGGCCACATCCAGAATTGAAATCATAACATTCCCACTCCTAAATCAGTACCCCCCGCCCGAGCCAGACAACAAGACTGGTGGCCCCTGTGCTTTTGCAACCTCCCTGCCTAGACCAGCAGCATGCAAACATACATACATCAACAACCCACACTTAAATAAATAAATAAATAAAATTTCAATACCAGGAGGGAGGGCCCTGTGCCCTGCAAGAAAGGCTACAGGCAGCCAGAAACATCCCCCTTTTCCCTGCCAGCATGACGCTCAGTCCCAGACATACAGCACAAGCCTAAAGGCCTGCTGGCTTCTTCACTGCTTGAACATCAATAGCTGCAGCTGCCTCAAAGTTGAAAAAGAAAAATAAACCTTTTGGCCACACTGAGTTCCTCTTCCTCAGAGATACTCTGAGTGCTCTGATTGAAGCACAGGCCTAAAATCTGGGGCATGCCATGCTGAGCCCAACAGCTTTCAGCCCCGGAGCCTTGGTGCTGGTCTGATGGGTTCTGGGGCCCATGGCAGCTTGCAGTATGTCAGGGTGAAAAAAGAAATTCCTCATGTACACTGGGGATCCACTTCCCAGCCAAGTCTTTGGGAACACACCCAGGCTTGAACTCCCAACATCTAGCTCAGCACACAAACCCCTGAGCTAGACAAGACTGCTAGCACCTTTCCCAACTCCCCCCCCCACTAAAATAGATTTAAAAAAATTCAAGGCTGGGAGGACCCTGTGCCCTGTAAGAGGAAGCCATAAGATGCAAAAGATTCAATCACTTTACAAGAGTTTGTAGAAAGGAGTAGGACGCAACACACAAGAAACAGTGGGTGCATGGTCTATGCCAGGGGTGGGCAAAATACAGCCTGCGGGCTGTATCTGGCCTGCCAGGCACTTTAATCTTGCCTGTGGTGCCCCCATGGGTGACTGGCGCCTCTTGAGTCAGGGGGGGCACGTGCTGACACTAGTCAGCAACTGGGAGTGTGGGGGGGGGGTCCCCTGTGGCTGATCTCACTTACCACAAAGTGGCCACACTGCAGTCATTTCCGGAAGTGGCGTAGTCGCTTTTGCTGGCAGCCCCATGCCTCAGCCAGTGCTTGCAGGCTGCCGGCTAAACAGGGAGTGTGGCCTGAGAGGGGGTGCACCAGCGCTTTCAGGAGGTGCATGTGCCCCCCCGTGCCCCCCCCATATGCATCACCACTGGGCACCCCCCAATGAATTGTGCCCCACCCAGCCTGAGGGTGGGAGCAAAGTGCCTATACCTGCCCCCAACATACCCTATTATGCCTCACTCCCACCCTTGTTGGCGGAAGGGCTATCTTCACTAGCATGGGATGGAGTTGCTGCTGCAGGCTTCCTCGATGTCCCGCTCCCTCTGGCCAGCAGGTAGGGAAGCGGGGTGGGGCTGGGGCTTGCTCCAACATGAAGCCCTGGCCTGGGGGCGCAGCAATGAGGATCAATAGGGTGCCAGGGACCCTAGCAGGGTTTCAGTGGAACCAGGGCTAAGCAAAGGTTCATGGCCAGCCTCTTTATTTTTATCGTTATTCCATCAAGGTGTGGCAGAAGAGATGGATAGGCACCCTAGGGGCAGAGCAGGGCATCGTCACAGAGCCACCAGGGGGCTTCATGGCTACCCCTGGGTCCCTGACATGTTACAGATAGCTGGAGACCAGTAGCATATGCATCTAGGGCACTCTAAGTCTATATGCACAAATTGAGAAAGAAAAATCTATATGCACAAATTTTGAGAAAGAAAATTAGCTCTGGCATATGGCTGTAAGAAATTTCATATATTCATTTATGGGAAGCCTGTGATAGCTGAAGCTGATCATGAACCCTTGGTAACTATAGCAAAGAAAGAGTTATCAGACATGCCACCCAGGTTACAGAGACTTTTCCTTCAACTGCAAATGTATGATCTAGACATACAGTACATGCCAGAAAAACAACTACTTATTACAGATACGTTGTCCAGAGCACATGACATAATGGGAACTGACAGAATTCCAGACCCAGACGTAGTACATGTTAATTTAATTCCGGTCACAGATAAAATGTGAGCACTAATTGCAGAAGCTACTGCTCAGGACACCACATTGCCAAAAGTGATAACAGCTATTTGTGCTGGTTGGCCTGGAAAACATATATCTAGCCCTTACTCTCAGTTCAAGGAAGAGCGGTCAGTCCTGGATGGCATTTTGAAACATTCAAAGTCTTACAACTTGTTGTTCCAGTAGTGCTAAAGAAAGACATGTAAAACAGAATACACAAGGGGCATTGTAAAATGCAAAAGGAGAGCAAGGGGTGCTCTATATTGACCCAACATAAATAATGACATAGAAGATGCTGTAAAGGCTTGTACAATGTGCCTAAAGTACAGATCAGTGCAAAGAAAAGAGCTCATGATGGTTATGGAAGAGCCCATAGCTCTGTAGTATCAAGTGGACATTGACTTATTCTTGTGTGCAGGAAAAAAATATGTTTTACTGCTGGATTATTATTCTCACTGTCCTCAAATTGCATTGCTTGAAAGCACAACAGCAAACCATGTCATAATTCTCATCAAATCAATTTTTGCTAGACATGGGATTTCACGAATTATGAGAACAGACAATGGACCTCAATTCGACTGTCTTGAGTTGAAAGAGTTTGCAAACAAATATGGATTCTGTCACAACACTTGAAGACCTAAATACCCACAATCCAATTATCTGGTGGAAAATGGAGTACAAATATTGAAGAAATTATTGAAAAATCTACAGATTCACACACCAATGGTTACCTGTCACTCTTAAATTACAGGGCAACACCCATGAAGCATGGATCATCCCCAGCAGAAATGCTGTTTAACAGGAAACTCAAAACCAGGCTGCCAAATCTTGTGAATGATGCTCATCAGAATGAAAAGCAAGACGTGAAAACACTTTTAAAAATTAACAAACTCAAACAAAAATGGTACTATGACAGGGATTCCAGGGAGTTACCACAACTGCACAACAAAGATATGGTGCTTATTTCAGATGGACAAATGTGGAAACAAAAGGTACTAGTTTTCCATCAAGTAGCTCCCAGATCTTATAAAATAGTCACAGTGGAAGGACAAGTGTTAAGAAGGAACAAACAACACTTGTAGTTTGTAAAGGGGAGAAAAGAAGCAGCATCATGAGATCTACCTGAAAAAAGAGCTAGCATCAAAGCAACAAGAAATATCAGGGGAGATTGCAAATGACACGTAAGTAGAGACATCTGAACAAGGAAACCAACAAGAACTGAACCAATAAGGATTGAGAATGCAGAGAAACTGAGATCACTTAGAGCTAAAAAGCCAACCCAGATACCTGTTAAAATGTGCTTTAACTATGGGTTGAACTAAACTGCCAATGTCAGCATTATATGGGTATTTGTTACATGTAAAGGGGGAAGATGTGTGGATACTTTTAGAAGTGTTATGCATAACACTCATTGTTCTATAACCTTAACTCCTTGGTCTTTTGAGAACAACACACCCTGTGCCCCCCTTTGGGGATGGGGTGTATGGTGACCGGAAGAGGTGGACCAAAGAGAGCAGGATATAAGTAGGGCTCTGGAAGAGAGCAGGCAGTTGGACCCAGGTAGGAACCAGAGAGAGACTCTCTGTACAGAGCTAAGAAGCTGTGTTCATTGTGAGTGGGCCTAGGAGGGCTGGTGGAGTGGGGACAAGTCAGTGGAACGATGGAGAACCTGAAGGAGTGGTTAGGGAATGAGCTTCTCAGCCAGACTTCAGTTTTGGTTGTGTGTACTTTGATTTGAATTTTGGGCAAAGTAAGCTCCAAGACATATTGCAGCTGAGAAGGGAGAAGGGAGGCTGCTAAGGACACTGTGGGGTGAGTGCTATGTGGGGTGTGTGTCATAGATTGTGAGCAGGGTGTGTAAGGTCCTGGAACTAGCAAGACTAACTGAGGGACAAAGAAACCCTGGCGAGACTGAGCTTACTGAAGGACAAGATACATTGGAGAGGGGCTATGTGTAACGGGGCAGAGCCACCGTGGAAAGAGATGGGTAAAGATGGATGTAAAATCAGTTCCTCCTCAAGATCTCTGAGCCACAGCTTACAAAGTGCCACAATTGTCCAGGGCTTTAGGGAGTGTCTGAGTGGGATCTGGATCAAAGGGGCACCCCTATTGTATATGGGGTCATTAGAAGTGAGGGGAATGGACCTGAGAGTTGGTGTTGCCAGATGGGGATGAAAAGGTGATGTATGACTTAAATAGAAAATGCAGGTACTGCATCACAGTAGAGTGAAGCAGAAAGATAGTGTGAGAACAAGTAGCATCCTTGATGCTGGGTATGAAATCTGAAAACCTGGGCCAGAAGTACAGAAGCTGAGGGATACTGCATGTGGCCAGACTCTTACCCCATGAGTCTGTGAGAAGGAAGAGGGGTATGCAACAGAGGCCCTTACTCCTGTGCTCTGAGAGGACTGCACGTTCCCAATCTCAGAGGGGGTGTGGCCAACGAAATCACCCCTGCAAGGTGCGCCTCCAGTCTCCTTTTGAAGCTCTCCAGGGCAGGTGCCTGCAGATGAACGTATTAACCCGGCCCTGGGAAGAGGTGGTGACTCTCCCTCCTGGACAGACGCAGGAGGTGCGGCAGGACTGGACACCCCCTGAGGTCCGTGCCGGGCCTGGCGCCCGCTCCCGGAGGAGCCTGCCGGCCGGCCCACGTGTGCGGCTGCAGCCACTTCTGGCCTCGCCTCCCGGCC
>NW_017729034.1:11936307-11940288 GCF_001723915.1 Gavialis gangeticus
CGCCCTCTGCGCGCTGCCGCCCAGCGCCGCCCCGGCCCCGGCCCCGGCCCCCGCTGCCTTCGACCGTCTCTACCAGGGCGCCGTGAGCCTCCGCCGCGAGCAGCTGTACGCCTTCAACTACAGCCGCCGGCCCGGCCAGGTAAGGGTCATCCCTCCCCCGCCTGGGCTGCGGGCTTTTTTTGTGTGGGGGGGCACCTGTCTTTTCCCCATTCTGCAGTACCCTGTGCTGTTAATCGATCCTGTGTCACCAAGTCTGTTGCCGGCAAGACACTTGGACCATACTGAATCCCTGAGCCGTGCTAAATGGTGCTGGGCAGCACTGAGCTGAGGGCCTTAGACAATCAAAGGCAATGAGGGTTGAGAGCACGGGTGGCTGGTGCCTCCCGAGTTTGGACCCAGTAGTCCCCCAGCAGTGGTGCAAGTGCGACATCCCACCAGTGGAGCCAATTTTAGGGGGGGCACGAGCACTCTCTGTGTTCCCTACCAGCCAGAGTGCTTGCTCTCAGGGGGGGCCCCAGTGCTCTTGGGGGGGCACCCCCCATACCTCCCCTACACGTTGCCTGTGGTTGAGCCAGCCCCTTGTTCAAAGCAGGACCAGCCCCAACTAGATCGGGGATAAGGAGCCCCTGGCAGGGGTGCCAGAGCGCACTATTGGAAGAAGGTATTTTGCTTGGCATGGGTGGGTGGCAGGGAAGGGGCTGGGGCTGTGCTGCTGCAACAAGGATTGGGCCCCTTGTGGCTCCCACACTGTCTTCCTCCCACTTGCCACATCTTAGAAGTTGAGGTTACAGGTGTTCTTGGCACTCTGCCCAAAAACATTGCCAGCCCTGAACTAGATCATCCCAGCCAGGGTTTTGTCTACCTGGGTCTTAAAAACCTCCAAGGATGCAGATTCCACCACCTCCCTGGGTAACCTGTTCCAGTGTTTTACTACCCTTCTGGTGAGAAAATGCTTCCTGATATCTAAAAAATCATGCAGTAATTTTGGGTGGTTCCTGGAGCTCTTACCCCTGGATTGTCTGCGCACTAATACCTTGAAGTGGTGTTAAACACTTGCTTTGCGGCTCTAAATTATGACACTATGGGGCAGGATTATCTCAGAAGTGCATTATGCAGTTCCTGTCCCATTAAGATGTGGCCACTCTCTGCAGATGTGCTGCCCAGGTTGAAGTCCTCCAGCATCTCAGGATTTCTCTCGCACCTGCCCACAGACAAGGCTAGCAGCCTGCCCTGGCTCCCCAGGCCTCTAGTGGCAAGTCACAGCTGCTGCAGCTTCTAGTCCTGCCTCTGCTTCCCAGGCCTCTAGTACAGCGGTTCCCAGTCCGTGGTACGCAGACAACCTGTCAGTGGTACATGTTAACAGATTTATTATAATTATATGACAAAAATTTGCTGGTGGTACTTAAGGTTAAACTGAAAAATTTGCTGGTGGTACTTAAGGTTGTGCCGTTTTTAAATTGGTGGTGCACAACCTCTCATGGGAACCGCTGTTCTAGTGGCAAGTCATAGCTGTGCAGGGACAGTCAGAGATGGTTTCTAGACTGGTGGTTTTTAACCTTTTTCATTTATGGACACCTAACAAATTTCAAATGGAGGTGCCAGACCCCTTCGAATTGTGTGCGTATTCACAGTTTTGATCATCATTATCTTTCGCGGACCCCTTAGGCACCCAGGGGTCCTCAGAGCATGGGTTGAAAGCCACTGCTCTGGACTACGGGTGTGAGTGCTCTAGACTCTAAGCTAGCGCTAACACTGATCAGCACTTGTGCGATGCACAGTATCAGGTGTAACAAGGCCCTTGGCAGTGCTGTGACTAGTTGCATGTAGAGGGTTAATTTTGTTTGCACAGCTCTGTTTTGCCACTAGAAGGCTGGTGAGCCGGGGTGTGGCTATGAGCCAAGATACCTGGGCTCTATTTTTGCTTTGGGAGGAAAGGAGCTGGGAGCAGTGTAAGGGGCTGAAGGACTGCAAGTAGCTTGTTTGATCTTTGTGGAGCAGACTGACAGTACCATGATGCAAGCTAGACCAGAATCAACCCTGGTCTGAAGTGGTATAACTTTGAGGCATTCAGAAGACATGCTGCATGAGTTAAGAAGTGTGGACACTTACCTTTTAAGTGCCATTTGTATGGTCTAAGTGTAATGTGTAACTTCACTCTTAGATTATACTATGTGCCTTTTGTCACATGTTTTAAAACATCTTTACACCCCAAAGGATACCAGAATGGCCAGGCTTGCACACATGGCAGCAGAGGAAAAGATATCTAACCTAGACTAAATTTTCAGTGCTTTCTACTAACAGCACTAAGTGTTTGTGTTTGCTATGAAGAAAAAGTGGGACCTTTCAAAACAATCCTGTGCTTTGATTATGCTGCTGAATAGAAAATAATTTTGGCACCCTAAGGATTTTCCTTCTTCCCTCATGAATTTCCTTATGTAATAAAACACATCCTACATAATAACACTACAATCCTATTTCAGGGTTTTGCTGATGTTAGAAAATCAATTGGTGTTTGCTTCCTGGCTGGACTCAGAAGGCCAAGTGCACATCCAAACAATAACCCTTACTAGCAAAAAGGACCTTTTTGATAATTTGTTGTGCAGTGAGTTGTGCTTTCTCAGGTGCTGTATTGCAGTGAGGAGGGACATTAGTGCAAATACATTTGAAGAGTCCTGCAGTCCCAGAAGGTCAACAAGCTCAGGGCTCTGTAGCTGTGTCCTGAAAGACTTCACTGCATCATTCTTCTGAACTGAACTCCAAGGGACTTGCATTGAAGTCAGACCTACAGAGACAATCTCTGCCATGCTGCAAGATAGGGAATTGCCAGTACGTGAGGCTTACCTTCAGTTATACAATTGAACTTATTTTGAGGGCAATAAATTCTCTAAATGCTGCCAAGGATGCAGATGCCTGAAGGGAGAGGAGGGCATCTTTTGATATGAACACCAGTCTAAGGTGGGGTTGCTGGTTGGAGCAAGTCCTTGCTCTGAACTGAGATCAACTCTGCAGACAGTTTCCTTCTACAACTCATCAAGAGATGTAGTAGTACAAGTCTCTTGGGAGCACTTCTTCTCCCCTTGTAAACCCAGGATGAGTGAACCTCAGTCATCTGAACAGTCTTAAAATTGGCATGGCACTGAAAGTGTAGGCAACTTTTGCCTCTTGGTTTCCTACAGAAACTTGTCTTAATAGTCATTCCCCGTTGCTGTTTCCTCCCTTCCCGTGAGTGCCTTCCTGTAACTAGTTAGCCAGGCTTTACTTACAAGTAGCTAGTTACCCAAGTGTTCCTTATAAGCTTTCCCCCCTTGTCTGTCTGCCTCCCTTTTTAGAGTTAGTCTGGGTTCTGGCTTACTGGCTAGCAACAGCTATGGGGCAGGCACACCTGGAGACAAATTGCATGGACCAACTAATGCTATTTAAGGGAAGTCTTTGGGTGCAGAAGTACTTTACTTATGAAGGGCTGCTTGGGAACAAGGTGTTCTTAAGTGGCTTTTCTCTGAAGCAAGGAAAGGTCTAAGGTTTATATGACCCTAAACCCTGAGGTGCAAGGCTTCCTCCAGCCCTCCACCTTCACATCCTCCTCCCCCATCCCTTTCCTTTGCTCTGCTGTACGAAGTGGAAGGTGAACAAAGAAATAATGATGATGAGACAGACATGCGAGCTAGCTGATGCCCCTTCAGCCTTTATGAATCCTTCAGTCACTTGTGCCTAGCAGGGGACTACTGAGAAGGTTTGCATTCTTTCTTGCCCTTGCTGTAGTATCAGACTGGGATCAGGAACATCATACCCAGTTGGTTTTTCCACCATCTCTCTGGTACCTAGGAAGGACCAACCTCAGGAGACAAATGACTGCCTTTTCACACTCTCTTTTCTTACTGTACTGAACCACATGCTGAGGGCAGGAGTAAGAGACAGTTTCCATGAGACCTACTTCTCTCTCTCACTCCTGTATGCTACCTCTCTTTCATCCCTTTGCTTGCT
>NW_017729034.1:11945288-11948148 GCF_001723915.1 Gavialis gangeticus
TTTTTTTTTTTTTTTTTTTTTTTTTGCTGAGCTTCCATGTACCTTATTAGGGGAAACACTTTCTCCCATTGGGGTAGAGAGCCATAGTACCCTTCTCTAAGAGAGAAATGGAGGCAGCAGCTGTGTTGGAGGCAGAAGTCAAGCCCTTTACTGTAGAGGACCTTGACTGGAAAGGCACAACTGAGAATAGCAGCCCTTTTATATTTCCATTTTGATGCTTAAGCAAAATAAACATTTAAGGAATGTTAGACCAGACTCCTGGATCACTGGGCATCTTTAAATGTGCTCTGGGGTAGGCAGCACTTTAATTAAAGTAGCTTTCAGGAGCTATTCTAATTAAAGCTCCCACAGCATCTTGTGTATTCAGTGTCCTGTGCTTCAAAATGGCAATGAGGTCCCTTTTTAACTAAAGCTCCTCAAATGAGCTTTAGTTAAAGTGCCCTGCTGCCATTTTGAAGTGTGGGGATGCTGAATACATGAGATGCTGAGGCTGCTGGAGTGTGCTAATTGGAACGCTCCAGGCTCGATTAATCAAGTCTGCTCTGACTTGTGCTAAATAGCATGTGTTGGAGCAGGCATCGGGCATGTATGTAGGTACCCACTGAGTCTAGTCCCTTGCTGCTGTCTCAGTCCCCTTCACAAACCAGCCAAGTCCCATCACAGGACTATGGGTGGTGTTTTGCCCCCATGGCTTCTGCTGGGAGGGATACAGTAGTTGTCTCACTGTGGGTGCATCTACACTGCCAGCAGACTGCTCCATCCTGCTTCTGAGGAAAAAGCCCTCACCCACTTATTCCCATTCCATATGCATCAACCCTGCATACGAGGCAAAGTGGGTGCCCCTGGCACTGTGTACAAGGCCTAGGTTTCCAGGCTGCTCAAAAGCAACAGCTTGGGGCATCCCGGGGATGTCCTCATTGCCTTACTTTTGGGGTTAATGTGTGTGTGTGTGTGGGGGGGGGTGGTTAATGTGTGTAGGTGGAGCTTGTCTCTGGCAGAGACACTGAGCTCTCTGCCTTCCCAATGCAGGTGTACGCTGTGAATCTGAAGGTGCACTGAGGGCTACACTTCGTTGACCCAGCTGGTCAGGAGCTGACAGAATGATGCCTGTGCCTTCACTCTCTTCTGTGCTGTTGTCTACAAAAATGGATTTGCTATCATAGACAAGTGTGGTTAGAAGGAACCACTAGAGGTCATCTAGGCCAACCTCCTGCTTGAGGCAGGATCATCCCTGTTTAACCCATCTCATACAACTACTTGTCTAAGCTTTTCATAACATGACACAGTCAGCCCTAATGCATCTTGCCCAAAGATGCTAAAAGCCCTCTTACTTGCCACTGGAAAAGTAGGAGGATGAGGCCTCTCTGTCCTGCCACTGCAATGTTTGTTAAAATGCCCTCAAGAGATTCAAGGAAGAAGGCCATATGCCTTCTGCTATAGAGGAAGACAAAACTAAGTGTCTGTACGAGTCTGATCATGGGGTAAAATTCCTTTCTGATTCCAAGTCTGGCCATTGATCTGACCCTCAGCTAAGGAGCAAGAAAGTCTCTCTTGCTGGGAATCTCCAGGTTTGAGTCCCAGAAGGAACATGTGCACACCCCAATCAAATTTCCCCAGTCTTGACTAAAGCCAACACCCATTGCTTCTGAGGAAGTAGTGGTGGTGGTGGAGAGGAACCCCTGACCCTGTAGCACAGGAGGGGAAAAAAATCCTTCCCAGCCCCATGTGGCAACCAGTAAAGCCCAGGAGCATGGGAAGAAACAAACCTCAACATCACACTGTCTACATGTACAGCCAGAACTCCCTTTTCTGTATCCCCTCCATAAACTTATCCTAGCTTCTTTAATTTTCTTTCAGAACTAAGCTGGGTGTGGAGCTCTGCTTTGTTCTGCTGCTGCTGTGCATGTTCATGTCCAAGACTTACCTGCTCTATGAAGCAGAGCTCTTCCCATCATCTCCCAGCAATCCATGTGTGTGTGGGGGGCATGTTCCTGGGCTTCCAACTCTTGCTCTGTACAATATAGTCCAGGCATAGCTACTTCTAGATCAGTGGTGTTCAACCTTCCAGCCCTGTGTGCCAGATGAGTGGTGTGGGGTCAGTCAGTAGGCTGGATCTTGCGTGGGGTTGATCTATGTGTCTGTTCCCACATGTCCAGACCCAGCTGCGCACTAGGCTGACTCTACAAATGTGGGTCCAGCTATGCGCCAGTATGATCTAGCATTCAGCACCACTTTATCTGGCCTGCAGGACTCCCTAGGGGTCCATAAAATTAGCAGTATGGGAGCAGCAGTTAATTCTGCCATCGTTCCCCTGCCACTAGATTTCCAGACCCTTGGGGAGCCCCATGGACTGAATGACATGGCTTTGTGGGCCAGGAGTTGAGCACCCCTGTTCTGGATCATACCTGACTTTTTCTGAAAACCTCCAGTGATGGAAATTCCACAACTTCCCTAGGTTGTCTGTTCCACTGTCTCATTGTTCTAACAGTTAAGTTTTTCCTGGTATTCAGTCTAAACCTACTTTGCTGCCGTCTTAAGCCATTGATCCATGTCCTGCTCCCTGCACTAATGGAGAAAAGGTGTTCTCTGTTATCTTTACAGCAGCCTTTCATATATTTTAAAACTGCTATCATATCCTATTTGCATGCACAAATACTAGAGAATGTTTGGCTAGGATGCAGTACTGCAAGTGGGATTACAGTAGACCAGTAGCTTTCAACTTGTGATCTGTAGATCCCTGGAGGTCTGCAGACTGTCTTAAGGAGTCTGTGAAAGATGACTGTGAAAATAAAGTTTCAGACCCCAGAAAAGACATTTAGTTTCCAAAGGGGTCTGCACCTCCATTCAAAATTTTTTAGGG
>NW_017729034.1:11953148-11960169 GCF_001723915.1 Gavialis gangeticus
GAGAGCCACTGAACTACAACAAATGGTACAAAAGGGAAGCAAATGGGCCAAAATGCAAAATATGTCTGTCACATGTGATAAATATAGGGAAAAAAGGTTGAAAGTCACTGCAGTAGATCATAAGCTGAATGATAAGCCAACAGTGTCCTCTTGTTGAATGCAAAAAAAGAAAAAAAAAAAGTCAGCAGTGGACTGGGTTGTATTAGCAGGAGTGTCACTTGCAAATCAAGGGAAGTGATTCTTTCACTCTATTCAGCACTGGTGAGACCTCACTTGGAGTACTGTGTCCAGTTTTCAAGAAGGATGTGGTCAGTTTGGAAAGAATCCTGTGTAAAACAAGAAAAATGATTAGGGACCTGGGGGGCAAGGCTATGAGGAAAGGCTGAAGGAACTAGGGTTAGTTGAGTCTGGAGAAGAGAAGACTAGGGAGGAATTCTGATAGTAGCCTTCAAATATCTCAAGGTTGATGACAGGATGGAGATGGGATTTGCTCCATGACTGTGGGGAACAGGGCTAGAAGTAATGGCCTCAAGCTTCATCAGGGGAGATCTTCATTGGTGATTGTTTCCTGAGAAAATTTCTGATTATGGTGGTGGTCAAGCATAGGCACAGGCTACCTAGAGAAGCTGTGGCATCTTCATCTATGGAAGTTTTCAAAACTAGGTTAGGTAGACACTTGGCTGGGATGGCTTAGTCTGAGATGATCCTACCCTGAGCAGGGGACTAGAACTTGTGAAGTTCCTTCCAGTCCTACTTTCCTATGATCCCTTCTTAACTGCCTTTTCTGCAAACTGAACATGCTTTCTTGGGATGGACCCTTGACATTTTTACTTTTATTGGGAGGCTGCTGTTGGTGTTAAGACATTTAAAAAATCAGTAACTGAAGTTCCTGAGTTTGGGAGACTGAAAATCTTGACCTAACATTGTATTATTTTGAAACAGGCATGTGTAGGTAAAAACATAGAATCAGAGAATAGGGGGAAGGGACCTCAGAAGGTCATCTAGTCCAACCCCCTACTCAAGGCAGGATCATCCCTGACAAAACCATACTAGACAAATGTTGTCTAACCCAGAGGTGTCAAACACATAGCCTGCTAGCCAGATCTGACCTTCAAGGAGACCTGTGCTCTGGATTTAGCTTGGTAGCACAGGTGAGTTTGACACTCCTGGTTTAACTTACTCTTAAAAACATCCAAAGATAGAGATTCCACAACTTTTCTGTTTCCAATGGGTATGGTAAAGATCACAGAGGACACCATTCCTGCCCGAAGGAGCTTACAGAAGAGTTGTGTGTCTGGAAGGATGTCTCGTAGACTTCCTAATCTTGAGAGAAAAGGCTGAAAGAGCTAGGACTGTTTAGTTTCCAAATACCTGAATGTTGATTATAGAGTTGGATGGAGATAGACTGTTTCTCTGTGGCTGTCAAGGACACAACTAGGAGAAATGGTTTTAAACAGCAGCAGAGGAAATTTTACGTTGGGGGTTAGGAAGAGCTTTCTGACTGGGGTGGTCAAGCACTGGAACCAGCTACCCAGGGAATCTCTAGAATCTCCTGGACATTTTCAAGAGCAGGTTAGACACTTTGCTAGGATGGCTTAGCCTGGGGTGACCCTAGCTTAGCAGGGGGCTGAACTAGATTATCTCAAGAGGTCCCTTCTAGCTCCCCTTTCTTAAGGTCCTTATGATCTTATTTTCAATGTGGTATCTGTACCAGAGGCCAAGTACATGACTCCCACAGTTGAAGGCTGTTCACTGTGCTTTTGCTGTCCCCACTCAGCTGCACTCTGAAGTTGGTAGCCTCCCCACTTACGTACCAGTTTGTTTAATGTTTAACTGTTGATGTGAAAATTAATAAAGGCAACAGTTGCACAAGTGCATTCTGGAAAAATACATATGCAAACCACAGAGCCAGCTGTGTGCCATGCAGAGCTCCAGCCGGCAATTAGATATGTAAACATCTAAATGGTTTTCTTATTTGTAACAGTTTAACTGAGGATCTCAGGGCTTGGAAAAGGGCATTGGCTCAGAATCCCGGGTATCTTGTATTTTCTTTACCTTGTACTTTAAATCATACCCTGTAGGTAGGGAAATGTGCTAGAGCTGCTGTTCCTGCCCACTGGGCTTCCCTAGAGGATGGCCTGGAGTAGAAGAATCATTTTTGTTAAATCTGTGTGGGTTTTACTGTGCTGGCCAAATGGAGGAGGTGCCAGCAGGCAAGGAGAACCTGTTTTGCTTCTCTGGGCAAAAAGATGTCAAACCTGTGAGAGAACCTGAGCTGCTTCCTTCACCACCATGAACTCTGCCAGTCACAGTTGGCAGACTGGCTCCTAATAGTTAACTCGATAAAACCCACCCACATTAGTCATACTGTACACACTCATGTATTACCTGGGAAAAGTTCAGCTTCCCTGCTAAGATAAAATCAAGTGGCTGTAGAGCTGGAACAGAAGGGACAGTGGCGTGGAACAGAAAGCACAAACTTGCTGTCTTTCGGAGAGTTTGAACCAGCTCTCCAAGTTCAGTAGGTGTAATAGAATTGGCTTGTAGTCTTTTTCTCTCTGCCTTCAAGGGAACAATCTCCTGAGCTCTGTCCTTCACCTTTCTGAGAGATAAAGATCATCATTTTGGGACTTTACAAGGGGGCTGAGAGCTTGCATCTCGATGTTTGTGAAGCACCCTTTAATTGTCACATTAAATTAACATTTCTACCATCATTAATCCCTCTACATATTTAAAGAAGTCATAGGGCAGAAAAGGGAGTTTTGCTCTCATGTCATTTTGATGTTTCCTATTTCAGTGACTTCGTGCTCTGATCTGTGTCCTTTGAACTGCTGGTAGCAGCGGTGTTGGCTCTTACTGTTCCACAGCTCAGCTGAGATTCAACTGAATTCTCTAGTTTCGGGTGCTTGAAAGCCAAGGCTGGCTGTCTCTTTGGGACACCTCCAAATGGGTGTGATTCAGCAGCTTCTGTAGACGTAGCTCCTGGTGCTGAAAGATGATTGCAACTCTTAACAGCTTGTGTGTCTGTTTGCTGGACGTGTTCCCAGCCCAGTGGTTTGGCTTCCAGCCTTCAGTTTGTTGGGCCCACGACTAAGCTGTCATTATCAGCTGGACTGATAGTGCTCCAGGGTGGTGTCAGGGGAAGCTGAATATGGTGTAATAGAGACCACTTCTAAACCATGACAAATTACAGGGAACATGCTTATGTTTTCCAGGTTCTTATACTCTCACCCTCTCACATTAGGTGGCTGCAGTAACTCCTGGTGGGAGCTCCTGACAGCAGGAGCTGCCATTTCCTTTTTCCCCCTGTATCCATGTACCCACCATTGCAAACAGCCACATACAACCCTTGGGGCTACGTAGATCCCCATCATCATCTAATTATTGCTTCAGCAAGGCTTCTACTTCAGAGTTTTAATGACTGAGTCTATGTTTGTCCCATCACCTGCAAGAATTTAAGGTAGGTAAGATCCTTATGTTCATGCCCATCAAGAGAACAGATGTCAGACATTTTTCTAACGCTGTTACAAAGGCAAGGATGGGTGCAGGAAAAAGTCAATATTTGTCTTTCTGTTTGTGTCTGGAGCACTGAGAGATCTTGCCCTTCTCTGGCTTTCTTGCTTCTCCACCCACCTGGAAATGCAGAAGCCACTGAAGTTGATTCATGTAGAATGCAAGAACACCCCAGTACATTGGCACCAACTTGGCTGGCCATGGCGGTGAAACTGGGCCACAACAGCTGCTCCAGGCTGCTTCCTCTGCAGATTTAATGCTGGGAGAGAGAGGAGCTGAATTCCCTCAACCAATTGGCATCAGATCTACAGAGGAAATGTCCACTAGTCAGCTCTTGTGGCCCATTTTCAGGGCAGTGCTCAGCTGTCAAACAGAATGCTCTCCATGTTGGGAGATTGTCCCTGCATCCTTCCAGTGACTCCCTCAAATGTGCATGCTATTTGCTCCTTTCAGGAAGGCTCTCCGTACCAAGCTTTGTGTGCCAGAATCCAGCTGCACCTTTTCATGGGGGGAGGGTTGCAGTGTGTTAGAATTTGACTCCCCACCTCAAAATGAAAACCCTTAACAGTGTGGTTGTTGCTGGAGTTATTAGAATCTGCTAGATCCTCTTCCTTGTTGAGTAGATTCTTCAGCAGTTTTATGTTTTGAAAAGTTTCATAGTCCATGAGAATCAAAGTTCCCTTTGTCCAATAATAATGTGTCCAAGGAAGAGGATTATTTTCTGTGCTGAATAAGAGCTCTGTGCATCTACACATGCATATTAATGAGCAGCAATAAACCCCAGCACATCTTGTACCAGAGTTTATTGCTCCCAGGCACCATGTTTACACGTGCGCCTGGGATAGCAGCACATTGAACAGGGATGGAGCAGCCCCAGCTGGCAAAGGACCTGGGGTGTCAACCTGCCAGCCTGGGGCTGCTGTGACCTGGTTCAGTGTGTGTAGAGGGGCTGGCTGGGGCACGAGGCTGCTCCAGTGCAGGGCTAGCCAGTAGGTAGCCCGCACACTGAACCACCCTTGTGCCCCAGCTAGTCAGGTCAGCATCTGTACATGTGTTGCTGTGCACAGAGTTGTGGGTTTTCCAGAAAATTTTGAATTGGAAAATTTTCTAATGCCCTAAATAGAGCACAATCTAATTTAGCATGTTTATTTGACTTATATTTAGTAAACAAAACTAAAAAAATACCCCCATGTTAATTTTATGTCCCAATAGCCACAAGTATTTGAACTGAAATATTTGAGTAGGAAAAAAATTAAACACAGCATACTTAATGTGGTTTAAATGTTATATGCAAATGAATTCAAAGCTTTATGTGGAAAGAAATTATTTTTATTGGAATACTTGTAAAAATGTAAAGACAATATATCATGGTGCGTACTTCCTTGACATTGTTTGTTTAAATTTAAGGAAGAAAAGGAGGCACTGAAAACTTGACACACTAATTTTAGCACACCCAAAGAACTGTGCATGATGTGCCATGCTTTGGTTTTGATTTGACCTGCGCAGCCAATTAGGTGAATTCATAACTTGATTTTTAGTTTGGATTATTATGTTAGTATATTTACCCTCCTGCTTACAAATCGATAAAACATATATGCACTCTCTCACAATTCCTAGGGATAATCACCTGAAAAACATTAATTACAACTTTGAAACTGCTAAGCTTGGCTAATATTGTATTGACATCCAATTCATTGTTATTAATTACTTTTATGAAACAATTTTTAGAAATGGAAAATTTCCCATGGAAAAATAAAACACTGGAAAATTTTCCACCACACAATTCTGGCTGCTCATGAAAAGACTCTGCAGCAGGATAGTACTTGTAAATACAGGTACTATCCGGAGTTTATTACTTTCCTGTAGCCTAATAGGGTCGCATGTGTAGATGCCGAGATTTTACTGTGGAGCTAATTGGGCAGCTCTGCAGCAAATGTCTTGTGTGGATGCACCCTGTATTTTTCAGCTAGAATTCAGTTCTTCCTGTGTGGCAGGTAGCACTGTTTCCCCCTTTGATAGGAGGGTGATAACAGTTATTGTGTCAATTGAGGGGTCCCTTTTCTATTTTTAATTGCTCTCTGTCACAGGAGGGTATTTGGTCAGCCAAGCCAGTAACTATAATTGCTCTGCCTTCTGTTCTTTCACTTGTCCTTTTCTGTATAGAATGCAGTCAAAGATACTTAAAAGAACCTTGAGGCAGATTCACAGGGAAAGACAGGAATCCGTATGGGCTCCACTTTGCAATTAATTATTTGCTCTGTTAAGGGGTGTGATGGTACAAAGGAACCTATATAATCTAGAAATAAAAGCAGACCTGTAAGGGCGTAAGGTTGGCTAGGGACAATATGCCCTAAAAGCAAAGAAATGCTGAGTTGTGGGTACTGCACCCTAATGCTTATGCCACACACTTCCACTGCTCTGGATCTCCAAAGCCATTCTTCTTCTGCCAACCCCTCCAGTGGCCCCACCATCAAGTTTTTCTATACTATAACACAAAACCAGAGGTGGATCCCACTCCCAAGAGGGATGAGAACAATTGCTTGTTTCCCTCCCTTTGTAGCTGCGTAGAGGGCCTACCTCTTTGTTTCTTGGCTTTCCAACAGCTGTACTCTTATCTTCACAGACCCATTAATGTAAAAACCAAATGTCCCTAAGCTTGCTACTTGATGGCAGGGACGGGAGGGAGAGCTTGTTGTCATGGTTTAAGCAAAGGGAGGCATTGTGTTACCATGGCTTGAGGCCTTAGGAGCACCTGGATGCATGGGAACACTGCTTGTGCACCTTGGCAGCTTCTTGAACAAAGCTTCTGCTTCTGCAGTTTCCTGGGCTTTGTATATTATGAGGATTTTGGCAAGATGGGGGGTGGTCCCCGCTTGCTCTTTGGTGGGTGGGGGAGATGGAAGGAGTGGAGAGGGCTGTAGTAGGGATGAGTCGGACTGCCCATACAGGCAAGAGGGTGGTAACACCAGCACAGAAGGGCCCCTTAATGGGCCACTTGAAATCCCTGGTGTCTCTCTTTGGTCTTTCTTTCAGACAGCTCCATCTGGGTCCATGCCTCTCAGAACCAGGTCCTGTTGCTGAGGATGCAGGGAGAACAACATGGCTTCTTTCTTTCTCTTGTGAACACCCCTAGGATCAGCCAGGGATTGAACCTGTGATTTGTACCTAGTCTGAAAGCCTTCCTCTCTCCTTCAGGGATGTATTTGGTAGCCACGCTGGTCTGCAACAAAAAGAAATGCAAAACTCTAGAACTGTTGGTTCAGAGATTATAACTTTTATTAGACCAACTAAGACATCGCAAAAAACAAATCTTTTTCTGCAAGCTTTTGGGTATGCATGCCCTTCCTCAGGCTCAGGGAAAATTAAAGATGGTAAAAAAAATCCCCATAGGTAGAAAATATGCATTTTCCCTTTCCTGCCCAACAGAACAGCCAGCACAGCTCGAACAGCCACCCCTGCCACAATGAGCAGGAGCCTGTTCGTAGCAGCTTCCCTCTAGGACTGAGCC
>NW_017729034.1:11965169-11969496 GCF_001723915.1 Gavialis gangeticus
CACAGCCCGAACAGCCCCCCCTGCCACAATGAGCAGGAGCCTGTTCGTAGCAGCTTCCCTCTAGGACTGAGCCCTCTACCATCATGAGGCACCCCTGCATCCATGCTCTAACTCCTCCTTCCTTTGAGTACCTTGTAAGGGCCCTTTTGTTCCCTTAATGGGGAAGCAGTCTTTGCCTTGTGATGCTGCCCTACAAGCACAGAGCACTTCTAGCCATGTCTCCTCTCTTGCTGCTGCTTATATTTGGTGCTGGAGAAATGCTGTAGCTCCCTCCATGCTATTCTGCAGGCAGGAGGGGAACAGAGGAGGTGCGTGCTTGTTGGTCCCTGCACTGATGCTGAGTAGAAACCCTTTCTAGTCTGAACAATACAGGTTCGATGGAAGTGTAATCTAGCAGAAGCCCGTGCTTGGAGGGAGATGTTAATTCCATTGACTTTAGATAACATTGGAATGAATAATTTATTGAATTACAAGAGCAAAAGAACTTGGAAGGCTGTTTGGAGTTGAGGCTGTGCAAAGAAGATGGTGTGTGAGGCAAGTTCAGGGTTGTCTACATTTGAAAAGCCTGAACTTCTGGAGGCAGCGTCAGCACTCCCTCCTGGAATGGGACCTCGCCTGCTCAGTACTGCACCAAAGGGCCCAACCTGAAACCTCAAAGAACAAAGCCATTGTGCATGGGGAAGTACAGGTGCCATTTCTCTGTGCTTACTCATCTCTTCTCTTTGTCTGATATTTTCAAGAGCAGGCAGAAGGAGCACTGGTGACAGTACACCTCAGCCACTGCTTTTTTTCCCCTCAGGTTGGCTAGCAACTCATTGTATGACCCATGGCATGCCTGTTCCCTTCTGCGTACCTCATTTCCTGTACCTGTAAAGAACAAATAATATTTACCTACATAATGTGCACCCATTGCAAAGGATTCCAGAGCATTTCCTTCTGTGTGTGCTGTGTAGCTTCTGCACGGGAGACCTGTGTGCTCAGACTAGGGTAAAGGCTTTATTGCTGTACTGTCTTACAGTAGTGCTGCCACACCCAAGTTCCTTGTCAGCATAAAGGATCCCCTTGTGCAAGGTGCTAGACAAACATGGGGATACACGGTCCCTGAGCCAGATAAAACTAAATCATACATTTTAATGTTATGCTACATGTGCAGTGGGTGAGGGTAGTAAGCAGTAATTGAACTGGAGGCAGGCAAGGAGACAGTGGGTGACAAGGAGTTAATAGCCATCAAGGTGGCAAACAGTGAGAGTTGCCCAGGGTGTGTGCTAGCAGCCTTTTTCAAGGGAGCACCATACCATGTCCTGGGGGGGAGAGTGACAGGGAGGGGGGACCTGGAAATGCTTGCTGGAAGATAGTGAAATGTAGATTGTTCCGTAGCATTTCAGGTTAGGCAGGGCCTTTTGTGTGTGTGGCTCAGGCAGTGTACTTCCGCCTCAGTAGGCATGGCTTTTTTTCATTAGGTTTCTGGGAACAGGACACCAAATATAAAATGGTACATCAGCTGAGCATAGTCAGTAATGGGTCCTGAGTCTTAAGGGGCAGTGAAAGGAAGGTGGCTGAGTAGAAGGATAGTGCTTGGTGCTGTCATTAAAAGCTGTTGGATGAAAAATTGAATCTATTATTAATGTGAGACCTCCCAGACTTGTTGGGGAAACTATCAATGAGTAATCAGGGGTCGTTTTCTGGTCTGCTGCACTCTGGTGGAGAAGTCCTGGGGTCCTTAACTCTTGAAGCTTTGTCTGTGGGCAGATACTGTTACAAAATGCTGCTGTGGCAGGGGTAGAATTGGGTACGCGTACAGTGCAGTAAAAGCCAAGATCCTTCTCCTGTGAACCTTCCAGTTTTGACTGGCCGGCATTCCTCAAGGACATATTATCCTGGAGCAGCACTAGTTTGCTCTGTAATTAAAATTAAAATTGCAGCTGAATCTCTCCTGTAATCATAGTTTTCCCTCTTCCCTGCCCAGCCCCACAAATTAAGTCTTAGCTGCATCTCAGAACTTTCACATGCTCTTGTACACAATAAATGTGACACTGGCTAAATTTCATCACTGCAACTTGGTCTGTTATGGTTTGCACAGTGCAGCTGCACCGGTGACCAAAACTGGGACCACTTTGTCAACAAGAGTCACAATAAAATGGGTGACTCTTCACCTTATTTGGATATAAGGGAAGTGGGAAGGGTTCTCTACAGACAGAAGATCTGAAGTAGTAACCCTAAGAACATCTGTTATCTGATGGTAAATTCCTTTTTTTATTAAAGGAAGAGGTCACTTCGGACTTCATGCACTGTTTGGAAACTTTGTTGAGCAGGTTGTAAAAGATGTCTGACCACAAATCCTCTGTGCACAAATCCTCTTATCCATGTTTTGACGCACCCTTTCAGCAGAATGTTGGGCAGGGGGGTGGGGAGGTTATGGGATACAAGCAGGGTGGATAAAAATCAACAATTTAAAAAAAAATGTAAATCAGATTTTTTATTTGAATCAGATTTTTTATTTAATTTTTTTTTTGTTAAATTGATTTAAAAAAAACAACAACTTAAAGATAGTTTAAATTTAAAACTCAAAGATATCATCATGGTATAGGAATTATAACTTCTAATTATATACTATTTGAGATGATATATTCATGTAACCTTTTTAGAAAAGTTTTATAAATAGGTCACAACAGGCCATGGTCTATATTAAAAGCCCAGTCTTATGGGTTTCCCAAAGATTCCTCTATAGATTAGTAAAGATTAAAGAAAACCACTGTACCCAATGGGACTCAGTGCTCGGTCTAGAAGATCCCAGTAAGCATCTCTGTGATGCTTAGTTTTGGTTCTCAGACTGTGGGCTTGTCTCCAAAGAAAACATCCTTGTTAACAGCAGTACAGGCAGTCCTCAAGTTACAACATTTCAAGTTACACCATTTCACACTTGCAGTGTTTATAAATTGACACCCTGTTTCAACTTTACAACGCCATTTTTGACTTTATAATGCTTGATCTGATGTGACTCTGCGCCAGTGAACAAGTTCACTGCATCGCTCATCTCCCTGGAGAACATCTGTCCAAACTATCTTGGATACTTTCTTTAAGAAAGTAGCCAAGACTTCAGAAGAACCTGCAGCCAAGACTCCTGAGAAGACTCCAGCCAAGAATCCTTCAAAAAGTTCAACCAAGAGCCCTTCAAAAAGTCCAGTGGTCACCTCAAAGAAGTCCTTCCAAATCAATATGATTGCTATTTACAATATAAATACATTAATGTAGCTATATTACTCATCTATAATTGATCGAGTACAGAATTATGGGGTATTTTTGGTGAAAATAGGGTATCGGGCCTTGGTTCAGGAATCAATCCCCCATTTATAACACTGTTTCTTATGAGAAAATTGGTTCCGAGTTACAACGTTTCAACTTAAGACGTGGTTTTCAATTGTCATAAGTCTGAGGACTGCCTGTATATGGAGATGAGAGAGAACAAACCTGATTACCTACCCATCTGCCCTCTTGTCTCTCTGAAGTTTGTGTACAAAGTCAAGCCCTTACCTCTCTCTAAAACTGCAAAGTTTCAAGATGTTAAACGAATAAAGGATATCAAACAAGAACGCACTTTTTGTAGAAAACGGTGATTAAATTGAGGCATCCTGACCCGTGATTTAAATTGATTTGATTTAAATCAAATCCACCCTAGATATGAGTGAACTAAGAATGTTGAAGTGACCTGGAAGTTTTAACAAGGTTGTAAGTTGGTGATAGAAGGATGACTCCTGCCTGGAGACCATCTCAGGCTTTCAGTTTCCAATTCTGTTACAAATGCCTTCCATCAGCACAGTACTTCCTTTGAAGCTAAAGTACTGCCCAAGCCACTTCTAGAATTTATTGGGCAAAACGGTAGGATTTCAGTGTCGCTGGGGTTGTTTACACCAGTCTCTGCTGCCATAAACCCACAGTGAATCTGATTTCCTGCACCCAGGTGTGTCTCAGTCCTAACTTTTTCAACCTGCCTCCAGAGATACAAGAGTGTTTGGGTCCATGCTAACCTTGTGATTACTGGGTGTAGCTGCTGGGCCTTGAACAGTTGCTCCCAGGCGGCTTTCGCTTGTGTGGTTGGTGTCAAACGCCTTACGGGTTTGTGTTCTTGCCTGAGCCAATGTTTTCTGCTCAAGTCTTCAACCCCGCGCTTGCCTGCCACGACTTGTTGGACCTCAGTGTGCGGGGTTGTTTTTTGGGTGCGCTCATTGGCCTGTGGCTCGCTCAGCGGTTACTCATGAGGCTCCACCATCCCTACACCCCAGCCTCACGCCTCCTATGGAGCTGTGTCCGTCTAACAGCCTCCTCCTCC
>NW_017729034.1:11969800-11976934 GCF_001723915.1 Gavialis gangeticus
CCGGGGGGGGGGGGCACCCATGACTGGAGCCTTGTGCTCATATCCCTAAGCCCGCCTAGCTGTCATGCTTCCCTCAAGGGAATACCCTAGGGACAGGACCAAAACCTCTGAGACTCCTTCTCGGCCTCACTACTCGGGGACCCACTCCCCTCCTGCATACCTGTAGCCTGGGAAAACAACCAAAAAATGCCTCAACAAAATCACTGGGCAGCCTGCCCCTCTGGCTTCCCCTTCTACCCTTCCCAGGTCTCTAAGGGGAACGGGTTGTCTTCTCCCTCCCTGTCGCCTCAGTATCTGCTCTTCTGCCTGCTCAATGACCTGTCCGGGTCCGGCAGCGATATCTGCCCTGACCACACCCCCTCCAGGGCTCTCCCGGGGTCCTCTTCTCCCTGGCAGGACTTCCTCAGTGCTCCGTTGTCCCCGCACTCCCACTTGTGGTCTGCTCCGTCTCCCTGGGTCTCTCTGGTAATGTCCCCAGATGGCGTTCCAGACGTTCCCTTGCTGTCCCATGTGAGTTGATTTCGAGGTGCTCTGCCTCATTCTGCCTGCACTCGCCCCAGCTGGCTCCGACCCCTGGGTCCTGTGGGGAGTGGCTTCTCTGCTGCTGGTGTCGGCAGCAGTTCTCCTATCTGACTCTGTTTCGTCTCTGCAGCATGTGCTGCCACTTTTATTCTTGCTGGCTGGCATTTAACGCTGATGTCACCACCCGGCCACAGTTGGATAAACAGGAGGCTGCCACCGCTTCTCCTAACTCTCCCCACTCTCCCAGATTTGGTCAACTCACTGCTTGGCCCTATCCAGCACAGGCAGAGGAGGTGTCAGAGCTGGGAAGCTTCTAGCTGTGTCCGTGTTGGGAATTTGGGATGGGGGGGAGGGAAACAGAGAGAAGCAGAAACAGCACAGATGCAGTTTGCAACTCCCCAACCCACGTGAAGCCCCCCCCATTAGCTGGAAGCTGTTCCCCCATGTAGCCAGGGAATGAGGGGACTGGGAGAAGTGGCTGTGGTGTGGCACAGCTCTCAGGTGACTGCCTCAGCAGGGGTGCAAGGAAATTCCCCCGTCACTGACCTGCTGCTAAAGCCACCTGGCCTATGTTGACCAGAGTTAGGTGGCTTTGGCCTGTGGCTTAAAGGTTGGCAACCTTTAGAACATGGCCAGTTGGTTTAACTGACCTTTTTCTATTATTTCAGTATCACTTCTTATCTTTCCCAGTGTGCGAGAGGCCACTCGTGCCATTTATGTGAACTGCTGTGATTTTTATGTAGATTAGAACAGTGAGATGGAGATGCAGTCCCAGCAAGAGTGATCTGACTTAAAGTAACACTCCTGCAGAATGCGTGCCAAATTTGAACTTGGGAATCTCCAGTTCTCTCCCTTCCGCTGTTTTGTTGGCTGTATACACAGGTTATAGGTACCAGTGTTGCAGTGGTATTCCTAGCTCAGTACATTTGTAGCTTTACAGCTAGTTGACAGCTCCACTTAATACAGTTGATTGAGCCACTGGGACCTGACAGGAAACCCAGCTGCCCAGCTTGACTGCTCAGTGTCAGATGTGGTCAGGCTAAACAGGACAAGGAGAGAGAAAGAGAAGAGGAACCAAGATGGATTAGATCACATTTACAGCTGACATCAGATCAAACTGCTAATAGAGCCTCCCAGAGCTGCCATTCTAGGATGTGGCTGCTTTCCTTGGTTTGGTTCCCTTCACAGCCTGGCCAGGAACCATGCATTCCAGTCCAAGACCCTGCCCTGCATTGGAAGGGCCTGCTGACCGTGCCTGATCTATGAATGGTCACAGCCAGTGCCTTGACCTGGGTGTCAAGAGTATGAATAGCACCCTCCATGTGGTTTTATAGCCTTTTTAGCCAATGTTCAGGTAAGTCTTTTTTTACTTGTCACCACAACCCTGTTTTCCAGAACACTAGAATGATTAAAAAATTCTGTCCAACACCAGTAAATAAAGTACAAAGTGGTTGCGTCACTGCTGCTGCAAGCACCTTGCGAGCTTTTCTATCACGGGAATGATGATGTTGGGTCTGAGCAAAGGTGCAAAATTGCCAGTTGTTTGAAAATGGATGCTTAAAGTCAGTCTCCTAAATCCGCAATTTGGCTCGAGTGTTGGAAGTCTTGGCCTCTCCTGTTTCTCTGCTTCCGGTAGAGATGCCTCCATGCTGTTTTGGGTAAGGAAACCAAGACACCATGCTCAGACTAATTCAGCTGGTCCTTGCCGTCCCCCAGCATGTCTACCCATCCTTCAGTGATTTGTCTAATCCATCACAGCCATCGGCTTTGTCACTTGTCATTCCTCCTTTATGCTTGCCAGATCCAGGAAGGCAGGAACCTCTGACATGTGAGCAACTTTGAGGCCAGCAGAACTGGTTGCAGTTTCTGGCCAGGCATAAATAGGAGTGGCCATTTTTGTTTTCCCCTGATTAACCTTTGGTTACCCAAGTGCTGTACAAATTTCACATGCTGTAGACTTACTATTCCTTCTTTCTCCAGAGTGCCTCAGTGTGTAAGAACCAGCAGGCTGAAACACAGGATGTAGTGGTGATGATTTGGAGGATGACATTAGGAAGCTCCATGTGCTTGGAGAATTTTGCAATAGGTCTGAGGACACCACATGGCTGCAAGCAGCAGCACAGAGCCTACTGCTCTTCTAATAAAGATCCAAGTTCCTGCAAACCAAATGGAGTCCCTTTTATTACTGTACTGAGTTCTGTGCGTCCTTTCTTTTCTCGTGTCCTTGTGACAAGGTATTTAGCAGAATTCACAGATTCGTTGAATCTGACAGGCCATGCTGTGACCACTTCTGCTGTGACTTTGAAGGGTGTCAACCATGTGCCTTAACACCTGCATCATCCTAGCCCCTGTTCTGTGTGTGAAACATGGTGGCAGCTTGTGAGAACCATAGTGAAGATCATGTGATTTAAAACATCACTTGCACAGCAAAGAGAACTGTTAGCTTGGAAAGACTTGGACACATGCACAGTTGGATTTCCAGTCAAAGAATCTGGTAGCAGTGTGGAAGGAGTGAAGGGAAGAGATGATTTTATACTGCAGCAATCCCAAGAGAAATAAAGCCGCAATAAATGCAATAGGAAAGGGCACTGAATTTTTTGATAAAGATGAGGTCTTCTCAGTGACTTTATCTGAACATACGTGCACTACAGAAGAAACCTACTAAAAAATCATCTGGTACATCTGCAGCTATGTTGGTAGAGCAGCAATCAGTTAGATTCCAGTTTCGCTGTGGAGCCATGTCAAGTGCCAGGCTGTGCTTCCTCCCTCCTGTCTCTTCTGCTGTTGCAGTGGTATCAGGTCCATGGCTTGCACTACTTGGCTGTCATGCCTACCACTGGATAGCACTCTTCAGTGTTGACCCCAATGAGTTTCAGATGGTATTGTTTTTTTTTTTTTATTGATAATCTGCATTTATCTACTGATTGTATAGTTGATTTATTGTATGATCAGTATCTGCTGTCATCTCTCCAAACTGATATTACTGCTGGGTAGTTTTGCTTAGGAACAGTTCTTTCCTTGTGCTTCTCTTGTGCACTGCCTACAGTGCATGTACTAGGAAAGGAGTGGGTTGTCTGTCGCCTCCAGTCTGCCCTCCATGCTGCCTCACGTTCAGGGTAGAGCATGGACCAGGCTCCCTCTGTGTTCTCTGTAGGAGAGAACTTTGGGCTGTGCACCTTGCACAGAGAAAGACATTTCGGGGGAAACAGTATTTGTTCGTATTTGTGCTTTTTAAGTATAAGCCACTGCCAAGCCTCCTAGGAATTGCACAAAACAAGCAACCCAGGGCTGGACCCAATGATCTTGTGAGGTCCCTTACAGCCCTAATGCCTATGAATAAAACACCTCTGGTGCTCAGAGACCATGGGCCTTTCACAGTGAAGAGTGAATGTGCATCTTGCATTTGTTTTACTGTGCTTGTTAATTCCATGGCTGCTTATTTGTTTCTCAGCTAATACCCTGAGACTGATGTATAGTATAGTATTGTGTTCCTACCTGTATATGGGGGGCAGTTTGTGAAGGTACCTTAATTTGAAAGGTGTGCTGCTCATCCTCTTTAAATGACTCTCAGTAGGGGAAATACGGCATTGTTCTGGTGGAAAACCTTGAGCATTGGCAGGGGTTTAGAATTAAATTGCAATATTGGCCCCAGTGATTCTTTTTCCCAAACACATTGTAACTGGGGCTATGGACACACATTACCTGTTTAGCACAAAGAGCATCTGGGTAACACTATGGAAGATGAGCATCAACACATTCAGGACATTTGTAGCACCATGACAGTGGCACACCCATCAGAAAAATTCCTCTTTCAAAGAAGAACTTCTCTGTATCATAGTTTTGTAGTGTCATGTATAACATGGACAGTTGCATGTAGCACTACAGAGTCTCTTGGACCCCCTCAGCATCCCACAGTCCTGTGCCTCTCCCTACTTTCTCTCCAAGGGAGAAGGAAGGATACTGGATTGGCTCTGACAGTCCATTCAGACCCAGTGTTATGGAGCCCTGCTTGGTGTCTGCTGCCACCACTGCAGCCACAGAGACACTGGCAGCAGCTGATCATCTTGTGGTGGTAGCAGTGGGAACAGCTGCTACCATTACTGCACAGGTAATAGCTGGTGTACCTGCAGCAGTGGCTGCTTCCAGCTGTTGCCATTGCCTTCAAGGTGACTTTGTAGCATTCCAGTCAAGGGCTGTCCATGTGTGCACACCCCTATAGGGTTTTCTTTTTTGTAGCATTATAAATGAACACGTGTCTGTAGCCTAATTCATACAAATAAGTTCTTTTGCACTTTGAAATACCCCCACAGCTATTGTTGTCAGTTTTTCCATTTTCAATTAACATACATTGTTCAACAAGAAATATATAGAAAATCCTTCACATCTATTATATGCCAGTGAAAGTATAGCACTGCAGCTTTCATAGAGAAAGTAATATTTTAAAGGAGTCCTTTCCAATATGGGGAGTAAATGATATTTGAACTGTAAGACCGACCGAGGGGGTGATACTTGAAAACATACTGCCACATAAGAATCACCAAACAAGACATTTCTCTGAAGACTCCAAGCATGCATTTTCTCTTTGGAACAGTGTCTTAAATACTAGCATATAAAAAGACAAGTGTCTAAGTAGAAAGCAAGAAATCCCCCCCAGGGCACAAGGCTCATTTCTCTTGTGTGTCCAAACCCTGCTTGATGCGTGTTGGAACGTACTGATTCCAGGTTGGCCCAGAGCTAGCACTTGCTTAGATCAGCCCAGCAGCTGTTTTAAAAGGCCACTGGATGGAGCTCTGCTTTGCTCCCTTTCTCCCACATTATGCCACAAATGTTGGGTACCCTGGCATGTACTCCACTGGCCTTCTGTGCCCAGGATCTGGCCCTTGTGTACCTAGTGATGCAAACAGTTTATCATGAGAAATTGATCCAGGGCATCTGAGGTGCCAGGAAAATTTAGCAAAATGATTGCAGAATAAAAGTAAAGGGTCAAGTTGTGAGAAGTACAGAGTGTATGAGTCTGAGTGAAATTTTCAGGTGCTCAGCTGTTCATAGAATAATAACAACCATCTGAGTTTTTACAGGAATACAAATACACAGTACACTTACAGCTAATGTTAACGTGGTGATTTAGTATAAGATAACAAGCATTCATTTCTGCCCTTGAGTGCTAGGTTCATGTAGCAACCAACTGTAGGAAAGTTTTATGGGTTCCTTCTGACACTTAACTAAAGTTTACCCAGGTATAGATTGTGGCAGTGCAGTCCAGTGTTAGCAGTGTGCTATTGCAGGACCCCTGCTCCAAGGACGTGTTTCAGGGTTAAGTGCTACTGTACGCTGGCATGTTTGATTGGAAGGGCTGGACTATGCATTCTCCTGGCATAAGTTTCCATTCATTGAATTGGTTATTTGGGCCTACTGAAATAGGGACCAGGGCTGCCACAATTGCACTTGAGTTGGAACTTCTTTTTTTTTATTTAAGGAAAATTTTTCATGTCCCAGGTCAAATTAGCCAGATCAGGGCCAAATCTGTTTGAATGATCCAGAAACTGTATGTGGCCCTGCTACTGGCAAGTATTCTTCACCCCAGCCTGGGGCTTCAGATACGTTCAAATCCTTTGGCAGGCATCCTACATGTAAACCCAAGCCTGGAGGCTTGAGGTTTGGATGCCTCTAGGTTTTGCTTGCCCTCTCTGGAGCAAGCTAGGGAGGAGTCTTCTATTTCCATAAAGTCGCCATGTAGTTGAGATCCTCCCACTAGAAGCTGGCAAGCGGGAAGCTAACTATGAGGCTTTCATAGGGAGTCCTGTCCGCAAGCAGACAAGGGTGCACCCTCCACTACACAGTGTCATTTTAATTGCATTACCTCGGTCAGGGTATTTTCCCCTGCCACCATCATAGTCATGGTACTCAAGCTGGAACATTTACCACAGTTTGGTTTTTGAGTGTAGGTGAGCCTAGAAAGAGAGAAGGAGACTGGGACTGGGCATGCAGATTCTCCCAGCCTTTGTGGCTAGCACCCTTGTTTATCTAGAACAGTAGGGGACAACCTTTTTTGTCAGGTGTCACAGATTAGCTCCACACCCTCATCGAGTGCCATTCTGGTCCTCTTCCTGTGTCTGACCTGATGCTGTGCTTTTTTCTCTGTGCTCACTGCCTGACCTGCTGCTCTTTTTGCCTCCTTCCCAATCTGCTGCTGTGCTGCCTGTCCCCTCCCTAATTTGCTGCGTGCCACACATATAGGCTGTTTGTGCCAACTGTGGCACCTGTGCTGCAGGTTGGCTATCCCTGACCTACAGCATGTCAAGTATAAAATTTGCCCTGTTCTCTTCCCCACCCTTTTCTGTTTCCCTTTGTCCCATTTTTCAGTGCCATCTGCCAGACCAGGGAAAGTTTGAATGGTTCCTTCTGTGCAGGGTGGATTGTGAAGCCAGCAAATGTGTTAGGTACTGCCAGATGAGGACAGAGACCTTCATATTAAGTCTCTCTTTCTTACCATGTTAATCTGACCTGCCTGATTCTGATGTCCAGACAGGTGTATACAGCTCTCCATATACACATTGACATGTGGGTTTACTGCACCCCCTCTGAATCCAAACCCACATGTGCTTTGTTTTA
>NW_017729034.1:11981934-11982342 GCF_001723915.1 Gavialis gangeticus
AAAAAAACCCCTCTTCCCTTCCCCTCCATGTTCAGCCGCCCCTCCCATCCCCCCCCCCCCCCCAACACTTCTGCAGTCCTTGGGGACCATGCTGCTCCAGAGCTGTTCCTGCCCTGCTCAGCTGGGGACAGCAGCAACTGCTGCAGTGAGCAGGGGTCTCCTCCTTCCTGCCTGGTTCCCTTGCCTGGGAGCAGGCTCAGGAAGTGGAAATCGACCCATCTGAGACCTGTTCCCTAGGCACCCCATCTGGAGAGGGGTGCAGGAGTGTCTCTGGAGCCTCACCTCCCCCCACCTGGCAGCTCTCAGGTCAGCCAGGGAACACAGGGACAGTGGCAGGAGGGGAAAGGATGTGCTTCTGAGCAAAGAGGGGAAGGGAGGAGGACGGGGTGGGAGTGGGGGGGAGGGTGA
>NW_017729034.1:11982353-11983844 GCF_001723915.1 Gavialis gangeticus
TATGGGGTCACTGGAGTGGGGGGGAGGGTGATTGTTATCTGATTGGAGGACTTAAAGAAAAAAGTCCTTGCCTGATGTTTCTGCAGGGTGATCTGCCCACCCCAGTGGGGGGAGAGGGCACAGAGCATGGGGGTGGAGCCACCCCTGCAGCTGCAATCTGTCTTCCTGTATCCCCACCTTAATAAAATCCTGGATCTGCCCCTGCCAACACAAGCTCCCTGGGCAGCCTGTCTGATCTTGAGGGGCCACTTTCGTGTGTTTAAAGAGAAGTCTGCAGCCGTGGCCCTCCTATCCTCCTGTTTCCCTCCTGAGATTCCTAGTGAGAGGGGTGGTGGTGGTGGTGGTATGGGAATAGGGTAGGAGGTCTCTTCACTGTTCCCAGCTTGGGCCCAGGCTGTGCTGCAGAGATACCTGGAGAGGTCAGCTGGCAGGTGTGAAAGATTGCAGCCCTTAGCAACATGTCTATACTAGCAACTCCCCCCACTGCCACCCAGTGTGGATGCAGCTCTGCCTGCAGAAGAGGCTTTCTGTTATCTGAGGAGTATAGGTTACAATGGCAGAACCTCCTCCCTTTCGCGCATGCACTAGGTCTGCAGTAGAGGGTCCTGCTGATTTAGCAGGAGCATCAGGGGCTCTGCATTGTAGTTGAATCCTTGGCTTGCTTTTTACATGCTTGTATGATCACTTTTCCCCAGTGTAACAGCTGCAACGTGGACCTGTTGCAGCACCTGTCTCATATCTGTTTACAAGCCAGCGTTGGATAGGAAGGAGCAGGTGGAACTGGGGAAATCCAGCTGGAAAGAAGGGGGAATGCATTAAACTCCAATTGCAAAACTCATTATCCTAGGGAAGCCAGACCTGCTCTGTTCACATGAGCAGTGAATTAATGAATGCTGCTCTGGCTCCCTCTCCAGATTTGGGTAGGCAGCCTCTGGCTGGGATTGCACAGGGAAGGGGTTCTTCATTGCCAGCAGTGCTAGAAAATTGGTTCTTTTATTTTTAATGGAAATTTACTTTCTGCAGAAGCTGCCAGATCTAGTCTCCAGAAGAGTCCTGGTCTGGTATCCTTGTGTAGACAGATTCCCTTGCTCCTTTGGGAGTGTGCACTCTCCCCAAGCAAACATGCATATGTGTCTGTTCATGTGCATTTGTGCATAGAGATGCATGCTGTAAAAATGAAAAAGCTGTAAGAGGGGTTTCGCTGAAGCTTCTAGGATCCAGTTTGTGCTGTCCTTTTGAGATGAAAGACTCGGATGGGCTTGCATTAAAATCCCTCTCTCAGCTGGAAGGCAATAAAGTATTCCGTGTTGCCTTGGTGATAGGAGGAAGCAGGCATTTGTTATGGGCATATCTGGCCTCTAGAGCAGACTGTTTCTTGCAGGTTTTCTGGGCTCGCTGCTGCTCACTGCAGACTGCAGCTTTCTTTCATTTATGGCTTATCTTGTTGCTCAAAATTTCATAGTTTCATAGTTAGTAGGGTTGGAAGGGACC
>NW_017729034.1:11984867-11997636 GCF_001723915.1 Gavialis gangeticus
GTATTCTAACCCAGAGCACTTCTGTGTGCCCCTCCTCTGTTAATTGATACTTTCTGGCCATAAGGTGCTGGAAGGGACAGCGTCTTCTGCAGAGGGCGGCTTCTGTGTCACCTAGGGGAACAGCTGCATAGTTGATCAGGACCTGGCAGGCAGATAAGCTGCCTCCCTTTATTTTTCCTTCACTCTAGGACAGTGAGTCCCAACCATTTTAGACTCAAGGTACCCCTTGCTAGACTTATGGCACCCCTTGGAAAATGCCAGCTTTTAGCTTTCACTTGGTTTTTGACTATGGAAAAATAACACAGCAATTCTTCTGTTGCAGAGAACTTGGAGAGACCACTCCAGGTCTGAATGGTTTTAACACCATGAATTCATGTTTGAAATCTATGAGTTTATGTTGGGAAACATATTTGCACACCTAACAGTGCTGATAGTGTGTGGTGCCCTGCAACATCCGTAACAGGATCTCAAAGCACATCCCAGGGTGCTGCAGGACGATGGTGGAGAATCAGTGCTGTAGGATCTTGGTAACTTCCTACTGCACAGATAGATAAACCAAAACCTGCAGTCTTTTCTCTGATCCTGAGGAAGCAATCCAGGCTCTATGCTTCTTCCCAGCACCATAGCCTTCCCTCCTTCTCCTTTTACCTTCTGTTCCCAGAACTTTTAAGCATCTTTGTGGCTACACCTTAATTCCCTTATGAGTTCCAGCTGCTGCTAGCCTTCCAGCCAGGCAGACTCTTAACTGCTGACTACCTGCAGCTGGGTCTAGCCTGAGATGAAGACCCAACACCTTACGGCTCGGTATGCTTGCTTCTCAAAGCAGAGTTTGAATCCAAAGCGTTCTGTAAGGGTTTGGCTGGGACATGGGTGTCCAGGCCTGTGGGTAGGCCACTGGGAGCAACCAGGGGGTCAGCAAGGCGGGGGTGCAGATTATCAGAGTGTCAAGATGGGATCTAGGTTGGAGGCACTGAAAACATGGGGACCAAGTTCCAGCAGGGCTGAGAGGCAAAATCCAAGATGTATAGTCCAAGAAGTGAGCCAGGATCAGAAACCAAGGGTCAGAGCCAGTGCCTCATTCCAGGGGAGATGCAAGTCAGAGTCCATAAAAGCCAAAGCCAAGTTGTGGGGCCAGGAGAATCACAAGGAGTAGTGAATGTGAGGTTTGCCAGAACAGACTGAAACTGTTACGGTGTGCCTGCAGCCTGAGGCTGCAGGTGTGCTTAAAAGGTGATTTCAGCAGCTCCATCTGGTGCAAAACAAGGGCAAACTCATTAGCCAGGCATCAGGGGCAGGTGTGATGGGTCAGATGCTTGGCCCAACTGGGCATGTTTGATCAATGATCGGAGACCTTGTCTTCCAGAGGAATCCAAAGGAGCTCTTCTGCCTAGCAGCAGAAGCAGCCCTTTGTCTTTGGTTGTCAAGCCACTAGAGAGAATGCCTTGCCCTCGCTCAGTAGGCTACACTGCTACTCCATTTAAAATATGTGCTTGTCTCAAGTGTCCCAAAATATGTGCTTGTCCCAAGCAGGAAGTGTCATGCATGCCATTTCAGCAGGTGCAGTGAATACACACAAAAGAGGTATTATTAATACCAAAAGAGGTATTATTTCACAAAATTGTTCGTGATACAGCCAGGATGAGAACTCTGGGCCCTCTCTGTGGCAGAATCAACCCTTATCTACACTGCAGTTCATTAAACTCAGATTAAACTTGTGTGCTTGGCAGTATTGTGTGAAACGCTCCTGCCTTTTCAAAGCTCAAGATGCGCAGCTGCAGTGGCCCAGAAGGCAGTTGTGTGTGAAGGTATCCCACTACAGTGAAGGAGCCCGGGGCTATCAGCAAGCAGGAAAAAGATGGCCCTGTGGTTAAGGCAATGAACCCGGACCCTGGAGAATTGGATGACATCCTCATGTCTGTGCTACAGGTTTCTGTGGAGTGCCAGACAAGCATCATTAAACCAGACCTTTTGGGTACAGCCTACTCCCTTCATAAAGAGAAACACCCTCCATTCCCTCCTCAGGTCATCTGTCTGAATAGGGAAGGTCTCATGCTCCATGGGTCACTCCCAGCTCTACCACAGCCTCCCTTCTGGCAAACCTTCTGCAGGTATCCCTGCCTTGGCTTCCTCAGGCCCAGGTTATTTTTCCATCCTGGATGCTTGTGCCCTCGATTTTGATTTGTTTAGGGTTCAAGGGGCAGTTTGGGCTGATCAGGGGCTGTGTAGTTCCCTCAGCTTGCATTAGGTAATCTCAGTTGCAGCTGTACCCCATCTGGGGCAGGGCTGATGCTGCATTCGGGGTGCTAGGGGGAGGGAGAGAGGATGTGAAGTGTTTTGGTGCAGGTCTGGGATCCAGTCCTACACTTGGTCTGATACTTTAAAATCACAAATAGTGGTTGGGTTCCAGCCAGTGTAGAGCAAATGGCTTGCAACCAGCTCTGTAGCTGCAGGCTTTCCAGCTCAGCCCTGTCATGGGGGAGCCCTGTGTCTAATTACTGGAGCCTCTGCCTGTGCTTTGCCAATGACACCAGTCCTGACTATTCACTTCCCTGCCCTGCACCTTCCCTCTCCCACCAGCACCTCTGCCTACAAAATGGAATATCTCTATAACTAAATTCATAAAGTCGCTGCCTCGTTCTTTCTGAGATTCCACCTTGGAGCCTACCTCTGGGATGTAGCCCTCCCTGGGCTAAGGCAGTGCTTCTCAACCAGTGTGCTGTTTGCACACCTAACAATGCTAACACCTACACCTGATTCACATGATAAACCCAGAGTTTTCATATAGACATCTGTAGTGCCAAAAATGTTCTGTCCTGTTGTGGTCTTTCTAAATTCTTTGCAACAGAAAAATTTCTCTGTTATTTTTCTGTAGTCAAAAAATGAGTGAAAGCTGAGAGCTGGCATTTTCTGAGGTAACCCTTGAGTCTAAAAAGTTTGAATATCTCTGGACTAAGCCAGTGGCAAGTTCCACCTGCCAAACTCTACTTGTTTGATAGCTCCTTCGTGCCTCCTTATCTATAGCTGCTCCCTTGTGTCTGCCTCACCCACCGACTAAATCCTGTACTCCTTGGGTAAGGGGCTGACACCCACAGCACAGTTGGGTCTTGACTCTGGACTTGAGCTTCCTGGGTGCTGTGAATAATGTCTGGATCTGGGGCTCTGACTCAGGACTGTTTCTGTGACAGAAACTCTGTCTCTTGCCTGGTCTCTTCCTCTAGTATCTTCACCAGAACGAGGGAGTGAAGAGCTCCCAACAGACACAGGGCCTGTCTCTGAAGTGCCTTCCACTAACTCCTGCTGATAAGTCTCCCTCTTTCTCCCCAGGTGGATGCTGTGCGGGTGTATGTGAAGAGTGACTCTGAGGACCTGCAGTACCCTGTCCTCTTTGTAGTTCGCCAGCAGAAGGGAGTGCTCTCATGGCAGGTCCCCCTCATTTTTCGAGGCCTGTAAGTGACAGAGATTCTCTTTCCAGTTTGTCCCCCTTTTTTTTTTTTCCAGAGAAAATATTTCCCTGGGAGCTAAAACAATCTTAGATTAAGTCTTGGGATATTAGGTGTGCTGAGGGTTGTGGTTTTTGCCTTTTAGGTTTCCTATGAGCTCAAGGTTGGAGGCATTAGGTAAAATGGTGCTAGGTTTTTCCCACCACTGTTTTGCTGAAAGGTGAATTGCACAGGTGTACTTAACCCAACAGAGCTTTTTCAAAGCCTCTGCGCAGAGCATGCCTGGCGTTCATCCTGTTGGTAATCCTGGCAGTTTGCCTTGTTCTGGCCTCCTTGCGCCTGTCCTCACCTCTTCGGGGTCATTGGAGATCTCTTGCCCTTTGGTTTATCCAGCACTGTGCAAAATACAAGGTGCAGAGAATATGCAAGGGAGACGTTTCTTACAGCCATCAAGCTCTGTTGCTGTATCATTGGGCACCTTGGTCTGCTAGCTGAATGCACCACAGCAATTTTACATCTACAAGAGGAATGGGTAGATAATACTTGGGTCTTCCAAGCATTTTCCTGTATCTTGCTTAATAAGCCAGGGACCAGAGTAGCCTGGGTTCCCCAGAATAGCAGGTGGTATAGTAGTGGGGCAGAAAGTTCTGCTTTTAATTTTTGCAAATAGCGATAAATTCCTGAGTATCTTAAAATAGGGACGTTTTTCTGGTCATCCATCACTCATGATAAACCTGGCTTTCTGACCCACCAAAGCCTGAAGATCTAACTATTGATAAACCTTGAAAGATTTGGTAAAGGTGGGGGTTGGTCACAGGATTGGCAGGGGGGCCTCATGACTCACTCCAGGGCAACAGTGAAAACCTGGTGTGATCTGCACTTTGCATCTCCAGGTCACTCTGCTGAATAGTGATGCCCAACTCCCCCACCACAGCCACATCTGAGAACCTCCCTGTCACTGAGCTTCTGTCTCACCCACGAGTCAGAGTCGAAGGGAAAATTTCCAAGTGATCACCCTTATTTCTCAGCGCTGCAGGGTGGTTTATTCTACTGCAGGGGTGGGCAAAATGCAGCCCGTGGGCTGGATGCGGCCTGCCAGGCCATTCTATCTGGCCCATGGGGCCCCTAAAAAATTTAGAAAATTAATATTTATCTGCCCCTGGCTGCCTGACATGTGGCCCTCGATGGCTTGCCAAAACTCAGTAAGTGGCCTTCTGCCCAAAATAATTGCCTGCCCCTGTTCTATTGGCTCTGGTGCTGCAGAGTCCAGCTGTGCCTGGCATAGGTGTCCAGCCCACTCGCTCCCTGCAGGATGGCTGGGCAAGGACTGTGCGTGAGGCTGCAGACCTTTTTCTGTTGGACTGCTGAGCCAGAAAAATCAGGGTAGGGGGATTCATTTTGATCTGAAGGGAATTAAATGTTTGCATCTTGCTGAAATGAGAAACAAACAAAGAAACAAACTTTTGTGCTGAACAGGATGTTTGCTCTGACTTAAAATCAAATGCTTTGTACTAGTAGAGAAGGGAAAGGGCCTAAAGGCTCAATTACCAAACCCCCCAGGCCAGGAAGAGATCATAGAGCTCCCCCTTCCATCCCATAACCTAGCCATGGGGCATCTACTTGGATTATGGGTGGGGGAGGTTGAGTTTAGATCTACATTCTGCAGGATTGGAACCACCTCTTAGGAGGGTATCCTCATCACCAGGTGCCTGGGCACCTGGTGGTGGGTGTCTGTGGACCACTCCTGGTGATAAGATTCTGGGCGTCTGTGGACCACTTTTGGATAAGATTCTGGTCTAATGACTAGTAAGAGAGAAAGAGGGAGATGAAGGCTGATGGTGAGGATGCTGACCTGAGCGTTGGGGCACCTGGGCGTCAGCCTCTGTTCCCATGAACATTTGACTATTTATACAAAGCAGAAGAGTGTCAGTTGGAGAGGCTGAGACCTCCCTGCCTTCTGCCACTCTCCAAGAAGAAGGGAAAGAAGGAGTTTGAATCCTGTGAGGCAGAGGAAGGAGTTAGACCCAAGTCCATCACACCCTGGTTGACAGTCCTGACTGGTGGCCTGTTGGGTGGAAGAAAGAGTAGGTCACTCCTATTCCCAACCCAGGAATTAGTTTTTTCAGGTGCAAACATTCTGTGAATGGTTTTGAGGTGACCAAAACCATGTATTTTGGCAAGTTTATTATTTCCCAGCTCTTCATTGGACCCAAGTGCAGGGCGGATGGTTAGGGAGTAGGAAACGGAGGACTAGCCTGAATTTTACACCCTGACTCTTGAGTGACTGTAAACTCCCATTGCCTGGACCTGGGTACGAAGTGACCATTCCGTGGGCTCTCTGTTGTAACTGAATGGCAGTCTACCCCTGGGCAGGAGCACAGCAGTGCCCTGTGCCTCCACAACTTGGAAATGGACTGGTCTACAGGACAGGGGTTGAGACCAAGTGCTGCATTATTTTTTGCCTACAGCAAGAAATAGCCATGCTTTGGGCTTTTCCACTTTGTCCTCATCCACCTGAGTTATTTGTGTCTATAGTTAAAAAAATACAAAAGCAAAGATCATACAACATGTTGATCTAGGGTGTTTCAGGAATAGCCTATACTAAGGAGTCTGCATGTTAATGGAAGTCAGTTTAGGCTGATGTGCTACCAACCAAGGACTTATCTCCCTTGTCTTTGAGCTCCATGGCTAGAACTAGGGGGTAGGTGACGTTGGGGTCTGCAGGCTCCAAGTCCAAGTCCTGCTCAGTATAACATTCATGACTGCATTGCCCATTGTTGTAGATTCATGGATGGTGAAGGTAGTGGACAGGCCACCTAAGGGGCTGAGGGTATCTGATTAAAGTTTCCTTCCCTGGGTCTGGACTCTTCTATTGGGCAAGTAGAGCACAGTTTCACCTCTGTACAGGAGATTTTGTCCAGTGCTGCTTTTCCTTCTCTCCCTCTTTCCCTTTCCTTCTGTGAACAACAGAAGGGTTAGATTGGGGGCGGGGGGCAGGGAGGAGAGGGAGAAATGGTAGGGGCTCCTGTCCACTCTGCATATTAGAATCTCCTCCTTCTGTGAATCCATGTGCTGTCAAGCATGGGGTTCATGTTCTGTGTACTAGTCTGGACCCTGGATTCTCAGTCTCAGACTCCAGCTGTATGGGGAAAGGTGCCCCATTTGAGATGTAAAGGAGAAGAGCTTGTTTCTGTCTTTCACCTAGTGGCTGTTGACTCTCTCTTTCTTTGGCTGATGCAGTTACCAGAGGACCTACAACTACCAGGAGGTGAGTCGGACCCTCTGCCCGACAGAGCCCACACCGGACACTGGCCCCTTGGAGCAGGTTATCTTTGTTGATGTGGCTTCCATGGCCCCGTCTCCTATCAAGTATGAGCTGCTGGTCACCAGGCTCAAGAACTTCCAGCTCATGTAAGTAGGGTGTGTGAGGGAGGTGGTTGTGTGATGCAGGCTGTCCAGGGACTGGACAGCTCCCAGTCATACACCGATGCACACAGGTCCAGTGCCTGGTGTTGCACTTTGCCCAGCCTAGAAGATGAAACAGGGCTCTATGACCTCTACAGACATGTCCCTTGCTGCTTTGCTGGGCAGTGCAAAAGAGAAAGGCCCATCCCCACACAGCTTAGTGTGACTCAGCTGCATGGCATTTCAGACTCTTTACTAAAGCCGTGTTCTCAGGGGAGGGGGGATCCCACAGGTCCTCAGAGGCACTGTACGTCAGGGAGCTGTCACCTGGATCATGACACCTGAGCTTCCATCCTCTGGTCACATCCAGATACATAGTGCCAGGTGAGGATAGAGAAATGCATCCCTCAGAAGGGAAGTGCAGTCTTCCTTGTGGTGATGGCAGGGCTGGCACTGGGAGCCACCCCACTGTATTGTCACTCTGGACTAGGAAGAATTGGACCGGCCATTTCCACTTACCTTCAAGAAACCCCCAAGTTGGCTCCTCTTCTTGCATCTGTCCTGAGGAGCATAAGTGGATCTTTTTTCTTCACCAGCCAGTGAGGCAGGCTCCCTGGGGCATGGTAGCCCTTTCACTGGGCAGCCTTTAACAGGAACAAGCTCCTCATCTGTTTTTTGTGCACCTCTCAAGTAAGGGCAACAAAGGGCTGCTACACCAGGGCAGGCCATTGGTCCTTCTGGCCCAGCATCCAAGCTCCAGCACTGGCCAACCTTTCATTCTGAGTAAGGTGAAACCTACCTATGAAGCACCTAGAATGCAGTACGGTGCTTCTTGGGTGGCTGTAAAGGGTGGGGGGGGAACTCCCACCCTGACACCTGCTTTAAGCAGCTCAGGCTTTGAGGCATGATGTCTGTTTCCCTCTGCTGGAGCCTGATCATGATGTTCTTTACTCCTTTTTTCTGATCTGGTCAACCTCTGGCGCAGTGTCCTCTGGAGAGTGCTATGCTGTATTTCTTCTTAGGTTTCAATTTGGATTGGCTGTTGTGATGCTTGAGGATGGGGGTTGGGTAGAGCTTGCCATGAGGACTCTGCTTGCCTGCCATTCCTCCATAGATATGTAGGGCCAGAATGCTTGCTGTGGTCTGTGCACAGAGGGGATTTGCTTCCCATGTGGAACAATTGGGTCAACTCCTTCTGCAACAGGGGTGCCTGTACCTTTCCACACGCAGATTCTTGTTGGCCTGGGGGGTGTGTGACATGGGGAAGCCAGGATGGTCTAAATGGGAAAAATGCTTATTGCTCTCTCTAGCACCCATGGGGACAGCTAGAAGCAATGTCAGCTTTTTGTTGAGTCAGACTGTCTGCAGCTTTTCCACCCTGGGAACCTGTGAAACAATAGACCTGATGGAGCTGTGCTGTCTGAGTGTTGACAGGGAGCCACAGGGGACCCAGACCTGCCACTGGGAGGCAGTGTGCATGATCTTGTGCCCCATGGCTTTAGGAGATCTGTGGAGTTGTGGGTCTTGCCCCTTCCTGGCCTCTGCAGTGGGGCTAGCAGAAAAGGGCTCTGGCTGCACTGCACAGGAAGAGGAGGACAATCCTGTTGGCTTCATAAGAGCAGTTGGATCTCCCCTGTAGATGTGTGTCCTGGAGTTGCCAGCTTTTGGTGAGACGGTTCTCTCTGCTTGAGCTTCCAGGGCTGGGTGTTTCAGAGATCTCGTAGAGTGAGCCTCTGTGCCCTGCTCTGTGCTCCCCTCCAGCTGACCACATTTTGCCCTGTGTGTGCACACTTACTTCTACCCCTGTACGATGGGTTTGACTCTCTCCCATTGTTTAAATCCTGTAGAATGACTAAAAAGAGGGAGCGGCCCACCCTACAAACACACACACCCCACTGGTCTGGTTGCTTGAAATGTTCCCAAAGACAGCGCTACAGGACTGTTGAATTGGTGATTGTGCTGGCCTTGCTTCTATGAGTGTTAGGGAGCCTTCACCTTGCCTATCTCTTTTCTTTCCAGGACAGACAAAGCCTTCAACTTCACTGCCAGTCCTTCTCAGCCGCAGGTAAGCAGGAGTCTTTCATGCTGTCTCCTACATTGGTCTTTTCACTGGCAAATGAGTACAGACATGATCCTAGCAGGCATAGAGGGCAAAAACCTCTGTGAGCAAGTCTGTTTCCCTCTCAGGATGAAGAGCTTTCCCCTGTTTTTGGCATCTTTGTGGGCCTAGAAAGAGGTACCAATGCAAAGCCTCTGCTTCTCACAGAGCATCTTTGGCACCTTATAAAAGATGTTAAAAGCAGAGGCATAGCAAGGGCAACTCTGTGCCCTGAGCAGTCACAGTGCTGATGGCAGTTGTGTAGCCAGCTGCCACTGTAGTGGCAGCCTTTTTTGTGCCCTTCCCCTCTTATTTTCCAAAGGCAGTGCCAAAGCCTACTGCCCTGTGATCACCCTTACTCAGAAACTTTCCTTCAGTAGTCTGGGCAATCTGTTAGGAGTGGCAAGTGCCTATGTCCGAACTGCTGATTCTCCAAATCAGCATTGAATCTTCAGATTCGGATTTGGCCAAATCGAATCAGGGACAGTGATCCAAATCAATTAATCAAATCATTGTCCCTGATTCAGGCTGAATCCGAATTCAATAGGGCCCGCTTTGCACACCCCTACTTTATAGCTAAGCATTACTCCATTTCATCTCTTTTTGGTAGTTCTGCCCTACCTCTTAGGTCAAAGTTGTCTTCACTGCCAGGCATCCCAGTCTGCCTGATTCTGCTGTCAAGTTTCTTACGTTGACATCTGTTTATGGTAGGAACACAAGGATGATGATGTTTATTACTTACAGCCTTAGACAAAATTCATGAGAGCCAGTGGGAGCCTTTCCATTGAACTTAGAGGGGTTTGGATCAGGGTTTGATGTCATTGCAGTCTATCATCTGTCACAGCGGATGATATATTAGGTTGTTGATTTTAGTTGTGGTTGGAATGGTCAGAACACAGCTTAATACCCTTAATGCCCACCTTTTTTTGTAAATAATGATTGAACATTTCATCAAGCAATTCTCTTTTAATATCTAGAGCCAGAGAAAAAGAAACCAAAATGAAGAAGGAAATAAATTGAAAACAAAAACATTCAGTTATGTCAAAACTCCATTCCTGACCATCCTCTATTTTCCAGATGTGCAGAAAGAAATATAACGTATAGCAAATGAGAGAGAAGATTTCTTGGGTTAAAAGTGTGTGTGTGTGTGTGTGTGTGTGTGTGCTGGGGGAGGGAGGGGGTATACTTATAGGGAAAAGGTTTTAACTTTTTATTTAAAAAAAAAAAAAATCAAACAATTATTTGAGTGCTGACATACAATAATCTTAACACATCTCTTTGGAAGGAAGCTGTAGAGCAGAATCTTTCATATTTAATATTTAGGTAACACTGGTCTCAGCCCCATAAAAATATTCTTCCTCTTCAGTGTTTTTGCTAATTTTCTCCTTGGTTTTAGAGCTTATTGTTTGAGTAAGCAGGAAGATGAATGGCTAAAAGATCTTTGCTAAGTAGAAATGCAGCAGTGCCCTGAAGATGCCAGTGCTCATGAGCGAGGACCACTGTAAAAAAATAAATACTTTTTTAAACGTTTTTGAAACTCTCTGAAACAGTTGCATGCAAAAAATGAACTATTTTAACCTGAGCAGAATTGAATGAACATTACTGCCAGAGGCAGGTGACTCTGTCTGCGCTCATTTTTGAAACCCGTTGTGTACTGGTGTGGGGTTGGGGGTTTTTAGTGCATCCAGAACTAGCTGAAATGCTGATGGCTGGCAGAGGGCCTGAGTAGATGTGATAATCCTGAGGACTCCCATTACCTATTCAAGTTGGTAAGAATTGTGAGCTCCTTACACCTCTCAGGATTGGGCCCTAGATTAAGAGAACAGGTATTTTCACTTAGAGATTTCACTTTGTCCCAGATATGTGCCCTTCTAGAGGTACCTCAGACTCTTGCACAGTGCAACGGCTACCTTTGCATTACATTATCTCTGTTCCAGGGACTGACATGGCCCTAGGTACAAATTAGAGCGTGCTCTAAAGGTGCATCTACTCTGCACAGTGCAGTGCTGTATAGAGCTCCCTGAGTTTGGCCTGAGTATGTTTGCTTGAATACCAGTGCAGTCTCAGCTCATCAGCACACAACTCAGCTTGGGCAAATTTTCCCTGCTGAAAATGTACCCGTGAGCAGCTTCATGCGACCTTGGCTACGTGGCTTCTGGTGCCCACACCAAGTCATTGGGAGCTAGCTTGGGGCTCTCTCCACACTATGCAGTGCAGATGTACTTTTATTAATGGCAGTCTTGCTTGCCTACCACTAGATTACTGTTCAACCAGTAACTGGAGCGCTGAGCACTTTGGCTGCTTCATTGACTGGCCCCCAGCCCAGCTGCTGTACGTTGCCATGCTAGGGTCTGTGCAGGAGGGTGGGAACTGAGTGGTGTGTGTTAAGGTCTAGAGCTGGAATATGGTGCAGTTGTTCATTTCACAGTGAACCGTTCATGCTTGTAGCAGTGGGGGCAGAAGGAAAGATCTCTAGTGGAAAATAACAAACTTGGAGAAATTCTGGTTTGGTTCTGCCGAAAACTTAAAGTAGAACCCTCATCCTAGAGGGGAGAAGATATTTGCCTGGCTCCTGAGGTAGGAAGGAAGGCTCTTATTTCTTACAAAGGACCGTGAAGTACAGAGAGTCCCCCAGAGTCTGGCAAATTCCTTCTCTGAAGTAGGGAGCTGAGAAGCCTGAGAGCCCCAGCTCAGGTTGCATGTCTCAGGGTGTTCACTCTTCTTGGTGGACGTCCTGAAGCTGCCAAACTTCTAGGCTCCCTGGTGTAGCACTAAGATCGAAGACATTCAGAGTCCCTACTTGTGCGAGTGCTCCCAGAGCTGCTTTGATCCCTGCAGTGACCCTTGTTCCCCAACTCTGAGGGAGTTGGCCTGAACTGAACTTCATCATGTCCTTGACCATGGGGCTGCTGGCAAGTCACAGGCCAGGGCGCCTGAGCTCCCTGGAGCCTGTCTGATTTTCCGTGAAATATTTTGGTATGAACAGACTTGCATTTTCTCACCTACAAAGAAAAAAATTATTTCAGTCAGCTTCTAATTGTAGTAGCCAGTTTCTAATGGGTTATCACTGCCCCCCCTTACTCTTTGGCCACATTTAAATGACTTTTTTAGGGACAGAAAAAGGTGCTTCTCTGACTCCTGGGGCTGCTCTGAGCCCTGGAGGTGATGGGAGAGGGACCCCCCCTACCCTCTAATTCATGGGACTTTGTTCTTTTCTCAGTATTTCCTGTACAAGTTCCCTCAAGGAGTGGATTCTGTCGTCATCAAAGTGGTATCGGAAACCATCTACCCCTGCTCCGTGGTGTCTGTTCAGGATATCGTGGTAAGTTGGGGATGGGAAAAGCCTTTCAGCCTGCAACAGCAAGGGATTGGGGCATGGTAGTCTACCTACCTGGATCCCAACATGCGAGACCATGAACCCAGTCAAGAGGGAAGGCTCGAGGAGTTTGCACTGTAGAGGAACAGCCTAGGGGCAGGGGAGGGGAATGAGCGCTCTGTGGAAGGAAGAAGAAAGGCCAACATGCTGAGATCTCAGGTTGCTTTTCTGTGAAGGTTAGTTAGGAAGAAACAATCTTCAAAAAAGGGAGGAAGGAGGACCCGGGAAACTATAGGTCAGTTAGTCTTACCTCGATCCTAGGCAAGCTGTTTGAGAAAATAATTCTGGCACACATCCAGGAGGGGCCAGCAGGGGACTGCATGCTTAGGGACAATCAGCACGGGTTCATCAGTGGCAGGTCCTGTCAGACCAACCTGGTGGCTTTGTATGATCAGATCACCAGATCATTAGATGCAGGGGTAGCAGTGGACATAGTCTTCCTGGACTTCC
>NW_017729034.1:11998486-12003088 GCF_001723915.1 Gavialis gangeticus
CTTCCAAGGGAGGTGGTGCAGGCTCCTACCCTGGGGGTTTTTAAGAAGAGGTTAGATGAACACCTTGCTGGGGTCATTTGACCCCAGTACTCTTTCCTGCCATGGCAGGGGGTCGGACTAGATGATCTTCTCAGGTCCCTTCCGACCCTAGAAACTATGAAACAGTGTTCTCATCCAGCCTTGTAATAGTGAGCTATTGGTGACAATGCTCCCATCTTTCACCTGCTGGTGAGTGAGGTCAGTGGTACTGCCTTCTATTTTACAAATAGGTAATTGGGGGCACAGAGATAAAAGGACCTTCCCCAGTCACCCGGCAGGTCAGTTCTGGAGCTGGGAATGGGCAGCAGAAATACTTGTTCATACTCTGCTTCGACTTAACCCTTCCCTCCCCCTTCCACAGTTCTTCCTATGAAGTCCCTTCTCTTCCTGACTCTGTCAGTGGTTGTTGGTCCTTTCCCCTTTGTGTCATGACTACCTCCCCTTGGCTGTCGCTTGGCAGTGAGAAGCAGCAGGCTGAGCCACCTGTTTTTCCAAGGCAGTCCTGACAGGCACTGGGAGGTTGGGGAGCAGTGAGAAAGAGAGGTAAAGGAGGCCTTGGCTGCTCTCTGAGAAACCCTGAGAGGAGCTGGAACAGCCAGAAGGAGAAGATGGTGTGGGGATCTCAATCCTTGTATGTGGCCCTGCATTTCAGGGTCCAGCTGGGGCAAACAGGTGATTGTACAAAATAGGGAAGTGAGGAGATGTGGGGGCTGGAGTTGGGGGGGGAATGAGGAAAAGAGTTAGTTTGCACATAACAGATCCCTTCTACCTGTTGTCTTGTTGCAGCACACCCTGAGCCACAGGCAGCGTAAGTGGCTTGGCTGCTTCCCCCACCTCAGGAGTAGGCTGATTTAGTTTGGGACTTTGGAGGTCAGTGGAGTGCTGGTCATGGCTGAGGTGCTCAGAGCAGCTTCTCCAGGCCCTGCATGCATACTTAGTGCTGGGGCTGCTGCCCTAGTGATTACAGGCAGAGCCCTTCCACTACTCTCCATGAAGTCCTGGTGGGGTTGTGACAGGTAGTACCATGAAACTCTTAAGAAGAATGTGGCTTCTGTTGGTTTTCTGAGTTTGGGGGAGCTTGGCCAGACTATCTGGTGACAAAGCAAGTCTGCTTTTTCTCATGGCTCCCTACAAAATTCATTGGATTTTCTTGTTGTTTATGTCTGTTTTAGTGCCCAGTGTATGATCTGGACCACAACGTGGAGTTTAATGGTGTTTACCAGTCCATGACAAAGCAAGCAGCCATCACTATCCAGGTGAGACTCCCACCCCAGCATCCCAGTGCTCTTTTTCAATGACTCCCTCTCTGTGTGTCCGCTGTGGATCTAGAATTTTGAAAAGGAGGGTGCAGATAGAGTGAGGCGCATTGTCACATAAGCAACACCACATGGTTTTTCTTGAGTTAAAAAACACTGAAAGCTTTACTAATATGCTAGGTACTTAGGGTTGTGTTATTCAGTTTAAGATTGAAACAAAAACAAATATAACTTCATTGGAATGAGTTGGGAGCAATCTGCAAGGCTGTGAAATAGAAGCTTCATTACCAGGAGCAGCTAACAGACAGCAGGATTGCAAAACACAGGATAGCTTGATTGATGGAACATCACGGCCATTAAAAAGGGGGAAGGGTCATTAACATCTGTGGGTTGAAGAGTTTAGAAGAAATCGGGTAGATTGTAATGAATTGTGAAGTCAAGTGATTCCCTCAGAGATGCCTGACTAGAAATGCTGCTGCCACTGCCATTGCCAGGCAGTTGGTTTTAAACTTTGGGTAGAACAGGAATCAAAGGACCCAGTAGACCCCCACTGGTTATTGCCCTGGGCAGGCCCACCTCCAGCCCCAAAGGGGGAAGCTGTCTCAGGGAGAGAGAGAGAGAGAGAGAGAGAGAGAGAAAGTGACTTGCCTCAAGCCATACAACAGGGTAGTGTCAGGGCTAGTTGTAGAGCATGGGAGGTGATCCAAGTCCTTTTTTTTTGCTTTAATTTACCCAGCTCAGGTAAATTTCTCTTCTTCCCAGAGAAAAGGCTTGGGGAGCTCCAGCCAGTCGCATACTGCCTCAGCCCTAAAAACTGAAACCTTTTACAATCCCAGCGAGCATATGGAAAAGTTGTCCATGACACTGCATGGGCTGTGCTTGTCCCGTGGGTTAAGCAGGCCCAGAGGTCTCAAAACATCTCTCCCCAGAATTTCTCATAGTACTGACTCACTTACAGACTGTTTTAAAATATTTGCTGTGCTTGTTCCTGTCGTGAGATGCTGGGATTTCTGTTAAAAATTGGAATGTGCCCAACTATATGAGATGGAGACAGGGCTGAAAATGAAGTTCCCAAGCCTGCATTTAGGAATCTGTGTTAGGAGCCTGATTCCTTGTGGCTGGGGATTCAGCTCTACTCCTTGCGGGACCTGCTGGTTCTGCTTGGTGCTTTGCACATGGGGAAGGCAGGATCCAGCTGCTGGTTCTGATTCCAAAGTAGTATGCTAGGGGCCCCATGCAGGATGCCTGGCTTTGGACAGTCCTTTGCTGTCTGTTTGGAAGGAACTCTGGCTATTTCTCTGGAGAACAACAGGCCTTTCATTCCAGTAGCAGAGTGCTCTTCTGTCTGAGTCACTGATTAGATCTCGTATTACATTGCGGGCATGCAGGTATCCAGTGCGACTGCACATTTTAGTCCAGTGTGACTTGGGTGCTCCAGGTGAACATGCCCAGCAGGGATAATTACACCTGTGGTAGCATGTGAACAGTGTGCTTGGAGAAGTAATGTGCACTAGTGAGCTCAGGACAGGGACTGGAGCCAGGGCCCTTGTCTCTAGACCAAGGTGCTCAACCTCCAGCCCATGGACCAGGTGTGGCTCACAGAGCCACTACATCTGGCCTCCAGGGCTCCCTACTGGTTAGGAAATTTGTTGGCAGGGGAGTGGTGGCAATTAATAAAGCCACCTTTCCCCTGCCTAATTCCCAAACCCCAAGCCTTGAGTGGGCAGTTGGAGCTCAGCCAGACCAGGCTTCCACCTCTTCCCACATTGGGCCAGACCATGCTCCCTTCCCTCCCACTGGGGCTCGGCCCTGCCCCTTTCCCCCCATGGGGCTAAGTTGGGGCCTAGCCATGCTTCCATCCCCCACAGGGCTTGGCCATGCCTCTTCCCTGCTTGCAGATGAACTGGGCACTGCCAGTCTGGCCCACCAGACAAGAAGGTTGAATATTGCTGGTCTAGACTATAGCCCTACTGCTCTTAACTTTGGTTCAAACAGCGCTTTGAGGGATTAGGACGTTAAGGGCACATTTTGGCGTTGGATCAGGAAATTTCTGCTGGTGCAGCTGGGATTGATTCACCAGTGACTTTATTACAGTCAGGCAGCCACATGGTGTAGATGCTTCTCTTTGCTTCAGCATCACTTAAGCTCAACTGAATTACATAAAGCATGCCCCCAGACAGCCTCAGGCCTGCACAAGTGCATCTATGCAGTGGTTCTGCACGTGCAAAAGAGGATGCAGTCAATTCAGTGCAACTTGTCCAGTCCAGTTCAGACCATTATAGCTGCCTTGAATGCAGAAGTAGCTGCCTTGTCCTTCCTCCTAAGGTTTTCTTTGTTTTATTTTAATGCAGAAGAAGGACTTCACAAGTGAGCAGTTCTTCGTGGTGTTCGTCATAAAGCCAGAAGACTATGCCTGCGGGGGCTCTGTGCCTTCCACCATCCAGGGTAAGATATATTGGGGGTTTTAGCTGGTGCATTAGCTCAAGGTTTCTCACAGGTTGGATGGCAGGCCTATTAGTGGATCTAAAATTTTGAAAAGAGGAGTGCAGGTGGTGAGGTGCGTGCAATGTCAGCTAACACAATGCATTTTTCTTCAGGCCATTAAAACTAAAAGCTTTACTAATATGTTACGGGCCCAGGGCTGTGTTATCCAGTTTAAGATCAAAGCAAAAACAAATATAACTTTATGGGACTGTACACTGATTTGCTAGGTTATATATTTCAAAGGCACAGCAAACCAAGCCAAAATAGTCAAAAGATACTTTTGTTTGTCCTGTAGTTGTCATCAGTTAAATGTACATCTCTTATTCAGATTTGTAAAGCAAAACCTAACCTTCCTGAGCATCATGATAATGATCTAACACTTCGCTGTCAATCATGTCCACCCCAAGTTAATGTTCATCTAAGTTTAACATTACCATACCTGAATTAAGATTTTTAGCTAGAACTAAAACCATCTGTATAATAAATGAGAAATACTACCAGGTGTCGCGCCCAGATGCCGGTGCATCCTTGACCTGCGAGCCTGGGTCGGTACGACCGGCTTGGCATGAGGCGGGATTTATGACTGGACAGGCGGGTGTAAATGGCGAGCAGGAGTCAGATGGTTTAAAGCGCATTGGTTACACAGAAAGTTTATTTTACTTACGCTACTGATGGCTTGCAGCGTAGGCAGAAGCAGTTGATTTCTTAGTTACAGCATGCAGATGTTCTGTCACCCAGCGATTACAGTGGATTGCAGACTTGCTGAGTACAGGTTTCAAACAGTTTATACAAATTACTACGGTCTGCAGATTACCGAGAGCTC
>NW_017729034.1:12008088-12017700 GCF_001723915.1 Gavialis gangeticus
AAATAGCCAATAATAATACGCCTGGCATGAATAATTAACAGGCTGGCACTTGTGCTTTCTTTGTTTTCTCAAGTTTCATCAAAGGGGGGCTATATTTTTGCTTGGGTGGTACTGGTCCTGTCTGGTCACAAGAGGGCAAGCGTAGCATATTATTTAATTTTACAATTCCATTAGTTTCATTTTTATCTGGTCACTATAGGTACGGTATCTCTTTTTGATGTCACGGTACTAGGCTGCAATTTGTTCAAGGTTAGTGTCTCTCCCGTATGAGAGGCTCACGTAATTTGAAATGAGGCACAGACAGGGGGGTGAATATGCAGCACTGTTACAAACTAAAAAATAATAGTATGAGACTACAATTACAGAGTTTGTTGTGTAAGTCTCTGACCTTTTGCCATCTGATCTTTTGCTCTTTTGCCATCTGATCTTTTGCCATCGGCATCTGAAATCAAAGATTTTGATCTTTGACACCAGGCATGGCTAACAGAAAGCAGAATTGCAAAAGAAAGGATAACATGATGAATAGAACATCAAGATCATTAAGAAGGGGGGAAGGTTGGTAACACCTGTGGAGTGAAGAGATTAGCAATAATCAGGTACATTTATAATGAGCCATGAAATCAGCTGACTCTGTCAGCACTGTCTGAATAGAAATGCTGCTGCCTTTCCCAGGCAGTTGGTTCTAAAATTTGGGTGGAGCAGGAATCAAAGCGGGGGTATGTGAAACTGCATCAATGCACCGCTCCCCCAGATCTGCAGTTGTTATTTGTGGCCCTCAGGTGAAATGATAGTGTTGTATATCAAAGGGAGCCACATTAAAGAAGCATCACAGAGATGAGAGATGATTAGGGACCTGAGAAAAAACACAGATAAAGTCCCAAGCAGAACAAAATTTGGCTCTGCCTGGAGCTTCCTGCAAACCCTATTGAGTGGGTCTAGGAGTTGCATCTGTACAGGGAAGTAGGCCTGTCCCCAGAGCTGAGATGATGACTAGGAAGGAGGAGAGTGGTTCTCATGACCAGTAATGACAAGAATGATCTGCTCTGTACATGAAAGGACAATATCATTCCCAAAAGACCTCAGTGGATGGGAGAACCCTACTTGCCCCAATATGGCATTGCTCTGCCAGTGCCTATGAGAGCCTTGGAAAGGATCTGCAGATGGGCAAATTGAGTTGATTGTTATTTTAATGCCAGCAGTGTGGCTGGTGCTGTATACAGTGCTTCTCTAAGGGCAAACTGTAGCCCAGTCTGAGAGAAGAAATAGGATGTGCAGAGGGCAAAGGGAGGTGGGGGCAGTAGTGAGGCCCTACTTTTCCTGATGATTATCATAGGTGTCCTTCTGGCAGGCACCTAGAAAGGAGGTGGGTGCAGAATGGGGATCTGAATATTGAGAGTATGGCAGTTGGCATAGGGTGCAGAAAGAGGGGGAGGGCAGGAAAAGGCTCTAGGGTGAGAGTGGGAGAAGGAAATGAACATCAGGGGCACCAGTTTGCAAGCTCTGGGGAGGAGAGAGCTGAGACCCAGATAATAGAGTACCAGGTGGTGTGCAGAGTTTTGAGGCATTTTTAAATGTAATACCATGAGCAGGAGGAAGCCAGTGGAAGCCCAAAGAGAGGTCTAGCAGGGCCTGAGAAACTGAGAAGGTGGTCTTGGAGGAAGTCTCAAAGAGAGGCTCCAGCCAAGCTGGTTACAGCTCCATCCTCTCCTCCAGTGCCATCCTCCCACTTGCAGGAAGAAGGGTCCGTGTCTTATAACTCTTTCCCAGAGGTGAACAGGGCTATGGGACCAGAGGAAGCAGTGGTCACCTGAGGGAGGCCAGGAGCGAGTGCTGTGGGGGAGAGGTTCTGGCAGGGTGACAGGAGATGGGGGCAGTGATAACGGACCTTCATGTTGGAGAGAGCCCTCTGGGAGCTGTGCTCAGCTAGGGAAAGTCCAGGGAGAAGGCTTGTTGGAAGAAGAGGTGGCTTAACCAGGGTTGGAGGTGGCCAAGGGCCGTGGTGGGACCTCTGTGTGAAAGACAAAGCCCTTTGGGGTGACTGTGGGGAGGAAAGGAGCTGGTTTTGGCAGTAAAGTGTTGGATGCACTGTCAAGGTGCCAGATGGGAGGAGGGTGTAGTGTAGAGGTGGGTTTGTGGAGAAGGGGAGCCAGGTCTTATGAGAACAGGAGGACAGAGGAATGAGGAGGAGGGTCACAGTGACAACATGGTGGAGAGACACTGCACACCTTATGTGTGTTGTGCACAGATTGTAGCTAATGGGAGTGGTAATGAACATGGAGGGGAGGAGATGTGTCCTGGACACAATCATCCTCTGCATTCCCCACTTTGGGTTAAACAGGATCTGTGCATGTTTTCTGATGTATTTACATAGCCCAAGCTCCTGGCTGTGCTCCTAAGCCCTGTGCCACCATGGAAGGTAAGAATTGTTCAGATAGGCAGAGTGTCCAGCTACACTAGCAGAAAGCCAGCCAGTCAGAAATAATGACAATCAATTCAGCCTCAAGTCTGAAGTTCCAGGAGACCCATCTCTTATTCAGACTAATTGGAGAACATGCTCCTTTTTGTTACTACCACCTCAGCCTCTGGGTGCAGCCCAGCACCCTAATAACATTCCTGTTTGGGAAAGCATAACATACCCTAATGGTTGCTCTGCCTCAGCTTTCTCAGTCTGGAAGTACCTATGAGCATCTTGCAAGAGGTGACGAAACATCCTGGAGAGCTGCTAGCTAACAGTCAAGCAGGGAAGCATTTGTCTTCATGGAGATCAACAGCTCAATCCAGACCAGTGTTTTTTGTCCTTAGCGTGACACAAAAATTCCTCATGGAGAGAGAGGCCAGGCTGATGCCAGCAGTCTGCTTGGATTCCCCAGGCTTTCCCCACCAAGGGCAGGGCTGCTGGGTAACTGCATATTGTAGCACCTTGCGTTTCCCTGCAGTTCTTTTCCTTGTGCAGCTCCTCACATGTTGCCGTGCAGGTGAGAAGCAGTGACCAGCGCATAGTGGAGAGTGGTGACTAAGTCACCCAGCACTGCAGAATGATCCCAGTGGGCTGCTCTCAGGGAGAGGCAGGGTTGGCTTACACTTTGGTCTCAGCCAGTCAAAACCCTTAGCAGCATAGTAAAGGTCCAAGCAGAGCTTTCTAGAGGAAAGATGTAGGTGGTGGGTAGAGCAAGAGACTGTTCTAGTCAGGCCTGTGGCTTCACCACACACTCTTTTATTGACCTCACCAGAATTTTAGCTTCACTTACTTGGAAATGAGGATGTGAGAGAATGATGCTGGTTCTGGCCATTGAATGAGGCTTGGGGTAGTTAACTGAGCGCACCTTCCTTCTTACAGACAAGGGCAACCACACCTGGAACCTGCAAAGGACCAAGCACCTTCAAGTGACCATTGTGCCCTCCATTCCAGGTGAGTACATGGGATTGTGGGAGCACCTGGGGCTGCTCCAGCATTCACTTCCCTGGGCAGGAAACATTCCAGGAGCCCTGGGGACGGTAGGGAACTCCCATCTGCACTGCAGCCCCAGAGAGAGACACAGGTAGCAACTGTGTAGGACTTCCAGCTTCAGGAATGGGGGAGCAGGCTGTCTGGGCAGGGGAGGTGCTCGCATCTTCTGCAAGGAGGGGGCCTGGGGGCAGGAGCACTGGGCATGGAAGAGCCAGTCAGCAGGAGGTGCTGCAGGGGATGAGGTCAAGGGCACTTGCTGGAAGGGTGCTGTGTGTTTATTTTTTTTCCCTTGGTACATGACTGCCCACCTGTCCTCTTCCCTCAGAGTCTGTCTATGTGCAGGCCATGCTCTTCAGCTTCCTGAGCTTCCTTTCCTTCTACGTGGGTGCACTGATGGTTGCCTGTATGCACTGTGTCAGGTAAGTAGGCTGTCTTGACAGTGGTGGCATTTGGGCTGAGTTTCCATTTCTCCTTAATCTTCAGGATCCAGGAAATCCAGGGCAGAGACCTCCAGACTGAGGCACCAAGGTGCAGGTCAGGCCAGGCACTACTTCAACCCAATTGCCTGGCTTCCTGATCCTCTCCTATCCTCTGATTCCTTCGCTAGGGTCCCTGATCTGCCCTGAGGGGATGAGCCTGCCTCTGAAATGGCCACAGATGCTGTCTCATCCTGCTAACAGGTTGCTCTGGAGGCAGGGTCAATCCCTCCTTTGGTCATTCCAGCATTTGCCATTGGTCCTTCCTCCCCCTCCCTTCCTCTTCCACTGGTGTCAGTGGCCTTGGTCCGTATCCCCATCCATCCTGCCCCAGACTGCATGCCCCTGTGTCCTGCAAGGGTGAGCAGGGCAGCAGGAAGCCTGTCATTGTCTCCAAGGAGCTCCCAGCAGTGAGACTCTGCTTGTACCTGTTCTCTCAGGAGTATAGTTCATCTAAAGGCATCATGCTTGTTAGGCAGGACTATGCAAGGATCCTCATGGTGTCTGCAGAAGCAGACTCTCTGTTCCAGGCCACAGGGGCTTAGCAGCGAGCTGTGCATCTCTTGGCATATGCACAGGGGTGAGTTGCACCCTCCTCTCCAGTACTGGGGGTTGGTCATAGTCAGAGAACTCGGGGCAAATGGTGTGGCCTGTCCATTTCTGTTCACTGTCTCCTTTGCACCAGCCTGATAAGGCAGTGCTTTTGTAGTTATGTAAGTGGATGTTGGTGTGTTCATCTCCCAGAGTGTGGCAAGCTTGGCAGCTGCAGGCCATCAGCCAGATTCTCCCAGCTCTCAGAACCAAATGGCATGAATTGGCCAGACTGGATTAGGTCGCTGGTCATGCTTCTGGCTGTGGCTAGCTGATGTATCAGAGGAAATGTCAGAGGAAATGGAATCACCTGCCCCTGGTTCCTCTGTCTCATGATGCTCTGCTGGGAGCAGAAATGTAGGTGGTAGGGGATCAGGCTACTCTCAGCTTAGTGCTGAACATCTGACATTTGTCTTTTGAAGGGCTGTACATAGCTGGCCTTTGGCTTTTGAGATGCTGCAACCTGCAATGGCTGGTGATTGGAAATTGGGGCAATGGGAAGGGCTGACTGAGTTTTTAGGGTATTGTCTGTGCTTGTTTCCAGGGCTCGGAGGAAGACGTCAGCTGAGAGGTACAGCACCGATGATGGTAAGCCCCTGGGGACTCCCAGCCAGACAGGACAAAGGGCACAGCCAATTTTGTTTAGTCCCTTTTGTCCCATTTGCCTTGAGTCTGTTTCACCCTGCTTCCTCCTCTGCCTTTCCCAGAGTCTTACTATTCTTAAGGATGAATACTGGAATTGGCAACAGATGCTGGAATTCTAATTTTTAAGCGAGCTCCCCCTGTCTGCTCCTACCTTGACTCAGTTTGGGGGAAGCAGTTTGAGGGAAGGCTTTTCAAACACTGGGCTCCAGAGGAAGTGCATGGATGTTGCTGATGGGGGGGGATGGTTATCAGGAGCTCCACTGCATTTTGTTTCACAGATTTACATAATTAAAATGCACCAGGTAGAGAAGAATGCCCTTAGCCCCAAGGCGGAATCACCTGTTCTTTTTTGAACTGGTATTTTTAGTGGTTTATACCAGTCCCAGGCAAGTGTCTTGCATGCTGGGATTCTCCCTGCCTGAGCTGACCTTGGGGTGAGCTCTCTTCAGTGGTGGGGTTGAGGCTATAAGTGAGTAGATGACTGACTGGTTCAGCCCAGTGGTGTTTGCATTATGTATTGGACACTGGGTTCAATGTGCTTTCTGCTGCACTCATGCTACAGTTTTCTTCTGGAAAAGAACTGCATTGTAGGCATCACCAGAGGGGGAGAGGGAGGCTTGGGCAGGCTGGGGGCAGGTGGGTAGTTTGGGTTTCTGGCTCCTGGGGAGATATGGGAGGCTGTTTTGAAAGCTGAGTGCCTGGGAAGCAGGGGAAGCCTTAGGTCTCTTTCTGTTCCCCTCTCAAGTGTAGCTTAAATTTGGGCAGTGGAAGGAGCTTGAATTACCTGTCTCCCCTCCCCTTCTCTCTTTCCTCCCAACAAGCCTGACTCTCCCCTACCCTAATACATTTCTGATGGATTACACCACAAATGCAGCTGGATGTTTCACAGCAAAGCGATCAGCAATGAACCATTTTGCAGTTTGGCGTTGCCAGGGCTCAGTGCTGAGACTCACGTTAGATGAACGGGGGTGATTCACTGTTCACAGTTGCTATTTTGGGCTCTCTGCCTGCCTTGCTTCATTACACAGGCTCTTATCACGTCTGGAAGGTTTTCTTCATGCCTGTCAGGGGAGGAGATAAAATGTGCAGGACAGTGACTGTTCCCAGGGCACAAGGCATGTGGCATGGGCAGTGTGAGAGGGCACAGTTGGAGGTGTGGTGGTAGTCACTATGAGTGAGAGTGCTATCACCCAGGTGGAGTTCAGGCAGTCAGAGCAGAATCTGACTTGGGCTCCAGAGGCTGCTGAAAGGGCTAAGGAGTCATCTGCTGAGCACAAGAAGCCAGGGCCTCAGTGGGGTGACAGGGTAGCTCCCATAAAGGTGGATCCTGGAGAAATGTTTGCTTGTGCTTCCTGTGCTGGAGGCAGTGTCCTCACAGCACCTGGGGTGCTCTAGATGTGCAGATGCTGAGTTCCCTCAGGGAAGCTGATACCTAAGCACTGGGGCAGGAGGGGAGAGGCATCTGCGCTGCCTGCAGCACTGCTGCTGAAATCTGTGTATCCTGGCATTGCATGTGACCCACAGCTGGAGGGCATATGGCTGGCTCCCAAGGAGCTGGATTGAGGAAGGGTCCCACACCTCTCTGCCCTCCCAGCGAGAGGTTTTCTCCTCCTGCCCTCTCCCTGCTCCTAAGATGCCCTCCTCTGCCTGCCTATCTTGACCTCCCCTGTCTTGTTTCCTTCTGTTTCCTAGACTGCCCTCTGTACTGCTGTCTTCTTGCTTCCCCAGCTGGCCATACAGCCCCTTATGCCTCTGTACCACTCTGTTCCCCTCTTCTCTCCCCTGGACTGCAGGAGTTTGCCAGGCCAGGAGCTGCTCCATCCTGAGTGCTGTTGCTCCCTGGGACGTACGATTAATTGAACTCTGCACGGGGTGGTACAAGTGTCTGACGTTACAATCCATACCTCCTGAAACAGCCTGTCCCTCCCTCCCATTTCCCCATGGCCTTGCCCAGACACTCCCCACCTCCTGCCTGCTCCACAGCCTCCCTCCCCACTGGACTTTCCCTCCATTCTGTTTTGCTCTCCTGCCCACAGGGCACCCCCCTCTTATTGTCCTCCCCTTCTTGCCCATTCATCTTCCCTCTGCACCCCTTGTCCTCTTTCCTGAGTGAGCCACCCACCCCTTTTTCCTCACCCCCAAATATCCTGCAGCTCCTATCTGCCCACTCCCCCAGCACCCTTTCTCTCGATGTCCTGCCTCCAAGCTGTTTGCTATACTTGTGGGCCCTGCCTTGTCAGTGCCCTATGGCACAGTAGCAGAGCTAAGGGAACCTGTGGCTCAGTTCTGTGGCATGCCACACCCAGCAAAGCAAATGATGAGCCACAGGGCAGACTGGCACCTGAGGGGCTGACTGATGCATACTCTAGGTAGGAACCAGGGCTGAAAGTGGGAGGGGAGCCTATGGCCTAGCCAGCCCTGGGGTGCTCAGTGTTACTGCTTTCTCTTCCTCATGGTGGCTCATGCCTTGGTCTATTATCACAAAGTCTTTCACACCCCTCTCCTGAATTACCGGTAATGACCATACATTAGATATGGAGCTTGGTAGTGCGGAGTGGCGTGAGTATGCGCGCGCGCGCGCACGCACACACACACACACACACACACACACACACACGAAATTAGTGACTGTACATTAGATAGGGAGGTTGGTAGTGCAAAGCGCGTGTGTGTACACATACGCACTCCCCCGCCCTCTCTTCTGAATGACTATACTTTAGATCAGAAGATAGGTAGAACAAAGCAAGGTCTGAACCTAGAGCAGAGCAACTCCATGCCATGGGGAGAGGGAGAGGCTGAGGCATGCTCTACTCCAGATGCAAGGGGGCACAAGAAAGGAGCAAGAACTATAAAATGTCTCATCCAAGAGCAGTGAAAACAACTGCCCATCTGCAGACCAAGTTGGGTGAGGGAAGGGAGCATGGATATGGCAGCTTCATTGTGGGTAGTAGGCCACTTCCTTGTTTCCCTTGCAGGATCTGGGACCATGGCTGCATCGCGTCCTATCACAGCAGGCACACCTGAGGGAAGCAGCTACGGTGCTATTGGTATGGAGCATGCTGGATTTGGGCACTGAGAACTGGGCAAAGGAGCTGATGTATTTTCACAGAGGCTGAAGCCAGATCCCCTCCCTCTGTTGAACCTGGGTGTCTAAGCCATTCCTCAGTCACTCCTGTATCGAGCCCAGTGACTGGGTCAATCCAGGGCATTTTGGTCCTTGGGAAACTAAACTGCAGAGTGTGGGAGAGGCTTGGTGCCAGGAATTGATGTTGCTCAGATGTTGCCAGCAGGGGAGCTGCATCACACCCAATGCTGTAGAACAGTTACTTTTAACCTGTGGTCTGCGGATCCCTGTGGGGTCTAAGGGGTCCACAAAAGATGACTGTGATCAATCAAAAGTATGTGAATACCTGCACTTAGAATTCAGTGGGGTCTGCACCTCCATTCGCAATTTTTAGGGGTCTCCAAATGAAAAAAGGTTGAAAACCACTGGCTTAGAGTGAGAGCCTTCCAGCCTGACTGGTGTTGATGTGATAAGGGAGGTGGGAGGAAATTCTTCCTGACCCCAGCCCAACCATCAGTCTGCCCCTGAGCAAGATGCCCCTGCTAGCCCCGATGGGAGGTTTTCTGTGCAGTGTGCCCAAGGTCCCTGCAGTGGTGAAAAGATGAGGAGTGGGAGGCCTCTGTGATCCTAGCAAGTGAACTACACCCACACTACAGAGTAAGGTGAAGCCCAAGGTCTTTGCCAGCCTAGAGAAAAATTCCTGTCTGGACCCAAAGTTAGTGTTCAGTCTGCTCCTGGAAGCATGAGCAAGTTGCATTAGCTACGTGGAAGACCCCAGGATATGTCTCTTCTCAGGGGTCTCTGGCATGGACACAGGGCCTGTGTAACCCCCACTTCAGTGTACGGAGGAAGGCAGAGTGCAGGCTTAAGGGCAGCAGGGACCCAAGCTCCTTTCTCCCTAAGCACTGTTTCCCTAGTCTCCTTGCCACTGTCAGGTCCGTGGGAGCTGTATTGTGTGGCTGCTCCTGCTGGGTTGGTCCTTGTTGCCATAGAAGGACCATTGCTAAGCCCTGCAAAGCCCAGGCCTGCTAAGGGCATGCTCCACTCTAGACCTCCCACTTCTCACTGCTGAAGGACTAAAACACAGTGTCCTGGGTCTTCTACATGGCAGCTTGGAGTGGGCCAAGGCATTCAGCCCAAGGGGGTTGAATGGATGAGGAAGAGACAGTGACTGTATTTTCTTGCAGCAGAGCGTGGTATGTTTAAGCCATGCTTATGGTGCAACAGTTACCTCAGCCTAGGCCTGCAGGGAGAGGTGTGCTCTACTCTATAAATGCCACTGATTTCCTGACAGGATGTGACATGTGCAGAGTTTTCAGTGGGCTGCAGAGGGATTTGGACCCAAGGCTGGGAACTGGGGTAGGGTCAGAGACTCAGGCTTTCACACA
>NW_017729034.1:12022700-12023185 GCF_001723915.1 Gavialis gangeticus
AGAGGGATTTGGACCCAAGGCTGGGAACTGGGGTAGGGTCAGAGACTCAGGCTTTCACACAGGCTATCTGACCCTTGCCCGGGATCATCCTGGATCCATTCAGATATTTGGGCAATAAAGAAGGGCCCCTTAAGACCCTCTTATGGCAAGCGAGAGGCCTTTCCCTGCTGTCTTCTTCTTCCTCAACCCCCCATCAGCTTGCCCCATGCATTCCCTACATGAGTCTGCATATAGGGCGTGGATGGGGCTGAGACAAGCCAACTGAAGATGGTGCATGGGACCATCCATGTTCCCATCTGCTTCAGGGAATCTCCTTAGGTCGGGGGGTGAAGCAAGGCATGTATCTAATTCTGCCCTGTTATTAGCGAGAGAGAGAGAAGGAAGATGCTGGAGAGAGCAGGGGCAGCTCCATGAGCGTGTACATGAGGTTCTTAGAGAGGACATTCTTCATAGTTTCATAGATTAAGGGTTGGAAGGGACCTAGT
>NW_017729034.1:12023196-12026706 GCF_001723915.1 Gavialis gangeticus
GCTGGTCTCCTCCGCTGCTGCTGCTGCTGCCGCCTCCGCCGGGGTAAGCAGGCACACGTGTGGGTGGCACAGAGAGCAGGAGTGGTGAGTTCCCCCAGCAGGAGCTCTGGATGTGGTAGATGCTTTCATGTTCCTCCCTTTCAACCTTAACAGAAACCTTTCGTCCTTCGTCTCCAGATGAGTCGAGCTCCAGTGGTGGCCGGCAGATGTCTTCCCCGGAGCATGGGCTCCGGCGTGGTTCTGACACAGACAGCTCTGTGGAAGAGGAGAGTGACTTTGACACCATGCCGGAAATTGAGAGTGATAAGAATGTCATTCGCACCAAGGTACTGTGGGCACTGCACTCTGGTCCCATGTGCTGTGGGAGGTGGGGTGGAGGTATCAGGGCCAGGACTCCAGTGATTCACTGTCTTTGCTGTTCTTTAAAGGACAGATTAATTGTGTTTTATGTAGTAAAGATTCAGATTGACACTTCACAGTCTTCCCAAGCCCAGGACATTCCCTGAGTGCTTTGGGGAAAAGGTGCTGCTTAAGTGAGATTGAGCAATTCAGTCCAGAGACAAGAGCAAGGGGGGAAGTGCAGCCAGGAGGGTTGGAAAAGCACCTAGATGAGATGGCAGGAAGCAGGTGAAGGACGGCTACTTAAGAGTCCAAAAAGACACCAGTGAAAAGAGCAGAGAAGACAAGGAGCAAAGTAACTGATACATAAAATCTCTGCTCTGAGCTGTCAGCCTGTGGGAGGTGCCTTCTCTTCTCACCTCTGACACCCTCCCCACCATCCCCGGTGCTTGCTGTGGGGAAAGGCAGATGGTTCCCAGTTCACCCCAGATGCAGTTTTAAGAGTGTGCCTATTGTCATGCAAGGGGAAGCTAGATCCATTGTCTTTCTCCACATGGGGGTGTGCTGGAATATTATCCTGCTAGGAAGTAATTTGGTTTTGTCTCCTTATTGCCAGAGAAAGCCTTGGGCTTTTATCAGGAAAGGTCCTTTGCTTGCTTCCTCAGTGAATCAAAGTGACACCGTCCTGAAAGGGTTTACTTTTAGCCCTCAACCTGTATTGCCACAGCCCATCCACAATTCCTAAAAGTTTCCTTTTCACTCATGACTTCTCTCTTCCTCTCTCTTTCCTGTGCTGTACGGGATTGCAGATGTTTCTCTATCTGTCAGACTTGTCCAGGAAGGACCGGCGAATTGTCAGCAAAAAGTATAAGATTTATTTCTGGTGAGTAAAGGGGAGGTGGGCAGTACCACGGTCCCTCCTTTGGGGAGTCTTTCCCTTTTCACCCTTAAGTGTGGCTCCCAAATCCCACTCTTGAAGGCCCACTTAGAGCCTTTCTGGGCCCCGTTTTAATGCCCAGAGTCCTGTTCACCCTGGCTTGGACATGTTTGTGTGGTGTGCCTGAGCCAGTGCCCACATTTTCATTCTCTCAACTCTGCTTCGTATCATCTGAAGGCAAGGGCAAGAGAGGCTGTTTGGGAAGTCCAGGGGACCATTTGTCTGGGCCTTGTTGCACCTCATCAAAATTTACCTGCTTGTACCATAATTGTCAGGGGAACAAGTGACTGACGCTTGGGCCTGGCAGCTCCACAGTGCCTGACTTTTCACCACCCCCTACTCACACCTGTCCCTAAACTTGTATACTTTCCTTAAAGGGCTGGAGCTGGGGAGAGGTCAGCTGAACAGCAACAAGGGAGCTGGATTTATGAAAGAGCTGCATGGATATTTCAATACTAAGGGACAAATATGAAACACTTCTGTCCAGCTGTAGGCAGCCTCTGCCTCGGGGGCTGGCTTCAGTACAGAAAGGAGATGGTGAAGGACTCCTGGTGAAGGTTGAGGGGAAGGGGGCTTGTACCCTTGAGTTCATGGGCAGATACATCCAATGCCAGGTGAAAGCCCCCTATTTCACTTCTAGATGTCTCCATCTTCCTTCACATTGCTAGCCCCATTTTGCAAATGGGAGCTGATTCAAAGGGGATATTCCCTTATTCAGGAAGGCACTGAAGGTGAAGCAGGCCAAAGAACCCAGGAATTCTACCTCCCCATGTGCATCTGGGCCCCATGATGCTCTCCTTGTGAGAGCAGTTTGGGAGGCAGGCTGGAAAGAGCCCCAGTGGAGGCCTGGGGTGTGAGCTGGCTGGGTTGCTATAGATGATGGCTGTGTTCTTGCCCTCCACAGGAACATCATCACCATTGCTGTGTTCTACGCGCTGCCTGTGGTCCAGCTGGTCATCACCTACCAGACGGTGAGTGCTTCTGTCTGTACTCTTAGCCTGGCCATCTGCTTCTCCTTCCTAAATGCCTCTTGGGGTCATGTGGTACCAAGATAGCAGAAGCAGTGCAGGTGACCACAGGCTTCAGCAGTGTGCCCAAGGGCTGAATGATTTCCAAGCCACATGGTGCTTTCTGTATCTGCTCAACTCTTGCCCCTAAACCCAGCAGTCACCACCATGAACTGTGGAGAAGACAGGGCTGGAAGTGACACACTTGGATCTGCTGCTGTCTGCACCGAGTGGTGGACTCAGTCATTCTCCCAACCTGTCCAGCATGTGGCTCTGGCTTCCAATCTACAACCTGTTGGTTTGCTATGAGGGAGACTGGGATTCTCCTAATCCCTGAACCAGTTCCTGTTTCTCTCTGTCCTGGCTGGGGCTCTCTGTTATCTTATGTAGCCCCTTTAGCCCTCACATTCAAGAGCCTCCCAGCCTCCTGAAGGTTTTTGTGCATTTGTGTTCATGCATCCGTGTATGTGTGTGTGTGCATATGGAGTATTGTGAAGAGACTGGTGAGATGTGTGTGTGTTGCATTTTGTTTTGAAGACACTGTGGAACTGCCACTGGGCATGAGCTCCTGGTTCAGGGGCGAGCCTCTGGAAAAATTCAACCCTTTTCCACATGTGAGTCATGCACATGAAACAGTTTCCTTTTTTCAATGCACAGGGCTCAGCAGTGAGAATGTCTTCTCTGCGGTGTGCTTTGTCACACTCTTTCCTGTGTTGGCCTCTAGGCTGTGACTCCTGTTATAGTTTCATAGTTTCTAGGGTCGGAAGGGACCTGAGTAGATCATCTAGTCCGACGCCCTGCCATGGCAGGAAAGAGTACTGGGGTCAGACAACCCCAGCAAGGTGTTCATCTAACCTCCTCTTGAAAACCCCCAGGGTAGGAGCCTGCTCAACTTCTCTTAGAAGTTGGTTCCAGACCCTAGCCACCCTGACTGTGAAGTAGCGCCTCCTGATATCTAGCCTAAATCTACCCTTTGCCAGCTTGTGACCGTTATTCCTGGTCACTCCTGGCAGTGTTCGGGGGAACAGGGACTCCCCTAATGCCTGCTGATCCCCCCTGACTAGTTTGTAACAGGCCACAAGATCCCCCCTCAGCCTTCCCTTTTGGAGGCTGAACAGGTTCAGGTCCCATAGCCTCTCCTCATAGGGCCTGCCCTGCTGTCCCCTGATCATGCAAGTGGCCCTCCTCTGGACCCTCTCCATGCTGTCCACATCCCTCTTGAAGTGC
>NW_017729034.1:12026891-12030672 GCF_001723915.1 Gavialis gangeticus
GAGGCCCGAGGGGGGCCCAGCAGGGAGGTGGCTGTTCTGGTCCCTACTTAGGAAGACGGAGGCAAAGAAATCCTTAAACATGTTAGCTTTGTCATCTGGTGTGACGACCAAATTTCCCAACGCGTCCTGCAGGGGCCCCACATTACCCGGGACCTTCTTTTTACCCCCTATGTATTTAAAGAAGGACTTCTTATTGTCCTTAATCTGGGAAGCTAGTCCTAATTCCATCTCTGCCCCATCCTCTCATCCCATCCAATAGGTATGACTGTACCTATTTCCAAAGTGTTAGGTCCTAAACTTGCCCATCTTCTGGCTCAACCCTGTAATCTGGGTAAAGACAGACCAATACAGACATGCCAGCATTTCATACTGGAAGCCAGCGGAAACCTCAGCCATGGGCTGGTTGCTAGAGCAGGAGGGGATAGAAGCATGTGGGCAGCTCCTTCAGAAACAAAGTGACACCTCCTGTGTAGCAGCCCAGGCCTACTGAACTGCATACCCAGTGCTCCTATTTAACAGGCACGTGCCTTGCAGGGCAGGAAGGGTTTTGGAGAGCTAGGTAGGGCATTCTGACCCCTGTGGTCAAAGGAGTTTTAGTTTGCTGCACCCCAAATCATTTAAGGCACATTACGCTGCTGAATTTCCTACAGTGGCTGAAATTAATGTGCAATATACTGCTGAGGCATGCAAACACTGACACCATTAAAGCAGTTCAAAAGCATTCAGTCCGCTTGAAAGTGTCATGCTCAGACGCCTCACATTTCATCTACACATGGCCTCTGTCTCTAGCCTCTTCCCAGGTATTCCAGTCTCTCACCCCTTACAGGTTTTACTTTGAAATGTATATGTAGCTCCCTGCTTTCTTATGTCATGTCGGAGGCAGTTTGTTGATGTGCTTACCATTTTCTAAATCGGGTGAACTGATTTGCATCACACGGTTCGAATCCAATTTGAATTCGAATTAAGGGTTAATAGATGATTTGATCATTGACAGTCAGTGAGGTTTTCTTGCATTTTTTCACTTCTGCAGTAGAGACAGCAGGGGGTGTTAGGCACTGCCCACCACTCAGAGTCATAAAACTGCCCTAACTTGCTACACCTGGTAGTGGGCATGAGCAACAGCAAGCCCTACACATCTGCCATATATACATGTTAATTAATACAGTTTATATTGACTAGTTTGGACTGCCATGGTCTGCATTAACTTTAATCCTCATTCAGTGAGGATTAGATAATTCAGACTGGAGCTAATTTTAATTTGGACTACAGGCGTTCACATATATGTAGTGACGGCTATAGTCTGGATTAAGCCTAGAAAAACATGATGTCTTTAAACAGCCAGAGTATTTAAGCAGTGTGGCCCCTTGCCTGCTACCTCAGATCACACATGTAGCTTCAGAATCGGTTAAAGAGCCAGAGACTGTTATGACTATGCCAGGTCTTTGCCAACACTGGGGATCCATGGTCTGTAGGTGCAGTGAGACAGGCCGTGGGCTGGGCTCTTCGGAAGGCAAAGTTAGTAGGGGGCACGTTGTGGTATTTGTGTCTTACCTGAAAGGACAAGGCTGCCTTGATCCGACTTGCTCTGCCTTCAGTGTTGTAAGGACAAGCTAATGCCAGCTCTCTGTCCAATCCCCCCCTTCTCTGCAGGTTGTGAATGTGACGGGCAATCAGGACATTTGTTACTACAACTTCCTGTGTGCGCACCCCTTGGGTGTCCTGAGGTGAGTGAACCCCAGCATGTACTTTCCCCTTCTGGGTGCGAGACTGTCTCTCAGCCACACCTGCTCGAAGACTGTTGTCTTTCTCAGATACTGCTTCATGGGGAAGGGAACCTCCTTAGGAGAGCGTGTTTTATACTGGCCCAGTTTATGAAGATGGCATTCATGACATCCTTAGGAGGGCAGGGCTGGGAGTAGGGTCTCCCCATGCCCTGTCTGAATGGCAGGGATGATTTTCCATTGAGACAGTCAGTGGAGCCCAGAGCCCTCAGGCACAAGGGAAGACAAACTGCGAGTGCCAGACTTTGAGTGGAGTATTTGCATGGGAGTCCCCAAAGGTCATTCCTACGGCTGTCCTGACAAACATCTACTCACTGGATGGGGGGAGGGCCACAGGGCTGCTCAGCCTTTACTTCAGACACCTGGGGAGTAGCAGCTTTTCAGAGGGGTCCAGGTCAGCCTGGCTGGGTCAAAGAAGTCACTGTTCAAAGGGACAGCATGGAAGAACCTTGTTGGGGTGTCTAGTAAATCGGATCACTGGGCCAGGCCAGACCTGCTCTGCTGAGCAGCTAAGGCTGTGGGGCATGTGAAATCAGACACCTTGGATCCTCATTGCTGCTGTGCCAAACCTTCCCTCCAGCTTAAGACTACCTGTGTTTTTTGGGTGCCATACCCTGGCCAGAGTTGGGCAGGAGGTCAGACTAGCAGGAGGATACTACTGGCCCTTCTGGCTTTAACATACATGTCTTTGCTGCCTGCTTGAACCAGCCCAGGTTTGGGGTGATTGACTGGTCTGTTCCAACCTGCCTTGCTCCAACTCACCTTTGTGGCACGTGCCCATCTACATCTTAGGGATATCCTTTCCTCCCCACAGTGCCTTCAACAATGTCCTCAGCAACATGGGCCATGTGCTGCTGGGCTTCCTCTTCCTGCTGATTGTGCTGCACAGAGACATTCTCCACCGCCGTACCACAGAAGCCAAGGAGACCTGCACATTGGTAGGGATTGCGAGGCTGGGACAGGGGGAGAGGCTGAGTGGAGAGAGTTGAATGGGGGGCTCCCTGGTGCCTATGCTCTGCTGGGCAAGATAGCGTTTCCAGATGCCATGAGGAGGAGGGTGGTGAGCAGGATTTGTTTGCTGAGATGCTGGAGGGGGAGGGGAGGCATTCTTCTGGCAAGGAGCTGGTGCTGGATCTGTCATGTGGCCATTGCCATGTGTCAGCCAGAGCTGAACTTGGGTATTAGCAGCAGCACTAGCACAGAGTGAAGGAGAATCCTGCTTTGTGTGTCACAGGCCAGCAGGGCACTGAGTGTATCAATTTTATCACAGGCCAACTGGGCTGTTTGATTCAGTTTTGGGTTGAGGAGGCAAAGTTGGGAGTGAAGCAAAGGCAAATTTATTATAGCTTACACACACACAACAGTTAACAGAAAGATAAATGCAATAAGCAGTTAATACAGTATTGAAGAGCTAATAATAAATAATAACAACAGATAGATAGATCAGTTCTGTCGCAGGCCAACTGGACACTGTGAGGGTATTAGCCACTGGGCTGTTCAAAACAGCAGATAGACAGACATGGGTTGGCGACTTATCAATAGTCGCTCAATGCCAGGTCCGTGTCAAGTGATTCCAGCGAAGTCAGGTATCCCTTGATCAATGCTGTCAGAGGGTTACTGGGGAAGGTCCCTGGATCAGGAACCGATCCTCACTCACACCAGGAATCTGGGGTCCGGGCGTGGGACAGAAATGACTGTTCTGTTCCCTCCTTCCTGCTGGTTACCTGCTGCACATGCTTTTTATACCTAGTCTTATGCTAGTCTGTTGGCCTCAGAGCCACTCATAATGTTGCCCTATAGTTGTTACCCTATGGGATTGAAAAATGTTAAAATTATCATAAAAGGTTACTACCCAGACTTGGGTTTATCCAATCAGCAAATTATGATTCAGCACCTTTAGGTTTGAAATTGACATTGCTCTGCCTAAGTTCCAACCCCTTTTAGGCTTCATTTGAATATGCTTTCTTGGGATATGTTTGCTTGGAATGTGTTGGGTGTGC
>NW_017729034.1:12035672-12038074 GCF_001723915.1 Gavialis gangeticus
TGGAATGTGTTGGGTGTGCCAGGCAGTTAGATCCAGTTTTATCTTCAAGGCTGAACCCTGAGCAAAAAACTGTTAGGTCTCCTCATCTTACAGCTGCAGCTTTGCCTATGGGGCCCAGTCAGTTCCATGAACAGTTAATTTTATCATTTTGGTTAAACTTATGACAGATAAGTTATATTTGCAGTTTACACACTTACAAGCTTTATATTAACTAATATTACCTGTTTAGGCAAAATACCAAATGCCCCCAAGAAGTACATATTTATTGCTTATTAATTCCTCTGGTTCTGGCCATTACATCTGTGTCCCTCGCAATGGATGAGGTGGTTCTGGGTGGTTCTCTGTGGATGACAAGTGTCTCCTGTACATTTTGGTGTGCCTTACTATGTGAAGCCTCCAGAGGGCCCTGTGGAGAGGAGCCTAAAGCTGTGGAGGGAGCCTTCTAATGGTAATCTATAAAGAGGAGGAAAGCAGTCCCTTCAGTCCCAAGGTGCCATGGCTGGCTCTGCCTTAGTGGCCTGAACAGGAGCTTATTCCAGTCCCAGTGCAAGGAGCCTCTGCCCTTTCCACTGTGACCGTATCAGCTATCACAAATCTGTACTGGGTCTGTTCAGTACATGGATAGGCGATACTAGAGCAGGGGTTTTCAACCTTTTTGGGTCAGCGTACTCCCGTTGGCTGGTCGAGGAGGAAGTCCTGGTTACCTGAGGCACTTCTGCTCCTACATGTTTGAACCTGGGCACAGAAGACTGCTGCTGTGCCTTGCTGGCATCCAACTCCCATGTAGCCAGCTACATCCTGCCTGCCTCAATTCTTTGTGTGGCTGCAGTGACCTGTGGCATGTATGGCAGTGAGAGTGGCCACGCTGCAGCAGCAGGGGAGGGGATGTGTGTGTGCGCATGCGCCTGTGCATGGGTGTGTGCATGTGTGCTTGGGCAACCAGCTTGAGCCCGCTATGGGCCTGCCTGGGAGATCAGCAGTGCTGTTGCACTGAGCATGTTCTGTTGTCTTTCAGGACTATGGGATCCCCAAGCACTTTGGCCTGTTCTATGCCATGGGCATCGCCCTGATGATGGAGGGGGTTCTCAGTGCCTGCTACCATGTCTGCCCCAACTACTCCAACTTCCAGTTTGGTAAGCAGAGAACCCCAGGCTAGAGGAGGAGACAAAACCTGCCCCACCCTTCTTTGCTCATGGGAAGGCAAGGTTTGCAGTATTCTGCCACTCTGGGAAGCAGGATTTTGTATGCCTACAAGTCATGCCCCTCACCCTGACCTGCATCATGTTGGGTGTTCAGTGTGTGAAAAAGGACTGGAAGGGTTTACCCCAGTGTTTCTCAAGCAGGGTGCAGCACCAGCCTGGGGTGCCTTGAGATTCCTCTAAAGGTGCTTCAGGCTGCCACACAATGTGCAATGTTTGCACTCTTAGGGTCCACATTGTCCAGTATTGATGCTAGCTGTAGTTTCATGGTACCCCGGAAGGCTGTGGGCATCTTGCAGTGAAAGCCAAAAGATTGCTGCAGCACAGAGTGGCTCAAAGAGCTCTGCCTGTTAGTGGGGGCCTTACCTCACAGCCCATCCCCTGATTTAGGGACAATCCTGAACAGCACCCCTCCATCCTCTGGTCCAGAAGCCAGGAGAAGCCATCCTCAATTTCCCTTTTCTGCTCCTTCCACAGACACCTCCTTCATGTACATGATTGCAGGACTCTGTATGCTCAAGCTGTACCAGGCCCGGCACCCAGATATCAACGCCAGTGCCTACTCAGCCTACGCCTCCTTCGCTGTGGTCATCTGCCTGGCTGTCCTTGGAGTGGTATGCTGCTTCCTGTTCCACGCCACCTCCCTGCACTGGGGCCCAGTCTCATTTTAAAGGAGAGGGGCTTCTTGCCTTGACAGCATATGCTGCAGGGCAGGAGTGAAGAGCACTGTCACAGCTATGTGTGGAATCCTGTGCTGAGATATTATGGTGCGGGGGGAAGGGGAACTCTTCTCTTTACTAGTATTTTATTTATTCCTGACCCAACACCATAGATTTCATCGCAACCTCTGGTCCTCTGAATAATTACTGCTTGGAAGCAGACACTGAATTTGATCAGGTACCTGCTGGGTACAGATCATAGGACACATGGTACCATGCAGAGGTGTCCTTTGCAGTACAGGCTGAGTGCTTATGCCTGACCCTGGCATACCGTGTGCATGCCTCTGACCCCTCCCTCACAACTAGCCATAGCCCCCAGAAGCCTACAAATGCCAGAAACCCATTTGGCCAGGCAGTCCATGGAGCTGTTGCATCTCTTAGGCCCCACCAGCTACCAAATGTTCTGGGTACAAGTTGTGTTTAGTAGCAAGGCCAGGAGGGCCTTGCTTGGAGCTGCCTGGAGAAAGCCCCCGCCCCCCCCCCC
>NW_017729034.1:12038253-12047964 GCF_001723915.1 Gavialis gangeticus
CCCCCCCCCCCGGTGAACCCAGGTCACTGTTTCACTGGGGATCCCAGGCTCCCGGCTATGGCAGCATGTTATTGAATACCAGCAAGACCAAAACTGACCATGACCCCAGTTCAATACTGCCCCTGAAGAGCAGCTGCACTGTTAACCCTATTTTGCCTGGATTCTGCAATGTGCAATACAGCCCACAGTCTCACACTAAGAGATGGGAGCATAGGTACAGTAACTGGTAGTGGAATTACCGGAGCAGCAGGGGACCTCTGGGCAATTCCTGTTTTAATTGCTGCAGTAATTCTGGGCTTTTTTGGGGCTTGGATATACTATAATTGCGCTTTACTGTGGAAACCCGGAGCACTGCATGGGAAGGAGGTGCTTTGAGGTGGGGCACAATACAAAGAACATACCCTTTTTCCTGTACCCACACATGCATATAGAGCTGGCTGCTGTGTGCTTCCACCCCAATGATGTGACTAAGTAGAAAAAGCTTCTGGAAGGACAAGGACCCCGGGGGAAGCATGTGGTCAGAACCCTGCTGCTGCTAAGGCGTGTTCAAATCTGAAACACTGATGGTGGATTAATGCAGCTCTGGCACGTCACTTCCAACCTTTAATTAAAGGAGACTGAACAGGGAATGCAGAGCATCCTAGGTCTCCTGGTGCAAGGGGAAACTTTGCCTGGGTGGCTGCGTGGGAAGAGTAAATGGTGGAATCTGGCAGCACATGGGGTGTCCACACCTGACAATTATTCACCCTCTTGCGGGATATATGTTAGCTTCCACTCAATGGGAGCTTTCCCTCTGCTCCCTTCTTTGGGCTCTGGCAGGATTGAGTGCTTTTATCTCAAAAGAGTGTCCCAGTTTTCTGAGGTGCAGCTCTGGTGGGACTCAGGTGCTCAGTGCCCTGCAAAATCCAACCTTTTCGTAGAGGTGCCATATCACAGAGAGCAGAGCCTCTTCGAGGCCCCCCTGGTGTGACCTCTTTGGCTGTGGTTGTTGGCAGGCTCCTCCTTACTCCTTGGCCAACCTGGCTGGTTCTGCTGGGCCTGGTGGAGGATGGGGCCAGGTTACCAATGGTGGGACCAGGAACCCACTGTTTTCTTTTCCTCCTTCCTTTTCTGCTTTCAGGTGTTTGGCAAAAACAACATGTGGTTCTGGGCCATCTTCTCAGTCATCCATGTCTTCGCCTCACTAGCCCTCAGCACCCAGATCTACTACATGGGCCGTTTCAAGATTGGTGAGCACAGAAACTGGGGAGGGAAGGGGCTCTTTGCCACGAGTGCCCCTGCCTGGACTAAGTCAAGGGGATGGGCAACAGCCCTGTCTTTCTGCCTGTGTCTGTGTTTAAGCGGGAAGTCTGCTGTCAGTGCCCCTGCAGTGTGGTCTTCCTGTTCTGCCAAGTGCATGCACCTTGGTCTCCCAGCTCCCTGTGAGCTTGCAGGGTGACCTGTCCTGAGCATGAAATGCTGGGCTTCTGAGGATGCATCCCCAGAGATGCTGTCCCCCCAGGGTATGATTCTTGTGCTAGGTCTGGGAGGGCAGCTTAGCCAGGCAGTGCTTACATGGGCTCCAGGAGCCATCTGCCCTCCAGGTTGGAAGTGCCAGTCCCCAAAGGCTGTTGTCCTCCACTCACAAACCTTTCTTCTTTGTCTTCTGCTTCCAATGGCCTCAGATGTCTCTGACACAGGTAACCAGCAGTCCCTTCCCTCCCTGTCTGGACTGAGCACGCAGAGTTGCAGTGGCCAGAAGCTCTAGCCCTGTGGGTTCTGTAGTAGTGAAAGTGCTGGTGTAGCATGTTGCACAGGAAGCATGCCTAGCAGACTGCCTCAGCAGGCAGGGGCTCTGTGCCACTCCTACCCCTGCCTCTGAAGGGCTGGCCAGTGTGTGTGCAGAAGTTTCTATTAGAGGTGCTGCAGGAGGAGCTGCCCTGCAGTAGGAGCAGCTTCCATCCTCTCTGAAATCTTCCAGCCATTTTCTTTTAGGGTGGGGATGAATTTCCTTTTGGTATTGATTGAAGGGCACCTTGTCTTTTGCCAGGCACCAGCCGCCTCCTGCAGGGTGTGCTGGGGTAGTGCCAGCACAGCAGTATTGCGGGGGAGGAGGGAGGGGAGCAGTGCCTACCTGCTGTGGCATAGCCAGGGACCAGGCAGCTGGCAGCTCTCTGAATGCCAGGTTCCCCTTGGGCCCTTGCTGCCTCCCACCCTGTGCATCCCTGAGCTGAGTGGTTGATTTCCAAACAACCCTGCTGGGGGTAGGTGCCCCAGTCCATGTGTGTTTCCAGTTGGGTCCTCCAACTTACCAACTCCTTCTGGTTTACTGTTCTGGAGACATTGGCTTTCCTGTCCTCTTTTTTCCGGCAGATTTTGGGATTTTCCGCCGTGCTGCAATGGTACTCTACACGGACTGTATCCAGCAGTGCAGCCGGCCAATGTACATGGTAGGCTCTCCCCCACCCTGGCAGTCACTCCTTTGGCAGCTAGGACATGGGCAAAGCTGCCCAGAGCTCCCACAGGGAGGGCTGGGGGCTTCTCAGAGGAGCGGTTAGAGAAAAGATTGGATTAATAAGGAAAAAAATGTCCAAAAGTCCAACCATCCTCCATAAACTCATCTTGTTCAATTCCCCTACCCTCACCCCAGTTCTGTCTTGGCCGGCAATTAAGCATGTGACACTCCTGACCAAGCTAGTGGGGTCCTTTCTGAGGGCGTTGTCATAAGGAGGTCAGCATTAGACTTGGAACAGACACCCTCACAGCCTTCCCCATGGAGTCATGTTTGTGTCTCAAGCAGCAGGTGCTGGTATTTCTGCAGCCCAAGGGGAAGCATGATAATGACTCTGCTTTCTCCCCAGGACAGAATGGTGCTGCTTGTTGCTGGCAATCTAGTTAACTGGTCTTTGTAAGTAGTGTGTTTGTGGGTGCATGTATGTGGGGGTGGGGTATGTCTGCAGGGACTCTTGAGGGCAGCCTGATAAGGTGATGTTCAGTAGCATCTGTGTTGGAGTCTTTTGGAAGCTTCTCTTGCATCTCAGTAGCATGCCTAAAAGGAAAGATGTGTTCCTGGCTTCAAAGAGCTGAAAGCAAGTTCAGTGACCTTGTGGGACTTGCTGAGCTCAAGCAAGTGAGGCCTGCTCAGCTTGTGGTTGGGAACCCCGATGAAGCTGATGGTGCTGTAGTCAGCAGTGCTGGTGATTCAGGAGGTGGCCCTGTCTTCCCCTCTGAGCCAGGACATATTGTTGGAGGGACCAGCTCTTGGATGAGCCATAAAGCCAAGGTCCTGAGCACTTGTGAATGTTCTCAATAATATTCCTGGGAATAGGTCTGTTGCTACGAATGTCCTTCCTAGCCAAGATCCCATTTGAAATAGACAGAATTCTGATCTCTGCTGATTAATGAAAGTGGAGATACTGATGGTGACAGTGAGTTCTCCTGGTTGGAGTTTAAGCCTAGCCAGTGCCCCGTTTTTCTTTCATGCCTCTGATCAATTTCAAATGGCATTTCAGCCATGTTCTTCATGTTCCCTGATCTTTGCTTGGGGCTTCTAGACAACAGCAGAATGGAGGTCAAGAGGATTGGAAAGCGCAGGCCGATGCAGGGAGAGTGGAGAGTCTGAGACTGCTTTTAAATCCTTTATTTAAAGTTGCCTGAAGGCTTTGAGCAGATGGAAGAGCAGATCAGAAGAGCCACATCCGCTGCCCAACAGTCTCACAGTACATGCCAGGGAATGAGGAGCAGCAGGGGAGCCCTATTCCCCTGGAAATTAGAGCAGAGGTGTGAGAGCCAGGATTCCTAGCTTTGTACTGTGTCTGAGTTGCTTCCCTACTCTGTGACTTGGTGTGTCCCTCTGTATTACAGGGCTGAGGCATATTCCCCTGCCAGCTTGGAGCTCTGGGAGACCAAAGGATGCCAAGGAGGGGCTCTATAGTCTGATGGGGGCAGGGTGTGGCTGACCTCTTCTCACACCTCCCTGTAAGGTTAATCTCAGTCTGTCCCTCCCTCTCTTCCCTCAGTGCCATCTTTGGGCTGGTGTACCGGCCAAGGGACTTTGCCTCCTACTTGCTGGGGATCTTCATCTGTAACCTGCTGCTGTACCTGGCTTTCTATATCATCATGAAGGTAATGGTGCTGGTCGTGCGCTTTTGGACCCTGGCCCTGCTGGATGTCTGCCTTCCAGGGAGGGATAGCAGGCAGGCATTTGACACAGTAATTCCATGTCCATGCAAATCCTCGGCTAAGGCAAAGGGGTACCATCCACCTTTTCCCTCCCCCGCTCCCAAATTCTGCTTGGTGCCTCACAAAAAGCCCATTAACTCAAGCTTTGGGCAGTGAGAGAGGCTTTCAACATCAACACACAGTTTAGTGAGGCATTGCTGTTCACCTGACAGTTGACTCTAGTCTGCCAGTGTTTGCCCCCAACTTGCCCGTGTGATGATGAAGTGATCTCCTGCTGTGCTGCAGAGGCATAGGGCAGAGGGGCCAAGTAGTGAGTGTCTGATGGAGTAGCCCAGGAGCCCATCACAACACATGACTGCATTGCTGGCTCCTTCAGGATCAGATGGGAGAGTAACAGACTGGTCCACATTAAGCCATCATAGCACCATGGCTCTCTGGAACGCCAGAGCACCCATCCTGTGGTGTCCAGTACCCATGCTGGGAGCAGATTTGGGGTGATTGCCAAACACAGTTCACTGCAGTCTGGGTGGGCATGAGGGGCTGGGTTGCTGCTAGCACCGTGGCCCTTGTGATCTCCTGTTGGTGCTGAGGAGCAGGTAGGGAAAGGCCCAGTCTGGCCATGCATCTTGAATAGAACTTATCAAACTCCTGGGCTGGCAGCAAATAAAGGGCATGTCAGGGCCCTGCAAGCCCTGGCAGCCCCAAAGGGATGTCCTGGCTCCTTGTGGAGAAGAGATGCCGTGCACATGACCCATCCTTGTGCCTCTGTTCTCAAGTGTACACGGGTTGGGACTGTCACTCTACATTGTGCCCTCTGTTGAGAACATGTGCCTGGTCTGACCTTCAGGACATGCCTTGTGACAGTGTCTTGCTGGCCTGTTCTGAGACCCTGTCCCTCTTGACCTTTTCAGCTTCGCAGCTCGGAGAAGCTTCTGCCCATCCCACTGTTCTGCATCGTGGCCACTGCCATAGTGTGGGGAGCTGCCCTTTACTTCTTCTTCCAGAATCTCAGCAGCTGGGAGGTAAAGGCCACCCATTTATTCAGCCCTGCCCATTTGTCCATCTCTCTTTCTCCTGGTTCCTCCATCTCCTTGTGCCCTGCCTCCTTCCCCAATTCCTTTTAATATCTCACAAGAAATTATTTTAGGAAAATGAGTCCTAAGCCACTAAAAATCAAAGAATGGTAACCTCCTTCAGCTCATGCAGAAGACAAACGCTGTCATGGAGACAGACCCTAAATAGCCAGTGCTGGCATAGCTGTAGCTGAGGGGATTATTTTCCATGCTGCTGATTTGCACATTCATTTGTGCCCTACTGGAAAAGGAGAGGGCAACACAGTGCTGATTCTGAAGGGGCTTCGGCTGGATGTTGGTAAAAAGACAAAATGTCACTACACCCGGGTAGGACCTCGAGGAAGCTCTCAGGACCTGAAGAATTCCTCCAGAGGGCTGTTTCTGTGGAGGGCAAATGCCTCTGCTTGTGTCATTTGGTGGGTAGTGTTTAAGGGTCTGTGTCTTTCCAGTCCACATCTGTACCTCCAGGGTTTCCTGATGTTTGAGTGCTCTCTGTCCAGTTCTTATGCTCCCTAGTGCACAGAGCACTTGGTTCAGGGCCAGGAGAGAGCAGCAGACAGCAGTGTTAGCTAAGCATTTGCCCACTTGCTAGCCCATTTTTGCATCCCATTTCCCTCTGGATTTGGGCCAGTTCAGAGGTATCTCACTGGTCCAGCAGGAATGGTTATCAGCCTCGCTAGGCTGGGCCCAGGAGATGGCAGTTGCAGGCCAGTAGCAGAGCAGGTCCTGAAAGCTGAGGCTGCACAAGTTCAGGCTGGAGCAAGGGTGCATGTTTCAACCGGGACAGGTAACTGAATATCAGAACATGTTACCTGGGGAGGGGGTGACCCTCCTTGTCCTGACACCTCTACCATGTATCAAGACCATGTGCCCTGCTGAAGGAGATGGTTTTGCTCATCCCAAAGTGATTTCTGGGCGAGGCTCTAGGGCCCATGTTGTGCAGCCTGGCTAATGGGCACCACATCTCCTGGCTCTACAGTTCATGAGGCCAGGCTTGGACATCCACCTCCAGACCCCCAATCCACTTTCCTGCCACCCTGTCTCTGTGCCTCCTCCTGGCTCTCTGCCTCTCATGTTCTCTGCCCCTCCCTCTTCCCATACACACAGACTCTTCTGCCTAGAACTGGTGAACGAGGTGGGGGGCAGAGGTGTTCTCATGTGATGCGTGCACTCAGCCAAAGGGCCCTGTCTACTTTGAGACCGAGTACTTGTGCCTGGCCACCCTCAGCTTTCTTCTCTCTCCCCAGGAGACCCCAGCAGAGTCCCGAGAGAAGAACCGGCCCTGTGCGCTGCTGGGCTTTTTTGACGACCATGACATCTGGCACTTTCTCTCGGCTGCTGCCTTGTTCTTCTCTTTCTTGGTGAGGCTTGCTACACCCCGTGCTGCCCATCCATCTCTGCTGTCCTGCCCTCTCCTCCCTCGGTTACTCCTCCTACCTCTCATCTTTCCTTTCTCCTCTCCCTAGTTCCCTGCTCTCTTCACCTTGCTAGTATGATTTGGTGGCTCCTAGTGCCTGCTCTCTGCCTCCATACCCACAGCCTGCTAGCAGGCAGCCCCCACCCCACTCAGGGCTCCTCATCCCAAGTGCCCTGCTCTTAGGGCAACACTCTTCAGCAAAGCCCTCGCACCCTTACCTATTTTGCCTGGGCTTAGGTCTATCAGTACAACTGCTTTTTCTAGGGTCAGAGTCCACACCCAGCCTGCAGCCCAGGCAGCCCTCCTGGGGAGTGAGAGCCCCTCAGACAGCCCTACCTGACCCTGTTGTGTCACACCTGTCTGAGGGGCTCCCTGGCCACTGGTCCAGGTGGGACACTCCGGGACATCTGATGAGGCCTCCAGTGCTGAGCCATCCCTGCTTCTGGGCTTTCCTAATTCATGTGGTTTCACTTTCTACTCTCAGCCCCCTGGATAGAGCCTAGGTCCCAGTTTGACCTGCCAGTTCAAGGCCTAAGTCTGGCCTGAGCCCTGGGTTTGGAACATACACAGTCATTGGGTGGGAGGCAATGGGGAAGTGAGCAGAGCCCTCCTTCTCTGCTGCTTTCTCTTTCCCTAGCCCTGCACGTTGGCTCTCTCAAAAAGGTGTGGCAGTGTCAGGAGGAGTCAGGGGTTTTGGTTCCTGCCCTGCCCCAGCAGAACTCAGCTTTATCTTCCTTTTTGTCATCTCTTGTATTACACTCCCTGTGTCTTCAAGGGGAGGGGCACCAGAGTTGCCATCAGCTCTGGGCAGAGAAGCCCTCTGGTGAGACAGCCAGGGCAGTGGCACAGCCAGCTCCCCTCCTGCTGCTCCCTGGAACCAGCTGGAACATGCTGAAGCCACAGCACTGCAGGCTGTAGGAAGTGCCTGGGGGTGGCTGACAGCCCTCCTGCCTGAGCTATGCTTCTGTTGCTGTAGCTTGCCATGGAGCCATGTGTTCATTTCCTTCCAGGTCCTGCTCACCCTGGATGATGACCTGGACACTGTGCGCAGAGACCAGATCCCCGTGTTTTGAGCAAGGCCGGGTCAGGTGCTCCCAGAGCCACTGGGGGAAGGGCCAGAGCCAGTGCCATCTGCAGGGAAGGAGCCTGCCAGTACCCATGCTGCACCAACCCTCACCAGGAGGAGCAGGGGAGCTACTCCCACACTGGCTAAAGAAACAAGGAGGCTGAGACCGGCAGGGAAGATGGAGCAGCACTTGGTCCTCCCATGCGCATGCATGGGCCAAGCCAGTGAGCATCCTCACAGCAAGGCAGAGGAGCCATCATCCTCTGACAGCTGCTGGGATGCACCACGGGGGTGAGACAACCATGGCCATGCTGACTGGAGGGAGTTGTTTCTTTCAGGGGTGACAGAAGTTGAGTTTACTGCCTTCTACAGCCCCATGTGGCCTCCCGGAGCTGCCGGGGGAGTGGGGCCTCATCACCTGGATGTAGCTCCAGGGGCATGGTGGGAAACATCCATCTCCCACCAGCTCTGACTCCTCTGCCTGCTCTGGGCTGGACCTCTGCTTCCATCTTTATCTTCTCATCCTCATGGGTGGTGGGAAGGGGCAGTGTCAAGCCGTCTTGTTCATGGTCATTCCCTGCACACTGTAGTGGCATTGCTGCCCTCAGCATCACTCCCTCTGCCTCTCTGCTTGTGCCCTGCCCTCCATGGGCCCCAGGGAGCTGCTGCTGAGGCAGCAGGAAGTAGACCAGTTCCTGGCTTCTGGCTGAGGAGGGCTGTTACACAGCTGGTAGAGCTCTAGGACAGTGAGAGGAGCCACATGTGATGGACCGCTCTGCCCAGGAGGCAGTAGCTGTCAGAGATGGTTCCTGTACAGGGTGGACTCCCCAAGAGCCGCAGTCCCAGGAATACTCTGCAAGACACAGATGTGCTGGCTTCTTTCCTGGTCCTCCTGGCCCCCTTCCCTCCTGCATATGAAATGGCAGCTTCTCTTGCAGCTCCAGTGACTTGATCAGCAGCTCTTTGTTATCACAGCCCTGTGCAAGACCCAGAGTGCTCAGCCCTCCAGAGGCAGGTGTTCTAAAGGGCTCTGTGGAATTACAGGTATAGTCTCATGAGACCAAGAGCCACTCCCTGACCGAGCGTGGGTGTCAGCTGCAAAGGAAGAGGGCCAGGTCTGGAGGTGTCAGAAGCTGCACATGAGCCTTGGTCATTGAGCACTTCCAAATGTCCAGCTCTGGGCTGGAGGCTGGCAGGGCAGATCCCCAACCTGGAGGTAGTGTGGGAGTGGGGAGCATCAATTTGTAAAACTCTGGACCAAACTCTTTCCCCCTCAGCCCTCCCAAAATACAGATTTTAGACTTTTTTTTAAAATAGCTTCTGCACCCTTCCTCTTGCCAGAACTGCTGCATTATTTAAAAGCAAAAAAATAAAAAGTTGTAAAAAGTTGCAGGCCTTGTGTTTGAAATGTGACCTGCTTTGCTCATTTTGAATTAAACAACAGAAGAAATGATTACACTTGACCTGCTGTCTAGCTTGGCTAGAAGTCCCTTCCTAGGCATGTTTGGATTGTCCATTTTGCTCACTTCTCTGTGCATGCGTGATACTGTAATGCAAAGCTCTGGCTCCTCTCACATTTCACCTGGACAAAGGGTCTAAGATGGGTTGCTAACATACAGCCTGCGGAGCCACAGGGCTTTGTCTATACCTATGCCCATGCTGGGGCTGAGCAGCAAGGAGCTGCACCAGGGCCAAGAAATCATAGAGAAGTCAGACTGGAAGGATCCACTATAGATTGTCTAGTTCAATCCCCTGCCTGAGGCAGGATCACCCTGGAAGCTGTGCCCATGCCCACGAAGGCTGCGTGCCCCCGGAGGCTAGGGGGGCACAGTGACTGCCTGCAGGTGGCTGTGTCAGCAGCGGGGGCATGGCAGCAGGGAGCTCCCGCAGGCAGCCGCAGCGGTGCTGGCAGTGGGTGTGGGCTGAGTGGGGAGCTCCTGAAGGCAGCCATGGTGGTATCAGTAGCAAGTGGTGGTGTTGGGGGGGGGGGGGGG
>NW_017729034.1:12048101-12049119 GCF_001723915.1 Gavialis gangeticus
GGGGGGGGGGGTGGCAAGTGCCAGCCGGTGATCGGTGACCACCCACAGGCACTGCCAGCAGTGTTGGGCCAGTGGCGGAGGGGCCGTTGCAAGTGGCAACTGCCCACAGGCGCTGCTGGCAGCATCAGCAGCATTTTTTGCAGGGGGAGCACCACCAATCTCAGGGGGTGCATGTGCACTTGTGTGCATCCCCTATGCATCACTAATGCCCATGCTACTTCTTCCTGCCCTGTGCCTTGTACCCCCCTCTCCCCCTGCCTCCCCAAAGCTGTGGCATGGGTGCAGCTTCCAGCCAGATGGGAGCCAAGGAGCTAGAAGTTGTGCTCACTGCTGCTGCTTTTCTCTGCCCTCCCCACCTCCCTCACCACCTAAGCCTGCATCCTGGGTCCAGCTTGCAGCTGGAGGGGACCTGTACTGGGGCCGGGCTGTGGGGAGGGGCAGGGGTATGGAGAAGTGGCAGAAGCATGGAAGCACTTTCCAGCTCCCTGGCTTTGGCGTAACTCCTTTCTGGCTAGAAGCTGTGCTCACACTGCAGCTGGGGAATGGGTGCCTGGGGTAAATGACAGTTGCATAGCGCAGCTCCCAGCTGCATGGCTCTGGTTAGGGCATAGGGAAAGCCAATTCTCCACTGCTGATGCACCACAAGTCAGGGTGTTTTGGCCTGTGGCTTGAAAAGATTGCTGGCCCATGGTCTAAGATGAATCTCTTTTTGAAGCAGTAGTCGTCTTCCAGGTAGGTTTCAGATTGCTTGTTTGGGTCTTATGGTCTCTGGGTCCAATTTGTTATAATTACGAACCAGGTGAGGGTTTGCCTCACCAGTCACGTGGGTTCTTCCTGCCTTGCACATTAGTAAGAAAAGTTCTGTAGTTCCAAGGGTGTCCTTGCCCATTGCTGTGCAGCTGCACTGGCACTGGTACTAACCAAGAGTAACATTTGGCTTTGCTCAGAGAGCTTTAGGAACAAGTCTGCTGGCAATAGATAGTTTCATAGTTTCTAGGGTTGGAAGGGACCAGAGTAG
>NW_017729034.1:12077927-12095081 GCF_001723915.1 Gavialis gangeticus
TCCCTTCCGACCCTAGAAACTATGAAACTATGAAAAAGGGAAAGAGGTTTTCCCGGGTGGAGAACAAGAGAGAGACAGAGAGGGGAAAACTGAGATTGGATGCCAGGAAAAGGACCTCACCACAGCTGTCCATCAGACAGCCCCTGTCAGAGCCGTGCAGAAGTAGCAGCCAGAGGCATTTAAAAAAAAAAAAGCGCATCACTGCTTGAGCCACAGTAGTGGGAGATGTTCCTGGCTGCCTGAGAGGCAGAGAAGCCCAGCTGTCCTTTCTTCCATCTCTTCTACCTTCGGAGCCTTGCTGGGGCAGGCACAGAAGAGCACCTGCCCATCAGATGACCCCATAGGCGGTGGAAGGGGGGGCTAACCAGGCTCAGCCCCACCAAATGCAGGCAGCAGGTAGGGCCCCAGGGCAGTCCGCTATGGAAGGGAGGAGACAAAGTTTGCTATGGGGGGAGGGGCGTGCACGCACACATACCCTGCACAGCCAGGATCACAGCCAGCTGAGCAGGCAGGTAAGTTTCTTTCTGTTTTCTTTACATCAGCCTCAGGGGGGCAGATCAAGATCCCCACAGTGCAGGAAGCAGTGGGGTAGGGGCAGGGGCAGATCATTCACCCCTGCCTCACTCCCTGCTGCACTGTGGGGATTGCCACATGACCTAGCCCAGCCAGGGCTCCATGCATGGGGCCAGGCTGGGTCGTGGGGCAATAGGAGCCCAGGGCTGGTCCAGTGGTGTGAGCCAGTGGCTCCAGCTACTGTGCACACTATGGGGGAGTCAGGGGAGGGGGGGCATGTTTCCCTGCCCCCTTTGGCTCCCCCATGGCATGCCCCTGGACAAGCCACCAGGCTCCTATTGCCCCATGACCCGGCCTGCCCAGGGCTCTGTTCACAGTGAATGGGGCCCCACCTGGGTCAAGTCATGGGACAATTGGAGCCCAGCAGCACCTCCAGGGACATGGCACCAGGCAGTAGGGTTGTGCAAAATTTCACTGCCGGTTCTGTTTCAATGCTGTTTCAACTCATTTTGAGATTGAAACAGCAAAAACAAAACTAAACAGATATCACTGAAACAGCCTCGAAACAAAACGAGGCAAGTTGAAACATTTCACCTTTTCGATGCTGTTTTGACATTTCTCCCACAGTCTATAATGTGAAAGCCTCTAACTTGGTCATTTCTGGCCTGATTTGGATGAAACTTGCCGGAGTGGTAGCCTCTTTTGAGGGCATGAAGCTTGCCAAGTTTCAAGAAGATAGGTGCAGGGGGTTCAGGGAAACTGCATCCCAAAATCATGAAAGCAAAACTCATATCACGTGTATGTGTTAAGCCACAGTGGGGTCAAAACTGCAGGCATGCTTATCGGGCCCTCCCTCGGGATGCAGCTCACAATTATGACCAGGTGAAAGCAATGATCCTATGTAGGCTAGAGATCAACCTGGAGCACTATAGGAGACTGTTTCAGGCAAAGAAGGGGCCAGAAGAGAGATGGCCTAGGCTCTTGCTACAGCTGCTAAGGGATCTTTTAAATAAATAGGTAAATCCCACAGCATGTGATTGAGACACTCTGGCTGTCCAGATCCTGCTAGAGCAATTCGTGAATGACCTAGAGGAATGCACGCAACATTGGGTTCGCCAGCACTTGCCCCACAGTTGCAAAGAAGCCTTAAAATTAGCAGAGGCCTTTGCAGCATCAGAAGTCAACTACAGTTGGGAGAAGTGGAGCCCTGGCCCAACAGTTCCAGTACCCAGAGAGCCTGAGTGGAGGTGACTGCCCAATAGGGGCGTATCAAAGGATACCATTTGTTTCCGGTGTGGGAAGACTGGACACTTCTCCAGGGATTGCCCTAGAGGCCCCACGGAGCAGTGGCATCCAGACAGTCCACCAAGGATGCAAGCTGAGGGGTGAAGGGAGCAGGACCGAAAGAAACCAATGGATTGCAGTTATGCCACCAGAGGAAACAGCATGATATGGGGACAGCCCATAGTGAAAGCCTGGGTCAGGAGCTGCCCCATCCAGGCTATGTTAGACTCGGGATATGCCCAATCTCTAGTGAGGGCTGACCTCATTACCCCTCAAAGGAATCATAACACTAATCTAGTGAAGGTGGCCTGTCTTCATGGAGAAATTGAACAGATAGATTGACAATGGATTCAACTTAGGGTGATGGAACACCAGGGGGACTTGTTGGTGGGTGTAGTTCCCCAGCTGGCATGTGACATGCTGTTAGGTCGAGACTGGATGCCGATCTACAACACATTGGAGAGAGTTCGGGATGCCAAGGCCAAGTGGAGGAAGATACGTAGCCGTGAAGGTTGGCTTGGTGAACTCAAGGAAAGTGAGGCATTGATGGATGAGACAGATGAGATCGACCTCCACAATGTAACAAGCAGCCTGCAGTTCCAAGAAGCCCAAGAGGAAGATCACAAAATTCAGAGGCTTAGGATACAGTCCCAAGGCTCCCTCACCAGTCAGGTGCCAGCCTCAAATGGAACCACTCAATTCGAGGGAAGGAACTAACTCTTGTATCATGTACAACAGGGAAAGATAGGGGAGCCAGAGAGAACACAATTGGTGGTACCCACCCAGTTTCACCAAGTCATATGGCAATTGGCCCATTCAAGCCCCACTGGGGGGCATCTGGGTTGAGATAAGACCACCACCAGGGTGGCCCGGTGGTTGTTCTGGCCAGGGTTGGGGGAAGAAATCGCTCACCAATGTGCAGTGTGTCCTGAATGCCAGAAGACCAGGGAGGATCACCCAGTGCAGGCCCCACTGCAACCTATGCTCATCATTGATATCCTATTCTCAAGAATCACCATGGTTGTAGTCAGGCCACTCCCTCATAGCAGCACAGAGCACCAAAATATACTAGCGGTCATAGACTATGCCACGAGGTATCCTGACGCAGTGCCACTATGGGCGGTGACGGCCCCATGAATCTCTGAAGAACTCATAAAGTGGATAGCGAGGACGGGAATACCCCAGGAAACCATCAGAGATCAGGGTGAAATTTTATGTCCGGGGTGTTGTAAGTGGTGCACCGCACCCTCCAGATAAAGCACCTATGTACATCCGTGTACCATCCCCAGACTAATGGCCTAGTGGCACACCTCAGTGGGACAATAAAACAAATGCTAGGACGCTACATACGAGGAAACCCAAGGAGGTGGGATCTGCTCCTTCCATTACTGTTATTCACACTTCAAGATACCCACAGGATTCAATGAAGTAGTCTCCCTTTGAGCTAGTGCTAGGACACAGTCCAAGGAGCCTGCTCCAGGCACTTAGGGAAGATTGGGAACAGGGCACAGGGAATGCAAGGGACCCAGTTGCATATCAGCAAGAATTCCAACAAAGGATCTGGGTGGCTCAGGACCTTGCCAGGTATAATATGCAAGAGGCCCAACACCGCCTGGAGCCATAGTGCAGGAAAAGCGGCCATCCATATCCCATCATCTCTTGGGAGAGGTCTGCAAAGAGGTCAATAAAATGCTGGAACAAGGGATCATACGTCCATCTAGAAGCCCCAGGCGAAGTCCCTTGGTCCCGGTCCCTAAACCTGACGGGTCTCTGAGGTTATGTGTCAATTATTGATGGTTAAATGTGATGGCAGCCTTCGATGCATTCCCTATGCCCCACATCACTGAACTAGTGGAACACATTGGGAACACCCAATATATCACAATGATTGACCTTGCAAAAGGGTATTGGCTGATCCCCATGGCCAAAAAAGACCAGACCAAGACAGCTTTTGGGACACCACAGGGTCTCTATGAGTTTATTTGCATGCCATTTGGACTTCAAGGAGCGGTCGCTACATTCCAACACCTGATGGACCAGATTTTGGCACTGCATGCTGAGTATGCTGCAGCTTATATCGACGACATCATCATGTTTTCACAAACCTAGACACAACACAAGAGAGCCCTCTGGGCCATACTGTCGGAACTAAGAAGAACAGGGATGATGGCAAATCCAAGAAAATGTGCACTGGCACAGAGGCAAACCAAATACCTAGGGTTTTTTGTCGGACATGGTACCATCAGGCCACTAGCCGACAAGGTGGAGACCATCCATCACTTTAGGACACTCCAGAATAGTAAACAATTTAGATCCTTTCTGGGGTTAATGAATTATTACCGGTGGTTCATTTCCTGCTTTTATGAGTTAGTGGCACCCCTTACAGAGGCCTTAAAAGGGCGGAGGGCAGGACCCATAAGGTGGACTGCAGAAATGATGCAGAACTCAAATTACTCAAAAAGGCCTTATGCAAAGACATCATGATACATGCACCTGATTTCTGTAAACCTTTTATATTGCAGACTGACACTTCAGAGACTGCTATCAGTGCAGTCCTAACCCAAGAAGAAGGGGGGATAGAGAGACCCATAGCCTACACCAGCTGCAAGTTATTACCGGCAGAAACATGGTACGCAACTATAGAGAGGGAATGTTTGGCAATCCATTGGGCAGTAGAACATTTTAGATACTACCTAATGGGGAGGAAATTTAAGGTGCACAGATCATGCACCCTTAAGATGGCTAGGTACAGCCAAAACCAATAATGCTTGGATCACAAGGTGGGCCCTTGCACTGCAGCTATTTAAATTCCATGTACTGCACCACCCAGGAAAAAGTAATGTAGTAGTGGATTTCTTATCCAGATGCGGGAACGAGACCAAACCTGATGACGCCAAACATCAGACTGGACAAATGCCTGAGCTGACAGGTAGGACACAGAAACAAAAGAATAAAGTGCCTCAAGGCATCTTAAAGGGGGGTTATGTCCCAGAGGTACAAACACAGGGGCTATGCACCCCCAAAGGAGAAACCAAAATCAATGGGAATTCAAATGAGCAACGCTGACAGGAGAAAAACGTAGTTCATCAGCTGTGCCTATAAATAGCTGAACCTGGTGGGTGATGTCACTGATGATTGCCGGCCAGCTAGGATTAGTGCCAGTATCAGGTGGGAGCAAAGGAGAGCAGGAGAGGCTGCAGAGGCTCTCCATGCCAGTGGCAGGCTGCGCCAGCAAGAAGGGGGAAGTTCTGATTGGACAGGGATGTGCCAGGCAGCAGTGACTGCAACAACTCTCCACACTGGTCACGGGTAGAACCGGCGTGTGGGAGGAAACCCCGTTCAGGGAAGAGCAGAGGAAGCCCCAGACATGGAAGAAACTCCTGGCACTGGGCACTCAGACATTCATAGAACAATCATTGCTGGCAACTGACTATTATTATAAATAAAAATACAACAGAGAACACAGAAACACTGTTGAATGCCAATTCCCCTACCCCACAACGACAAAACAATAAATAAAAGGAAAGTTCTAAAATGCCCCCTTCAAAGCCTTCTCCCTCTCAAAAATTGGTGTCTTCATTTGCTGCACCCTGAGGCTCAGTAGAGCGGGGGTGACCCTTTTCTGCAGTATGCACCGTGGAGGAATTACTGCTTGACTCTTGCTGCAAATGGTAGTTTTGCTGCAGGGGAAGAAAGATAGAGGGAGGTTGTCCCATACTTCCAAACACAGGGGGAGGCCCTTACAAGCTAACAAAATCTCTCATGGGAGATTTCCATAAGCCTCCTCTGGGCACACCTATGCACTCGGTGTGGCTGAATATCTATGTGTGGTTCTACCACTTGTGGTACTGGACACAGGAGTCTGAGTCACTGCACTGGCAGTCCTTAAGCAAGTCCCAGCTGGAGGGCAATTGGAAGAGAGACAGCAGTTAGCATGACATGTACCTACATAGTCCACATTACCTACCCTATACTTTTATGCTTTCCTCTATTATCATATACCCAAGTGCCCCCACAATGGCAAACTTACCATCAGCTGCACTTCTGCCTCTGACTCTAGTTCCTGACATTGAGGTGGATATGGGGTGGGGTGGGGTGGGAGGGGGTTAGGGAAGTGGTGGAGGGAAGCAGGGAACATGAGAGCATCGCCACAGTGGATGGTGGAAATAACACCACTGTGATAATCGGTACGCAATGGGGGAAGGGTGTAAGGAAAAATGGCACAGGAATAGGGGAGGAGAAGTAGGTGGAGAATGGGGTGATTGATGGTAATGCTCGGGCCTCCTTGGCAGACCCAAGGTCCTTGCCTGGAATCCATGGCTGGGGTGCTTCTTGGTTGTTCAACCAAGAACTACTGCTCTGAGTCTCTCAAAGAAGAATGTTAAAGTAGCCCAGTGAACTTTGAGGACCCATTAAACTCCTATTAGGTGTTAAATGCTCAGAGCAGAAACCTCAAGCCTCAGCCAGCAGGGCAAACCAGGAAAAGTATTCGTCCTCCTGGAACTGCAGGTCAGCTACGGGGTGGTGGTGGGGACTGCACATGGGAAAAAAAAGTGATGGTATCCACCATCCTGAGACCAGATGCTCACTTACTGCTTTTAATTCCAAAGAAAACCATGCTTGGCATCCCACATGAAGTGGGCAATCGGTTATTCCGTGTATTAACCCCAAACCTCCAACTAGGGGAACAGAATATACCTTTCGCTGGCACAGGTCATTTTTATTCCACTGAGTGGTTTCAATAACACCACTCACAGCATTAACCCTAAGTTAGGTGACCAGCATTCAATAGCATGCTTCGCTGTCCAGGATTTCTATAATAGCACTGAGGGGTCAGGTTACACCATGCACATGCTCCTGATAATGGAGAAGGGAGCATATACAGCAGACACTGATCTACCTTCAACCCCCCAACCCCCCAACACACCATAGGGATCTTTGGGCACCCACCACACCAAGTGAAATAGGAGATAACAACCACAGATCAGTTTCTTTGAATTCTTTAATAAAATAACAAGAGGTCAGTAAAAGATTGATTTATATTGGGTTCTGCAGCTATACCTGGCTTCCTAAAACTTCAATTACACGTGAATACCTGTAAATTGTAGCAATGCTTGGTGAACAAGGGGGCTCACTATAGAAAACTTGTAGCGACACCCAAAGGACAAAGGGGATCACTACATATACTTCAGTGAATTACCATGTATACGTGACAGATTAATGGCTGCAATGTTGCAAGTTGCAACATTGCAAACTAAAGTCCAGCGGGATGTGGTTTAGTTTGTGATGATGTAAGCTCATTTAAAACCCCCAAAACTTGCATACGTGTAAAGTGTGACACCATTAATCCACACAAAGGGAAATTTTCATCATGTGTACATCATCATGTGTACTGCTGGGTACAGAGGCCCACACTGGAGTGGCTGCTTCTCCCTTGCTGGGGATTGCCTATTCACCACTAGGTGTTACTGGTGTCTCTACTGGGGATTACCACTGCACCAGAAATGATCACTGCTCTACCTCAACCATTTTGGAAGGGAGATCATATGGATAAAAAAAATCTGATCCAGCTGGCCTTCTACAAGTGGATATTTTATCAACAAATAGTAAAAAACAGGCCTAAACAGAAGCAAGTAGACCCCAAAACTCCACACATGAATATTAATGAGGGTATGTAGAAAAAAAATACACATAGCTGTTGTAACAGGCCTAATCATAGCAGAAAACATATAACATAAGCAGGGTTAGATAAGAAAAAAATGGAGGGCAAAAAACAAATAGCTCTATTTTCAATTTTTTATGTTGAATTGTATACACCCAGTGCCTAGAAGCAGCCTGGGACGAATCTGAAAATGTTGCAGGAAGGGGAAATGCAATACTAGTTATTGTAGTGTAGCAAATATAAATAAAGTTGTTCAAAACTTGCCTCTAATTTTTTTAGTTTAAATTACTTGTGACCTCAAAGTAGTTTGCTCATGGATGAAAAAGTAAAAATACATGTTTGGCTAATTCTGACCAAATGACATAATTTGACTGGATATAAAAATCTTCTAAAATCTTTTTTCCAACTACATGATCTTTGACTACCTATTTCTTTATTTGTTTTTTAATGCAATTTATATACTGCCCTTCCCAACAAAGGCTCAGGGTGGCTTATAGTTAGAGAACAGATGACTTAAAAAGTGAACTACATTATCATATGTAAAACAGAGACCCACTAAACTATACCTCAGCCAAAGCCTGCCCCAATAGGAAGGTCTTACAGAACTTCTGAACACAGTGGTTCAGGTTTGGGCTCTGGTGGGCCTCAAGATGGTGAGTATTCCACCGCTGAGGAGCAACTGTCAAAAACAACTTCTCATATGTTTTTTGCCAAGTAGATTTGAGGTACTAATGGTACTTCCAGGAGGTTGATCTCAGCTAACCTTAGAGATCATGATAGGGAGTAAGGAAAAAGGTGGTCCCTTAGGTAGACGGGGCCCAAACCATTTAGGGCCTTTGGGCCCCTATACACATACAGGGAGCCTGCTCCGACATGCTGGAAATCCAGTGGGAGCAGACTCAATTACTCAAGTCTGCTGGAGCATGGAAAGTAATGCACTCCAGCAGTGGCATACCATGGGTCTCTGGAGCCTTCTCACAACAGCCAATTACTGAGCCCAGAAATGCCAGCAGCAAAACTGGAAGTGCTGCTGGTGCTTCTCCATGCCACTTCTGAGTAACCCCTGGAGGGCCCAAATGGCCCCCTCCCCCCCCACGTTGGTACGCCACTGCACTCCAGCAGACTCTAGCATCATGTGTATCAGCATCCCCATGCTAAAAAATGGCAGTGGGGTGCTTTGAACTAAAACTTGTTAAATGAGTTTTAGTTCAAAGCTCCCTGCCACTATTTTTCAGTGTGAGGATGCTGATATACATGCTAGGGCACTTTTAATTAGTGTAGCTCACTAATTAAAATGCCCCCCGTGTCTCCCAGAGCATGTGTAAAAATGCCCTTAGAGATCTAAATCAGTGCTCTGAATGGTGCCCAGAGAGCTATTAGGACCCAGCACAGATGCTGCAGGACTGGAGTTATAAGGTCCTGGTGACGCAATCCTGTCAGAAGGCAGGCCATCATGTTATGCATTGGTAGCATGTTCTAGACAGTTTTCAAGTGCAGCCCTGTATACAGAGCATTCCAGTAGTGTAGCCTTGAGGTTACAAAACCATGGATGATGGTGGCCAGATCTGAATCTGAAAGAGTCGCAGTCTCATCAGAATCTGTAACTTTTAACAACAGTAGAGTTTTAGGTCATGGTCTGCTTTGCAAATTGATTTTTGTGGTTCCTTTAACCTCCAACTTAAAAAAAGAATTATTATCTTCTGGTGGTAAAACTGTTTTCCAAGCAAAGGTTTTTCTAAGAAGGGATGCATTATAGGGTGCCCTGTCCCCTTAGTAGGAGTCATACAGTGTTGCTGAGCTGAGAATGCCGCTAACGATGGAGTTGCTCCTTGGGAGTTAAACCTTGAAAGTAGAGTTGAACTGCTGAACTACTTGGAGGGCAAGGCTGCTACGAAGGTCAGAGCCACAAAAGACCTGTGTTTGGGACAGAACAACCAGGTTTTATTTACTTCATTTGTTTAAAGACTGTTTCTTACTGTTGCTGGCTGAAGGATTCCTCATGGAGCAAAAACCAGCCTGGAAAGAGCCTGCCTGCCTCTCCTGCGGCTGGAGGGCAAGCTGCTGGCAGACCAAGCAGCCCCTGAGCTGCACAGGGCCCAGGTCCTTCCCTCTACAGCAGTGGTGTCCCTGGGGCTGCCCGAGCAGGCTGCTAGCAGGCAAGCTGCTGCCTGGGCAGGCTGCCCAGCTCAGAGGCAGCACCCGGCTGGATGCAACTCTTTCTGAAGCCTGCTGGGGCTTACAGTGCCCCATGCATTGGCGCTGCAAACAGGCTAGCTTGTTCTTGGAGCAGTGCAGGGAGGTGGCAGGAGGGCAGCTGGCGAAGGTAGTGGGGTTGGTGCACAGGCTGCTGGAAGCCTGCCAAGCCAGAGCTTCCTGAGCCCACCTGGTCTTCCAGCAGCCTGTGCACCGTCCCTGCCACTTTCTCCAGCCCCAGCACACCCAACCACCCTCCTGCCACCTCTCTGCACTGCCCCAGGGACAAGCCAGCCTATTCTCAGGCAGTCCCAGGCAATGGGAAGGTGGCAGGGACAGTGTATGGGGCACAGGAAGCCCCAGCAGGTTCAAGGAAGTTAGATCCAGCTGAGTGCTGCCTCCAAGCTGGGGAAACACCTGGCCTGCTAGCAGCCTGCCCAGGTGGCCCCGGGGCCACCACCACTGCAAAGGGAAGAACCAGGGCCCCCTGTAGTTCAGGGGATGCTCAGCCTCCTGACAGCTGCCCCCCAACTGTGGGCAGGCTCCGCCGGAAAAAAAAAGGATCAGGCCCATTGCCATAAGTGATAGAAACCCCTACATTGAAATGGTGGGTTTCAATTAAAAACCTACTGTATCAATTTAGGCAGCATAGAATAAAACCCCTGTCACATGTACAAGCATCAACAGGTACTAAACAAACTGCAGTAGACACTGTACAGTAGGGCTTATGTAGATGCTGACTGGGAACAAATTTGCTTCTCATCAGCCACACCAGCAGGAGGCCCGATCCTGCCACTGCTCAGCTCCTGGCTCACAGTCAGCCAATCAGCACAGGGACCAGGTCTGTCTTTGCCCTGGCCCTGTCCCAGTGTGATGGGGCTACTGGCTCCCTAGGGTAGTGAGGAGCAGAGAGCTGAGCAGCACTGGGACTGGGGAGCTTCTGGTGGGGCAGTTGGTAGTGAGCCCCAGGCTGTACAGGAAATCCACACTCAGCTAGAGGCATCCAGGAGCTGTCACATTGGTGGGGCAGCTAACAGCTAGTCCCTGGCTGGGCAAGGACTCCCTGCCCAGCAGGGGGCTTGCTACTAGCTGCCCCACCAGTGCGACAGCTTCCAGCCACCCCTAGCTGAGCAGGGCTCATTGCTAGCTCCCCCACTGGTGCACCAGATTCCCCACTCCACCAGAGGCTTGCTGCTTGCTGCCCCCATCTGGGCAGGGGGCTGGGAAAGAGTTGCAAGGGAAGGGCCTCTTCCCAGTCCTGATGACCCAATCAGGCAGCCAAGCCTATTTACTCTGGCTGCAGCTTTCGGCCTGGGGCCTCTTATTCTGGCCTTGGCTCAAGCGTGCTTTTACTGTAAAATACTGGGTTGTATTAACATTACTCTCATGTGCAAATCAAGGGAAGTGATTCTTCTGCTTTATTTGTTACTAGTGAGGCCTCACCTGGAGTTGTGTCCAGTTTTGGGCCCTACACTTCAAGAAAGATGCAAACAGACTGGAAAGAGTCCAGAGAAAAGCAAAAAAATTATTAGAGGTCAAGGAAACATAATTTATGTGGAAAGCCTCAAAGCTAGGGTTATTTATTCCGGTGAAGAGAAACATGAGGCAGGATTGTATGTTCAAACACCTGAAAGGTAATTACAGAGAGCCTGAAGATAGTCCTGTTCCCTACATCCACAGAGAACAGGCTAGGAGCAATGGCTTCAAACTGCAGCAGAGTAAATTTAAGTTGAAGAATAAATACTCTGACAATGGCAGTAGATAGGCATTAGAATGGGCTGCATAGCGAAGCTGTGGAATCCCACCCCTGGAGATTTTCAAAAGCAAGCTAGACAGACACTTGGCTAAAACAGTTCAGTCAGGAATGATCTTGCCTTGAGCAGAGGCTGAACTACTTTCCTATAATCCCATGTTGTAACCCTTTGGACAAGAGTGTCACTGGGTTGGTGCTTTGTAGGTAATAAACCTGACTGAGCCTTGGTCATTGAACTAAGCCTCTGGCCATTCTTTGTATAAGAGTAAGGTCTCCAAGGGAACACACATTGCATGCAGTAGCAGCACAGACAACACCCTGACAAAGCACTCATAAGCACAGAACTAAATTGACCAAGAAAAAATGGAGGAACAACAAAATATAATACTAATTTTTAAGGAAACTGAAAAAAAATTACAACTTTAATTTGTTTTCTGTTGAAAATTATATACATAGTCCAAAAAAAACCCCACACAGCACAAAAACAGTATTTTTTTAATAAAATACTATGATGTTCATATCTATACAAATAGATATTACAACCATTAAACAAAGTGTTACATTTAACAGTAGAAATTTCCAAAGTTTGAATAAGATTGTGGTTTGGGATATTTACATCTGAATGCAACACATTCATAAAAATGTCAAAATAAACAGAACAAATCTTATTCGCAATTGCAAGATGACATTCTTGATTATGCTTATTATACATTTTACTCCCAATTTTTCCTTTATCTATTACAAAACAATAACTAAGAGTTCCATTGGGACTATATCCAGGAGATATGCAGATACAGCAAAAGGAGTACAGTAAAAGATCCTAAACTGAATATAAATAAAAAAATAGTACATTATGGAGAGGAACAGCATGTTGGATTAACTGCTTACAGTGACATTCTTATTGGCTTTCCTTCTTACTGTGCGAGAATAAGGAAATGAGTACAATACATTTCCATTTTAGTTATGCCCATGTTTATGACCAGCAGAAAAATAGTTAGCATAGTTAAAAGTTATGAGTTGAAAGCTTGTTTATGTAAAACAGATTTACACACAAACATTTAGCCAGTTTACAGTAAAAAGTGTTGCCCTACTGTTTTCACTTTATGAAAGGAAAAGTGGGTATCTGAAAAAAATAGCACTGCTTAATAAGAAGCTGCATATTTAAAGTCATTGTTAACATGGAGAGAAAATGGTTGTGACACACAACAGCCTTGTTTACACCAGGAAATTTTTGCTAAAGCTTTCAAATACTGTTATAATGGATTCATTATTCAATGGTATTAGAACTAGTGAACATGGGAGTTTTGACAGGGTACAGGCAGTTGCTATCATTCTAAGGTCTGTGTTGTGTGGACCTGCTTTAATGCAGCATAAAATAACAGTTGTGACTGCTTGGGGTCCTCTGTGCACTAGCACATATGGACCAAGTGACAAAGCTGAACCAGTGTAAAAATAGCATGGTAAAAATAGCAGAAAATCAAAGACAAAACCAATGAACGGAGCCCAATATAGCAGTTGATACTTAAACATTGGAGCATTTTGGTATTAAAAAATCTGACTTCTGTACTTCTTCCATGTAATCTTCCTTAGCTAAAGTAAGGTTACTATTAATGGGAGATCTCCAAAGGGGAGAAAGGATCACAGCTCTTAAAAAATACAATTGGTTGATAGTAGCTTTACAAAGAATTTACAAAGAAAAGCCTGTGGCAAGCTGAACCAGAGTCATAAACAGCTCATAATATTTAAAAACAACAGTAAGTCAGAAATAATTTGACTTCTTTTCTCTGCATGTATGTTGTGGTTGCTCCTCTGACTGCAAACCCACGCTAGACCACTTGCTTTCAACTGCATAAGTCCCCTCACATGGCAGTAACTGCACACTTGTAATGTGTAGTAAGGAAGTCTGCAAAATTCAGAAGGCTCTCTCTTCATACTAGCATAGCACTTTGCAGAGAGATGCTATTTTACATAGACAGCAGTCTAGTGTTGGAATAGGAAACATGAGCTGAAAGACTTGGGTTACAATCTGGTTCTGTGACCTTGAATGAATCACTTCTCTTCTTTGTGTTTGAGTTTCCCTAGCTACTAAAAACAGGAATGTTTGCACATCTTTGTAAAACTCTTTGGCTGGCATTCTGTTCTTTTTTTGACACCTAGATAACCAGATCTAGTCACTTATATGATTGCCTAAGTGCCCAAGATGCCATTTAAACACAGGTTAGCGTTCTACTACTAGGTGCATATATAGCTGTTTGTATGAGCAGGGCTATGTGTGCAGGACTAGAACATCAACCAGTGTGTTAATGACATTTTGGGGACTTGGACAACAATGTACATGACTAAAACTTGTTGTCTGGTCACCCAAAAAACCGAACAGGATTCCATTCTTGGAACTCAATGCTTCTGATGAAAACTGTTTTATAAGTGTAAAGCATTAACAACTATCTTATTGCTTCAGGTTGCTCCTGCTCTTATTCTCTTAAGCACCTCCAAGAAAACATAAAAATGTTACACTAAAATATATGCAAATTTACTTCTTGGGTCTACTTACACTGAGTTTGTAGAACTCATCTGGAGAAAGCTGAAAGCTATAGAAATACACGGTGCTTGCTAGCTATAGCAATACCATCACAGTTGCATGGAGCAATATTTTATAGGTTGATAGACTCAGAATTATATCTATGTTCTTACCCTTTTCTTTGCAAAACCCAGGTCATTTTGCATGTAGTTTTTTCATATCTTTTCCCTTCAATTAAAAAGAAGGCAAGCAAAACCACAGATGAGCAATCTTCAGTAACAAAATAGTACTCACAAATGAACAAGAGTAAATTCCTTTCTGGGATTATCATCAACTATTTTTGATGGAAAACAATATTTTAAATTATTTTTAAAATATACTCTGCCTTTTTAATTTTCAGCTGATCTGTAACAGAAACAGATGCCAACAGGTATCTGATAGGGAGAGCATCTAAAGAAAAACCTATTTATATTTTAACCGAACACAATGAACTTGCATCAACTTGCATGCCACCTCTGAACTTCTGGACTTCTCTCCCCAAAGAAGGTATATAATAATTCTAAAAACCAAATTAATTGATAGGTTAGACAATCCCTTTTTCCCAATGAAATTTTCCAGAAATCTTATGAAGACAACTAGCTTTGCATCAAAGTTTTTCCATCAACCAGAAATCTATTATAAAAACTTCAGTGACAGAAGAAACAAATGCTTGATACCAGTTGAAGTACTTCAGATGTTAAGTCTTTCTACCTGCCCATACACAATGCACTGAAACACTTCTCCCCACTTGGGCAGCAGCTGACGTTGTCTCCAAAAACAAAGACACTTCCTGGATTCAATTTATAGTTAGGTGTGAGGAAGAGAAAAAGACTATTCTGATACTGCCTGAGGGTAGGCAGGAGCCAGGGAAGGAAAAGAAAGCATGCCGGGAGCCACACTCCCAGAGTGACTGCTCCATGAATTTGGAACAGCCCTAGAGAGAGGCAGGGACAAGAAGAGACCCGGATGAGGGAGAGAAGTGTGACACGACACAGGGAGGAGCCCAAGCAGGTGTGCGGGATGCTTGGAGCGATGGAGAGCCAACAGACAGCAGATCAAGAGACTAAGTAGAGTCTTACAAGCCAGAGAGAGAGAGACTCCAGCTGAAGACCCGTTGATGTAAACAAGGTACAGAAACCAGATAAATAGATGGAGAACCTGAAAGCCCTGCAGAAACAAGTAAAAATTCTCCTTTAAGTTTTTATGTTAAGAAAACAAAAAGAAACAAAAGTGAGTTGGAGAGTAGTGAGGACTGCAGACTCTAAAAATTGAAACCCCGAGGCAGACAGTTGGGAGAGACATCAGAAAGACTTTCATTATTTTATAAATGTATCCCTAAAAAGAGATGAGGGTACTGAGCAACCTCATCTCAAAAGGGTTTTCTTCCTGTTTTGTTTGTTTATCTTAATTTTTTCTAAGACTGAACGTTGTAATTGCCAGAGTCTGAAGAAGTTGTCTGTTAGGAATTGGAGAAGAAAATTCCGAACTATTTAAGAAAACAATAATTTTTGTTATATAATTTGAATAATAAAAGACAGTTAAAAGAGAAAAAAAAAGATCATTGTGAGCTTTTACAATAAGAATTGCTGAATTTCTGTAGACTTGGAGGAACGTTCAAGAGTTCTGTGCTACAAGATAAAATAACATATTCAGGTTATATAGTGGTGTTCAAATCCATCCCTCCCAATAAAAAAACTTTTTATTTCTATCAAGATGTGGCAGGCGAGAATCGGGATCACCACTAAAATATAAACTGGTAATTGAAATTTTTATCTTATTATCATCTGTGGCGTAATTCTAAAAGAGATGGGAAAAGATATACCTTTACCTAACTACAATGAGGCATACTATCTCACATTAGGACAGCAAGAATATTGCGCTCATTGGTAGGGCTAGTGTTTCTCAGACACAGTATGGTCACTGGGAAAAAAGCAAAGGTAAGTAAATTTATAGTAAAAGGGACTGTAAGGTCATTTGTTCCCTTTTCAATTAAATTAACCTTAATTTTGTAATACAAACTATTTAAAGCTTTTTAACAGCATTTAAATCTCTCTGCAGTCCAGCCGCCTTAGAAAGGAATGAGGAAGAGAGATGGCTGCTTTCTCTTTCTCTGCATTTCTCCACTGTCTCAGTTATTGCTCTCATATCAGTTTTTCCCCACAAACACCCAAGAAACTATGAAACCTGTAAGAAAATGACTAGCCCTATATATCAGAAATAAATTAATTAAAATGAAAAGTAGATACCTATAACAAGACACCTGCTTGCTCTTAGACTGCTGCAGAGACTTAGGGCACACATTAGTGAGTTTAATTAATTAACATCACAATCTCACAGCAAGGAGACTGCATTCCCATTTATCAGCAATGTAATGTATTAACCCTGGGAGTGACTGTCAAAAACCAGTGCAACACCAAGTTAATTAGTACTCTCTTATACTACTACTAGGCATTGAGGAATGGCTGCTCACAGTTGTACAAATTGGAAAGTTAACTTTTACTTTATATATACACACATGCACATACTAATATGTATTTAGTATGTTTGTGTGAATCTATACATGCACACACAAAATGCATATACATGTCTTAGTGCAGTAGGAAAAGAAATGCTTTCATTCATACAATTCCAATCTTGGGAGAATACAACATTAAAGTTTGTACCCCTGTCCTAGCTATTACCAAAACAGATACCTGAGGAGATTGAGCACTTGGCAGCTTGCCCAAAAGACCAGACTTAAGTATAGACAACTCTTTTTAACTCATTTACAAACAAGGAACATATTTTTTCTCTGCATTACATTACTATAAAGGTTGAGTAACTTCATTGAGGACTGTGGAGTTCCACTGCTGCAGTTTTGAAGCAAATAAAAATACAATTTAACCCATTAGTATTTTTATTTCATTTCTTATTCCTACAGAATACTAGATAACAGCAAAACATGAGCTGTATGGAAGTAGATAATTTTGAATTCTGGATTGCTGCCTTTTAAGTAGATATGGTAGACAATAAATCAGGCATCCATAAAGAATATATATTTTGTAGTCATTTAGCTGGCAACTGGAGGTCACTGGTTCCTTCCACAGAAATACAGCTGCAAGGCTGTATCTTGAAGTGGAAATTGTGAGCTGTCTAAGAGGGAAAAATGGAAGAAAAATAAGTTATTATTTTGCACTCAGTGGCAGAACTGTT
>NW_017729034.1:12095162-12125932 GCF_001723915.1 Gavialis gangeticus
TTCCCCCCCCCCCCCGAAAAAAAATGGAGTGCAACACATGCCAAAACAGCATTCATTATATGCCTCAAAAAAGGAGGTGGTTCATTTTTAAGCTCTCTAGAGTTTTTTTATGATCACCACATCTTTGCACAGTACTCATCCTAATCCTAGACAAATTGCTATGTCAATTTTAATAAAGTAATCAGGATTGGTTAACAAATCATTTAACTACTTTTAAAGTTTAATGTAATATAACATAGTATAAAAAAACCTGCAATGGAATTTGGTTGGAGTTCAATAAAAATTATCATGACTAAGTGGGGCAGAACGGAAGGAAATTCCTCTTTCTGCACTTAATAAGTTGTTTCTACAAAAGTCATTTGATTAATACTATATGTTACATGATAATTACCAAGGATCCTGGTTTTGTCTGATTAAAAAAACCCAACAATTGTCAGTTAAAAAAAGTAACCCCAAATCCACATTTTTCCATGGTTAAAATGAAGCATCACTATGTATATATCTATATATTAGCCCTGTGTCCCCTGTGGCAAACACACACAACAAAATTTAATCTGGGTGTAACACCAATAAAGTCAATAAAATTATGCAAAGAAAGAATCTATTCCACAAAGTTCACAAGTTCACTCTGTAATTTTCAAAGAGCTTAAAGCAGCTGAGTCTTAACAGCTGTGTAGTTCTATATGGATGCCTGAAAGTATAAGAAGAAATAAAGCAGTATCTAGGAACTTTTTAAATTCAATCTAATTTTATTAACTGTGGATCTGATTTTCCACAGCATTGTTTCTTAAGCAGTCATATACGCTTTCTAACATAAAATGATACCAAATCAGAACAGTTGTGCTTTATGAAAACTTTACATGGGCATAAAGCAAGGGTCAGCAACCTATGGCCTGCAGGCCAGATGTGACTTGCAACCAGCCTGCATATGTGGTGATGGAGGGATTCAACTGTGGGTGCTCTCCCCATGACTTGGAAGGTCCACTCCATCAGAGAACTAAAACATTATGCTAATTTCTACCCCTATTGTTCTTGGTTAGAATGGTAACCTCAAACCGTGGCACTGACAATTGTGGATTGTTCTGTTTTCAAGCTAAACTAAAGAGAGTAAACAGGTGCTTAATTTTAAATATAGAGACATAAAACATCAATACAGTTAGTGTCCTAAGTATGCTCCCTATCTTAATTGGAATTGAATTTCCAGTTTCAGACAGAACCACTTCCCTTTGATTTGCAAGCTGAAGCAACATTAAAAATGGAGACATCCTCAGGCAGATTATAAAAGCAGACATCCATCCACTGCCAGAGCAGTACGAGTCCTACTCCAAATAAGAATCCAGCCCTCAATCTATAGACAAAATTCTGGTTACATCAGTGTGAGCATAGAGAGGGGGTGAAAGATAGGGAAACTCCATTTTTCAATCACGGGCTAGACTCCACGCGTCTACACGTGCATCAGACTGCACAGTTGTTACTGCGCAGTCCCGGTGGCACATGGGTCATTTCCAACCCTATTGCACAGTAGGTTGTTGCTACCGCACAACAGCATCAGTGTCACAGTTCATGCCCACTACATCTCTGTAGTGATGAGCTACAGCATCCTAGCTCACATAGACATGCCCACTGTGATGTTTCACAGATACAATGAGACATTACACGGTTCCCCTCACCCCACAGAGATTTGACAGCAGCAACTGGATTAAAACATGCTACAACAAGCAGGCATTTGAAGCATTTAATGGCTTTGAATTTTCCCTGCATGGAAAGGATGCCTCAGAACAACTCTGGCTGTTAATCCTCTCTACTACACTGTAAAGGAGCAAGACCTGCAATCTGACCCTCTAATAGGAGGGGAAGGGGTTTGTTTAGAAGCAAAACTAATAGTTACTATTTCTGATCTTAAGAAAAAGTCTTGCATGATCATTTTCAGATGCATAACAAAGAATATCTACCTTACTTAAGACGACAATTTTACAGAAGTCACTAAATAAATATCACTTACCTAGTTCCTCCCTTATTTTCATTTAAAACCATGGGACCAAAATTTTGCAAAAGAATTACAGACAATTAAAAATCTTGCTTAACATTCTCTCCTCCAACACCACACACACATTACCATGCTCATATTACTAAGCAGTTCCCAATATACCATGAGCTTAAACCCTGACACACTAATATATCCACAGTCACACTGGCTTAGATAAAAGGTGCTATATAAGTGCAAAGAATTAACGTTTATTTAGGATCCTCATCCTGCAATGACACAGAGTAGGCAGACTGCTGTACCTCCAAAGAGCCATATTAATTTCAGTGGGGTTCCACTTAGGCACAGTAGTCTGCCCACTTGCTGTCAATTACAGGAAAGGGCCTTAATCCAAAGAAAGGAGGAATGAAAGCATAGATGTGGAGACATGAATTTAAAAAAAAAAGAGAGAGAGAAAGAAAGATAGATTCATTTTGAAGGTGCTAAACAAGGTATAAGAAAGCTATACCTGAGGTAACTTGCAGCATACTAACAATAAACAGATGACAACAAAGAGGACTGCTGCATCTATGCTGATATCACTAAAAGGAGTAATAAATTGTACTAACAATGCAACACACAGTTCAGCAGGAACCAGTTACAAATCTGAATTAAAATTTTCTCCTCGGAAAAAGACATGAAGTCATATTTAAAGGGAATTCGAGTATTTTCATTTTTTTTTTAGCTGCTGATGCCAAAAACACACACAATGGGTTTTCCTGAATAAAGTCAGCCTTGAGTAGAGCACGTGACAAATTCTACCAGGTAAGAGAGCCCACAAAGGTGTCTAAATTAACACCAAGTTGACTTGTGTGCAAGGCTCTAAAATAAATTTACCAAAAAAGAAAATATATATATTTCACTGTACCTTCTGGGCAAATTAATCAAACATTAAAATAAAATCCCAAACACTTGTTTCCTTCAATCCCAGCTCTCACAAAATTGAAATTTTACTTGATGCTTTAGATCCAAGCACTGAGGGTGGCAGTTAGCTCAGGACAATCAGATTATTGAATGTTGCAAAATCAACAATCAATACCTTCAGAGCTCTAGGCTTTGCACTCTTACTGTTACTAGTAAGCATTGTTATAGGCACTGGTACTTGAAAGTCAGTTGATACACAATATGTACATAAGTAAGCACCCATGTACACACATGATTTTATACAAAGTGTTGCTATGAATGTTCTCTTCAGAGATGCCAGCTAAGATCTATATTTATCTATAAACAACTCATCAGACTCCATGTCAGCCTATTAGTTTTCATACAGCTGAACTGCAATCATGACCTAGAATATGGCTTATATTATGGGCCGGTCGGTTTGAAGATTGTTTGGAAGAATCTGAAGCTGATGTGTTTGCTATTGAAAGCAAAGGTGACATTGCTGAACCATCTGGAGGAAGAGCTGTGGCTATTTCTGGAAATAAAGATGTCAAGTTAAAATTGGATAAGTGTGACGTATTGGTCATGTGCATTGGTGGCATATCTGGGAGAAGAGGAAAACTAGGCTGAGCAAAACCAACGGGTCTGGGAGGAGATAAAATGGATCCAAATCGATTGTTTAAACCTCCACTACTAGGCTTCTCTGTGCTTGGATTAGGAAACATTTGATTGGGAAAGTAGGGGATGGAAATGTCATTTGACAGAGTGGGATGGGCAGGAGAATAAGGTGGGTAGAATGATGGCAGTGTATTCTGAGGATCTACTGGGATAAGGGCTGGTGTTCGAGTGGCACTGGGCTGAGTAACTGGTGGAATGAAAGATGTATTGGCATTTATTGGTGGATTCATACCACCTTCTGGAATAAAAGGGAACCCAAAATTTTGAGACAGAGTATGCTGGTCAGGGGCTGCATTATCATTAGACACTTGTGGGCTATCCGACATAAAACGGACAATGCTGCCTCTTTTTTCTACTGTAGACTGTTGGCGCCCAAGTATCATACTGCCACTGGTAGACAGAGGAAGATGGGGAAGACTAGGGTCAAATACATTTCCATGTCTTTGATTTCCAGATCGGTTCCTTTCTGGCTGGCGGATTTTAGAGCCATTATTATCATGCAAAGGATGCCTGGATCGTTGAGTGACAGAAGAATTTGGTTGACGAGCAGGTGGTTGCCCTTGCTCTGCATTTCCATGAGAGACTGCAGGGTGAGGGAGAGCTGGCCGGACAACCCCATGCAGATTACTAGAAACAGGCGTATTCATGTGGCTCTTGGTTCCATGACTGTCACTCATTCTCATGGGGTTGGACTTCTGTACAGAAATATTTGGGCTTGTGTTTCGACCCTGAATATCTCCCGAGGAAGAACTTGAAAAAGGAATATTTAAAGAATTGTTCCTAGTATTAATCGTACCCATAGACAAGTCACAGCTTTCCCTATTCTGAGCTTCACTATCTCTTCGGATGTGGACACTCTCTCGTGTGGGGGGACAATTATATTCAATGGTGGAAGATGCACCACACTGTGTATTCCTTTGATGTTCTGAAATTGATCTTTGGCTTCCACTAACTTGATCTCCAAGATGAGGGGCAAGTAAACTCTGCATAAAACTTTGGTGGCATGTGTTTTCATTGTCCCGCGGTAGAAGAGCATTTCCAGTTGGAATACCCTGAACTGGCTGATAAGGCAACCTCTTTTGCCTCTCTATGGGTTGCACAGTATTTTGACTAATTCGAAAAACTTGTGATTGCATGCCTCTGAGAGATGACACAGAATTACCAATGTCACTGTGTCTTGAGGCCTGCACATCAAAATTGCCTGCTGATTGCTGGCTAGCTCCACCTGGCTTAAATGGCTGACAATCAGAAAGCCGCTGCACATCTGAACCAACTACATGGTCTATGGATATACGACCCTGCATGTTATGAATTACCAAGCCTTTATTCCTGGAGACATCAAGGTAACTTCTCATTTCAAGTTGGTCTGAAACCCTAGGGCCTTGAAGAGGTATACCTATTCTCTGTTCAGAGTTAGAAGGTGTCTTTCCAATCAGTGCCTCTGCAGAGTAACTAGAAACTCTGTTTCTTTCCTGCCTGTGTGGGGCACAGGTCATATCCGATGGCCTAGTTACAGTACTTGGCTGGGACACCATTTGCTGCTCCAAACCTCTTGAGGTCATAAGTCTCTGCATCTGGTTATGCCCTGATACATGTTCAGAGGAAACTCCTGAGGCTTGCTGTCTGTTGCTAACATCTTGTTGCTGATGCAGAATATCCTGATTTATATGGCTCTGAGGATGATTATGATGGTTTCTGCTTGTTGCAGGGTTTTCACAGTTCTTTTCAGGGTGAGAATTTCCAAAGTGTTGCTGCAATTGCTGCTGCATTTGCTGGTGGTGTGGATGTGGCTGACCATTTTTTTGCCGACTTTGATCACTACCATGGTGCTTCTGCTGCAAAGAAAGTTGAGTGGTTTGGGTTCCTTGTACAAGGCTTCGTTTCTTTTGCATTTGCACCTCCTGTTGAATTGTTCTTTGTTGGTGGACATTATGGGGGTGCAAATTAACTGAACTCTCTGCATGAGGAATGTGATGCTGCATCTGGTACAAGTGATGTCTCTCTCTCAGTTGTCCAGCCTGCTGCTGTTTTAAGTATGGGTGATTACTATGAATATGCGATATGCCTGGGGCAGGAACATGCTGAATGGACTGTAGATGCTGACCCCCTGTTTGACTTTGCTGCTCTGATATTGAAGGCTGAGAACTGCATTGAACTTCAGTTTGCCTCACAGTTGTTACAAAACTGTTCGCAGATGGGAATAATCTATTAAGGCCATCAGTGTGCCCTTGACTGCTCACTGACACCACTGGATTGGATGAACTGGGAGGCATTTGACTAACCAGCATTTGACTTTGATCAGCTATACCATCTGGTGTTCGGTTCATCAAGACCATGCCTTCCAGCCTGATAGGTGTTGTCTGACACTGCTTTTGCCTCTTTGCTGTAGAAAGCAGAAAGTCATCTTGCACAGCACGCTTAGCTGCATCCTTGAGACTTTCATGGGTCTGCTGCTTTAAGTGTGGTTCTTGTATCTGGGGTGCTTGCATGGGGTTTGCCCTAATTGCATTCAGTTGTTCTTGAGCATATTCAGTCACCATAGCTGGTCCTGGAGACGGACTGACAAAAGAACTAGAGGATATGGAAAGATTCACAGTTGCAGGAACAGGTGTTTGCTCTGATGGCTGGGATAAACCTGAGCAACTCACAAGAGGATGTATTATGCAGCTTTGATGTATAAGATTATTTACACTTAAGCTAGTTACATTTGGTGAGTGGGATGTTGAAATCTGTAAGGAGGTGTTGGATGTTTCTACCCCTACAGAACAGCTTGGTTTTTCAGCTGGTCTTTCACTATTTGTTTGCACTGAATCCTGAGCACTGAATTTGCTGGGTGATATTTCCAACTGTCCTGCATTGTTATCCTTAGGTGGTTGTAGTTTAAAAGACTGCTGCTCTCTCTCCAAAGGTGCAATTTCAGCAGACTTAGGCACAGTATCCCTTATATTAACTTGTACTCCCCCTCCACCTTTCTCAAGGTTCTCTTGGTCAAAAATAGCTCTTGCTGCAAGAGCTACTATATCAGTTTGCTCTGAAAATGTGCAGCTGCTATATGTATTTGTAGATGTGCTGCTTGTAACATCTTCCTTAGATGTGTCTGGCAACATGGATGCAACTGAGAAGCCACGGCTGCTCCCAGAGCTAGTCGACATTGGAGAGTCTGCCTGTCTGCTAGCAACAAGAGAACTATTAACCACCTCTTGGTCAGAAATGCAAGAATGGTGTTGTGTGAGAGTATCACCTTCCGTGTTCATTAGCAAGAGTTCCTGCTTCTCAGGCAAACTGACATTTGCTTCTATTGTTTTGGAGTTTTCTGTGGGAAAATTAGAATGTTCAACGTGAACTGCAAAGGTTTTTTGTGCAGCTGTTCTTTCTTTAGTAAGGTCAGACAGCATTTTAGTTAGACCTTGTCCCTCTAACAAATCTGTGCCTTGCACTCCAATTGAAGAATTCTGCCCTATGCTGCAGGTCTCTGAAATGGCTTCTGTCTCAGAAGGATGGTTTGTTGCACTACTTTGTGCTCTTGGTGTCTCAGGAATCTGAGAAATTGTTACATGTGCTTCACAAGGAGAAGACATTGAGACACTAGGAGTTGCATTGGATTTGGACGATTCCAGCAATGCAGAGTTGGGGAGTGGATTATTTTGAGACCTCCATGCTTGTTGAGGAATGGAATCTTTGGAACTTGACTGAACCAATGCAAATTGTTCTGACATCACTGATTTCAACGGTGAAGAAGTAGGAATCTCTGTTGAGCTTGGCTCTGGCAAATGGCCAGATCCCATCATCTGTTCAGAATTATGAGCTTCTTTGGAACAATCATCAGAAGTGCTTACAGGACTTGGTGCTGCCACACTTCTTGCTTGCGATACATCTAAGGTTTGTGATAGCACAGGTGTATTTTTAAGCAGCCCTTCACTATCAGAACGCTGGTCTGTACCTTCCACATTAGTGCAATCAAGCTTCCCTACATCTCTGCAAGGAACTGCTGGACATGAATTTTTGTTAATGGATATTAAATGTTTTTTTGTACTCTGTTTTTTATTTGTCCTTTTTGATTTTACATTAGATGGCACACTAGCAGGTTTTTTGGGGGACATGCTTACTGAATGAGCAGCACTGGGTAACACTGTTGAACTTTCAGTAGCTATGGAAGATGTAGAAGTTGGTAGTGCTACACAGTTTATTGGGGCAATCTGGCTGCTGGAAACTGTGGGATTAGTAAGCTGACTGAGTGGCAGCTGTAAGCAGCTTTGCCCAGCCATTTGTGATATACTTTGATTGAGGTTAGCTAAAGCACCGAATGTGTTGAGGGCAACATTAGTATTTGGATCTTCGCTGGTGGTAGGCTGAATAATTTGCATAGGGGTCTGATTTGAAGTTCCAGATGAGGACATTACAGGTTGCAATGCAAACAGCTGCCCATTTAAAGAGATGGTCTGAGGATGCTGTTGATTTGACATGGTAACAGAAAAGGTTTGTGTAGAGCTAGAAGATGGTAAAGAGGACGGTCTTGGTAATATATGGACAAGATGCTTCCCTCCAAATGTTTGTGGAGCAGAGGCATTTTGCACAGGGTTGTTAGAGTTTGTTATTGGACTGGGTCCATTCACAGGAACTCTGACAGAACCAGGGGCTTGTGCAGAAAGGATGGGAAGCGGATTTTGATTAGCTGCTTGTATAATCACAATCTGCTGGCTAACTGTTTGGCTAGAAACTTCAGCTCTCACTATTGGAGGACATGGGGTAGTGTTTGGAGGCTGGAGAATTATGACATTTTGATTAGTTGGTGCTGCAGTAACAGCTGACCCACCAACTGGTTGAGCCATCTGAATTACCTGCATAGCTGAATTCAATGGAAGTATATTTCCTGCAGGCTGGGCCTTAACCTGTGGCTGAGTGATTAATGGCTGCACAGGTAATGATGGGCAAGAAGGCATGGTAACAACAATTTGTTCAGCTGCCTGTCTGTCTCCAGTCAAAGAAGGATTCAGACTCATGCTTGCAGTCAAATGCCTATTGGAGGTGGAAGATACTGAACGAGCACTAGTTACTGGCTCATTTAATAATGCAGTCATTAAACCAGAAGGAGTTTGGCTTAGTGGCTGAACAGTGTTTCCTGCTAATTGCAAAGTAGTCCACGTAGTCTGTGTGTTTCCAACTGGAGGGATCCATGTCAGGTTACTCATGTTTTTCAAGTCAGAAGCACCAACACTCGAAGAGCCAGAAAAAGACCAACAGTTGTCTAAAGAACTGGCAGGCAGTGTGCTTATTGCTGTTAAAGCCTTCACTCCTACTGCAGAAGTCACTGGCATGCCAGCACTACTTCCCAAGTCTGTACTTTTGAGAACATTTACTGATGGGGAGCCATCCATGATGGAAAGTCTCACAGATGGGGTACAAGTGGTAGCAGTGGCTGAAACTACAAAGCTTTCTTGAAATTCACTTCTAGAATCCTGCAACCTTGAACAGGACACATTCACCTGTTGAATTTGAGATGCCTCAATTGTAGCATTAGGAGGAAGACTGATGCCAGGTGTGACTGTTTTCTTTGTTAACTTGGTACTTTCTTGTCCATGTTTGGCTTGGGGGACATTTTGATCATTCTGTGACATGTTACTTGAGGAACAATATAGTTCTGGTTCTGTCCCCGAGGGAGAAGCCTTTTGTAAATTGGCAGTAGCAGAACTAAGAAGGGCCTGCTCATTATCTGAGGTGGAAAGCTCAAGAAGATTCCCTGCTGGAACGGGCTGACTGGATGCCAATGGAGAAACTGTGGTTTGAGACCATGGCTTGTTTTCTGTGGGGCAAATACCAGAAATAGTCACAGGGGACACTAGGTTGCAAGTTCTCTGGACTGGTACAACATTTGCTGTTTGTTTTTGTAAATTATTCCCAACATTGAAAGTTATTCCCTGGACAGGCGCCCCCTGGTTATTTCCACTGGGCTGACTCCCATTCGAATAGACAATGATGTTCTTTTGAACCTGATCACTGGGAATGACAACAGAGACCTTTGCATTTTTGAGGTTCCCTTTCCAGTGTATTGTGGGATCATCATACAGGCAAATGTCATTTGCTTTCAGGAGTTCTATATATCGCCCATTTTCCTTTTGGAGCTCATCCAGCTGTTTCCGGAGCTTTTTTATCTCCTCAGCTGCAAAACAAATAAGAATATACCATTAACAGGGTATCCTTAAAAATGTTGGGAAAGGTTATTGCTGCCATATGACTTACAACATAGTTTCTATGTAACACAGTATATACATTATTAAATACACGGTATGTCCTCTGAAAACCTTACTTAAAAAAACATATCTAGGTATAGCTAAGTCTCATCTCAGGCATGCCCCCTTCTCACCTGCTTCGAGCTCAGTTAAGCAGATCAGTCAGTCACTGTTATAGTCAGATTTGTTAATTTTTCTGTCTAAGCCATTTTAAAGAACTTAAATCATGCTGCAAGTTCTAGACATCTGATTAATTTTATAAAGACTGAGAAAGGGACTGGAAAACTAATTTATCTTTTCTCTGTGGGCAAACACCTATATATAATGTACTTGAAATGGTAGTGTTGGGAGTGATGTAGCCTGTGATTACTGCGCAGTAGTGCTGCATGATGCAATGCTGAAAAAGCCATTCAGTGAGGCTACAGCGCAGTTATTTAGTACTTGTTTATACAAGTACTAAATGATTGCACAGTAACAACTGCATAGTCAACATCTCGTGTAGACATGGCCACTGTGAACTTATTAATGGCAACATCCCATGATGCTGCTGCTTTCATTTGCCATAGTTAAGTACACAAATATGCATTAAGACATACCATCAACCTTCTTGTTTTCTAACTACTCTGAACAGCCATCTCTCTTCTGCCAATCTCTCTTCTTGAGATTCCCCAATTTGTTGATCCAAATGAAAAAAAAATCCTGATTTTGTTACTAAACTTGATAACTGAGAACAGGTTTTAATGAGTGTTCTATGTTCAATAAATGCTGCAGGCAAGAAATTGCTTCCTTGTAGTAGTAAGAAATTTCCATTCTGGGTTCTAAAGGTGCTTCATGTCACTATGTTACATAACCATGGGATTAGTAAAGACAGGAGGGTGCTAACAAAGCTGTGCATTGCAGGGGAAAACAGTTCTGATTGGTGGGAGATATATGAGCCACATAACACCCAGTAGAAAGGAGAAAAAGGGAACATCAAGAACCTTCAAAACATTACACGCTTACCTTGTTCACTGTTCCCTCCATTTAATAGGAGTTCATCATTTTGCCTTTTCATTTCTGTTATATATTTAAAGGCCTGATCCAGTATCATGTTCTTACTCTACAAAAGAACATGTGGTATAATTAGGGGAAGGTGCATCACTGAACACTTTTAAGCAAAAGCAGACTTACTAGTGACAAGACTACTTATGTTTTCAGCGTAACAGCTTAATTGGAATCTTTATTTTAAAGACGTCCTAAACTCAGTTTTCACATTTTATTTTTTCTTGTATTTTCTAAACAAACAATCTCTCATCAAATTGCTTACTGCATAGTTATTGATTCTTTGAGATGCATTATCCATAAAGACTCTAGTGAACATCCTAGATGTACAGTCAATTGGAGCCATCTGTAACCCTTCTGCCAAGACTTGCTTGCAGTACAAATGCTGGGTCCAAATTCAGCAGGTGTTGGCTCACGTCCCCACCCATTAACCTGGGAAAGTTTCACTATTACTGGAAGTCCTGGAAGAATGACTTCTCCATTTGTAAGCAATTTGGATACCGACAGTATATAAAAGTTTATAAATGTGAAAAAGAAAATAACTGAACCATATAAAGTATTAACAACTATTGAATACCTTCAAAAGCCAAATTACACCCCAAACAACAAATGAAAACCCTCAAATAACAAACAACAAGCCCATGAGTCTTTCGGTGTCTGCTGCTTTCTGAGAGCTTCCCCAACCTGGGAGGCTACTACCTTGCCCAGCAAAAGTGGGGAAGAAGAGTCTTTCTTCAGTTCCACTGAGGAAGATTTCACCCCACTGGCTTCCACTTGGGATAGCTGCTGCTGGGGCTAGGGTGTGCTGCCTTACGTCACTTTCTGGCTCATCACTTCTCACCGCTTGGGAACGCTGCCTCTGCTGCTACTGTGGGGAGTGCTGAAGCAGGCTGCCTGCCACTTTTTGAACTTGCTGCTTTGCTGCTTCTCATGGTCAGGTTCACTACTGCTGCTCTGTTAGCACCACTAGGGTTGGCTGAAGTGTACTGTTTGCTGCCCAGGGTTGCTTGCCCCCTCTTGGATTCAGGGCCTTATTAGTGAGGCAGCCCTCCCCATCTCTCACCAGTAAAGGCTCACCAGCCTCTGCAAGAATACCCTCAAAGGGGGACTTCACTCTAGGGTCCCCCTTGGGCTCTCCAATCACAGCCCTGGAGTTTCTTCTTCTTGGCCCTTCAGGGTGCCCTCACTCCTCCTGACAGTCATAGAACCTTCTACTCCTGCGTGCCCAATGAGAATATGCAAATCTGCAGTAGAACAGAGCTCCAGTACTAGAGCACACAATCAAAAACATTATATGTATAAGCAGGGTTACACCTCATTCAATGGTGTACAGGCTAAAACAACCCCAGACATCCCCTCAGTTCCTTCTCTCATAAGAACTCTGTCACTATTAGACTCTACAGAAAGGAGGGAGGGAAGGAAAGCAGCTTGTGGAATCCATATGGGCAAGACATCTCAAAGAACCACAGTTACCACAGAACATAATCATACTTTCCTCTTTGAGTGATTCTACTTGTAGTGACTAGCAAGCTATGACCTCATAGTGGCTGACACAGCAATTTCAGGACAGCTCTGTCCAAGTGGGTCTCTGATCTGGAAGTCTCAGTTACAGAATACTTGTGAGTAAAAATTCTGCAATTTGGATGCTACTCAGAGAAGCCACTGGAGCTCCAACTACTAGTTGTGTGAATCAGGTTGGGGATATCATGAAAGAGGGAGAATAAATTTCATCTGAGTTTTCTCAGGTGCTAGGTATTAATGGAATTGGCAGGTATGCTTTCATGAGCTTTAGCGTCTATGTGGTGAAAATGGTGTCCATTTCCTTAAAATGTCTCTAGAGAGAAACTGCATTCTAGTAAAAGCTTCTCTATGCACTATGACATCTTTTTCCAGTTTAGACAATCATATTTTGACATATGTTTAGGGTATTTCTCTGTTGGCATAATTTTTTGAAGCACTTTAGATCCTTTATGTAGTGCCATCACCACCTGCAATCCTGGGTCTGAGAGAATTTAAAAACACTCAAATGCCTTAGGACAAGCTTGACAGCATCTGCCAACTTTCTTAAATGTTTAGTAATTTGTAGGATTCTTCTTGTACTACCTCCTTCAGCATCTCCAAGGTCTGTCAGCTGTAATAGGTTTTGGAAGATATTAAAATTCCTACAGCTGACAGGAGAGGAAGGGATGACAAGCTCCCTGGGTAAGGAGGAAGATACTTTCTGTTGGAATCAGTCATTTGTCTCCACCTAGCTTCCTTCCTACCATATTCCTACTGACCTTCAAGTAGAGCTACAACATCTTGCAGGTGAGGGAGAATTAACTGGGCAACAGTAAATAAAGTTGACCAGTTGGCTGCATATAACGTATCTTCTTGGCCTACTAACAGCAAGAGTAAGGAGTTGACTAAAATTGTTCCTGAATAGTCGGCTATACTTCTCTGCTGAAGCTGTGGTTGTGAGCCTCCCAGTGAAAAAAAAATATCGGTGTAGGGAGGGAATCAGCAGCACATGGCCTGCAAGTCAGATCTGGCCTGTGGAGCCACTGGACTTGGGCTGTGAAGCTGGAGGAGGGAGGGGCTTTGGTTGTGTTCCAGCAATGGGAGGCTCTGCCCATGCCCACACCTCCACTGGGTGGTGAGAAGCTGCACTAGGGCCAGACAGTTGGGAGCTATGTCCTTACCACTGCTTCTCCCCAGTCCCCAGGCTATGGCGTAGACAAAACCTTCTTCTACTGATGCTCCGCCAAAACCTACCGAGCCTGTATCAGACTGGACCTGCACTGTTTCATCCTGTTGCTCAGAAATATTGCTGGCCACTGGCGCAGAGCAATAGACCACAGGAACAAAAATCATGAAAAGTGAGTGTTCAGAGTCTTAACTGAAGGACTCCTCCCAAATCTGAAAACAGTCACCCAGCACTAGATGTCTTCTTTCTGTGTCCCTTTGGAGAATGAGTGATAGACTGAGCCTCAAGGATGTGAAGCAAGGGGCATGCAGAGTACTCACTGAATGTGATAGCAGCCTTGAAGGAGGGGGAAAGCTTTAAATCCCAAGGACTTTCTTTTGGCTATAACAGCTAGAGTCCCAGTACTAGCAGTATCCTACAAAACAGTTTCTTGGTTGTTTTGGTTTGTTGTTTTTTTGTTTCACTCTTTTCTTTTTTTTTTAAACAGTTGCTATGATCTCAGCTTCTCCACTACCACTGCACTGATGCAGTGGCCTTTACTAACATTTTAATAGTAGCAATATTTGATTACTGAAACAGATTATGAAGAAAACTCATCAATTCATTATTGGTGGGAGTCTAAAGTCAAGAATAGTGCTTTATGAAAGCCATGCTTTAATTCAACTACAAGTTACTGGGCTTTCCAAATACAGAAGAAAAATCCCTGCACAAGTAGAAAATACTTAATGAAATTCTGTGACTGTGTTATGTACAACATCTATTTAGATGACTACAGTAGTAATTTTTTGCCTTATAATCTACTACTCTGAGTCCTTCAAATGCTTTAAAAAAAGAATCAGGCCTTGCAACACTTAATGAGGTTGGTATTAGCCTCATTTACAGATGAGGAAATTAAGGAACAGAGAAGGGGAAGTGATTTGTCTAATGTCACATACAGTCAGTGGCAGAGCAGGGACTAGAACCCAGGAGTCTTGAATCACAGCCCCTTCAGAGACACCTCTTCTGGCATTTAACTGGGGATGAAAGTGATAGAGAAGGAAAAGGGAGTTTGATCAGAATATGCAATTCTGCAGTATTTCATTTTATCCTTCATCCTAATTGGGTTGCCTCATCAAACTTCAGATTCAAACTTGATTGCTATTGGGTTTGCATACTATTTAGTTAGAAAGTTAAAATTCCACAGAGAAAAACAAACAGTAGATATAGATAGCGTACTGCTGCAACACTGGTGCCAAATGAGTTTTTTGAGGATTACAATATGCTGTTCTTGATCAAATCAGAAAAGCTGGAAGTAGAAAAGAAGTATTAAAGCCCTCAGCCTAATTCTTATAGCACAATGCAGAACTGTCTCCTCTGGGACATTCTATTAATGATCTCTTGGGTCAAGGCCCTCAAAGCATATGGTTTCCATCCATCCTACTGGAACACTAATTCATACACTGTAACCTTTTAATGCTGGAAGTTTCTCTTCATAGTCAGACTTCAATTTCCCTTTTAATTCTACTTCAGTATACCTAGGGATACCTACAATGCTAACGGACTAAAAATATTTAGATGGGCACAATATGTTGACTTTGACTTATTTAGGCTAGTAGTGTTAAACCTTTTGGCCTGCAAGCTAGATAAGTGGTGAGGGGCTAACCTTGCATTGCCCTGGCCCCACATGCTCAGATCAGGCCCTTTGCCATCTTGGGCCTGCCCACTCCATCTAGTGTGCAGGGCCACATTATCTGCCCCACGGGATGTTTTTATTCTTTCCAATTTAATCAGTTACTCAGTTCAGACTTATTCATTATTGTTGCTAGTCCCTGAATACTCCACAGGATGCCAACGTCTTTCTGTCAATGTAATCCCAAAAATGGAATGCCATCTTGCAGATGTGGTGGAAATAAAATAAGACTGTAAAAGACTTTGGTCCATGATGTGACCTTGGCATATGCAGCCAGAAACTGTACCGACCTTTTCTAAAATGATATCACATTGCAAACTCACAGCTCCTTTGCTACCTCTATTTCTCAAGTATCAATGCTTCCTAGGTTTTTCTCTCCTAGTGAGCACAAGTGTGCTGGAACCTTCCACTCTAATTGATCAGTTCTATTTTACATACACAGTAGAGGTTTCTCTTTAGTTATAAATGTATATTTAATTCTTAAATCATGGAGAAGATGTTTTCTTCAAATACAGGGGGGAAAACAGGGAACACATACCAATAATGAAAACACAGAAAATAGTTTAAAGACTCGCAAAACATTGAATCTTTAAAGATTCTCCTAGTTAAAGACATCTTAATGATGAGGCAAAATGGTTGAGAGAATCTGGCCCTTTCCCTTTATTTCACTAGGAAAACATGAAGATCATTTATGCTGACCTTCCCCAAAATAGTCTGGGTTTTACTGGGGTAATCATTTCAGAATAAAGCCTGCAAGTTTCTGATCCTGAAATGATGCTACATATACCAAGCACCTCCACCAGCTCAACAGCTTGATATTATTATCATATAATGAACCTATACAGGTACCACAAAATGTCTGTTGTGCTGTGTTGCAAATGTCTTACTAGTAAAGATAAATTCAAGGAGGGAAATTATCAAGAGGGAGTTCACCAACTTTGTAACTAATGTACTGAACAATTTCACCTCTTCTCCCTGCTCCCTTTCTTTCTCTGAGCTTTCCACTGGCCACTGTTGATATCACTTGTACCTTTGTAGCGCATACCATTTCTAAAGCTTTCTATTGCAGGGAGAAGCAACTTCTTGCTGCCGCAGATTGGAGCCTGTGACCAACCTCCTGCCACTGACTGCAAATCTCCACTTCCTAGAGCACTTACCCTTGCCTCCAACCCCTGCAGGAAGGGGGATGCTGAGGAGGAGACTGGCTTGATCCAGTATCCAGGCAGCATGGTGCAGCTGCATGCCACCTAATCTCTCATGCCACCCTGGGTTGAGTCAGACCTTCATTGGCTGAATCCAACTTCTTCTTGGATTCAGCCCATGGACCATAGGTTGCCAACCTCTGTCCTACTGTATTTCAGCCTCATAAGCTATCCATCATTTAATTCTCACAAAGACAACTTCTCTCCTGCTTATATTTCTTCATTTCCTCTGATCATCACCATTTAGCATTTATACCGCCTTAAGAGCATTAATATTAAATATCATACAAAATAAACATGTTTGCAATTATATTTATATCATACAAGAGGACAGTGAGTGATGATGTAAAAATGGGAGAAGGGAAAAAAGCTTTGGAGAACTGTGAACCAGCTTTCCCAAACAGGAGGAAAAAATGTTTCTGCAGCTGGGTTTTTTTCAAAACCAATTAATTCATTTTGTCAATATGGACACACTATGGCTTGCCGGGCACATGATTTCTGAAAGTGCTTCCTGGACAATACTCTATACATGCATACATGAGCTAGGATGCTTCAGGGAAGAGTCATTCACGTGACAAACAGGTGACTTTTCACAATGATAGTTAATGTTCATTTAGCAGGAAACTCATATTTTGGAAAGCTGCACTTGTATTGCTTTGCAATTTCCAAGAGCATTTCAGTCATAAATAACTTGGTACAACAAATTTTCATCCAAGGTTTCATTGAGTATATTATTACTGTCTTAGTTTGCTTCCTACACTAAGGGCTCCTACAGATGTGCGTGGAGCCTGCTCCAATGCACTGGAAATCCAGATTAATCGAGTCTGCTGGAACATGGAAATTGACATGCTCCAGCAGCCTTCCATGTTGCATGTATCAGCATCCCTGCATGTCTTTGCACTGAAAAAATGGCAGCAGGGCACTCTGAAATAAAACATGTCTGATGAGTTTTAGTTCAAAGTACCCCATTGCCATTTTTTCAGCACGGGGATGCTGATACACATGATGCATTGGCTGCTTTTAATTAGTGCAGCTTGCTAATTAAAGATCCTGGTGCTGCATCCCTGAGCACGTGTAAAAATCCCCAAAATCTGCAAACAGAGGTATCCTTCTGTTTACAGCTTCAGAGGACCTGGACCAAATGAGCACTACCTGGAAAATTGCCAGGCACATTTAAATGACTACTTACCTGTTTTGGTACTGTTGAGGTAATGTTATTGCCATGTTAGTCCAAGAAATATGCAAGAAGCAAGAATTCTTGTGGGTGATGTCTTTTATTGGACCAACTGTATGGTTGGGATACCCAAAAGTTTGCCTGTGTTTATCATAGTATGTTTTCACAAGGCTGTTTACCTGCTTAAGAGCTGGGGAACATGGAATGAGCTCTCCAATTCGATTTATCCCAGCATTGATCTTCTTTTTTCGATGTCTCTCCACTAAACAAAAATAAAATACACCATTGTCAAATCAACAAAATTATTAGCAGGTCCAGCACCAACCTGAGTACTCATAAATGTATTATTTCATGGTTATCATTACCTCTCATAGTCTCTTAGGAGATTAAAAGTATTCATTTCTAAAGTAACACCTCAATTATTGAAGTCTCACTCAGTAAAACAGGGAGGCAGTGACAAAAAGAGGTATTTGAAAAGGTGGGGATCAACAGGACCATTCATGGAGAAAAGGGAGCAGTGGCTTATCATAAGGCTGCATCCACACGAGCTTGCACATGTCTGTCGCAGCATCTTAAAGCGGTTTGAAATACTGCAGAACACACCCCATGAACTACAAAGTGTTCTTTGCACTGCCTATTTGCAGCGTGGACTCTAAATTTGATACCAGGGAATCCCAATATTAAAAGAAAATGCACTGGAAAAAAAGCAGCATAGGGTGTGCTCTCACAACAAGCAGCAGCCCCAGAAGCAACTGGAGGCTCAGTCCTCCAAAGACACACCCTAGCACCCAGCAGAGGGTGTCTATGTCTGCTGCATGCCCTTGCTGCTCCATCATGCTGCCTCAGCACGCTGGAGAAAAAAGCGAGGCCTGGCTGGCAGCAGCGGCTCCAGAGCTGACTAGGACTCAACCTCTGTCCTGGACTGCTTCAGAGCCTGCTTGGCAACCAGGGTCTGTCCAGGGCCCAGGCACAGCAGCAAGATCACGCAGGCTGCCTTGCAGACATGCACGGGGGCCAGCTGTGCCCATGTCCTGGAGAATGAGGCATCAGAGGCAGAAGACCGGGAGACTGGAGCAGGGACCATAGGAGATCCTGGTAAGCAGGGATCTGGGTTTTCTGTTTCCCATAGGAAAACATGGATTTCCCCTTTTAAAGGGGAAACTGTGCTCCCCCCCACCACACACAACCCTCCTCCCCCACAATCTCACCCCTTCTGCCCACACCCTGGGATAGCACCTGCTGGCAAGAACTGTTGCACTGCAGCCCTGCCCCACACCCACACTGCTATTGAGACATGCAGCCCCAGCTTGGGGAGGGAGCTCCTAGTCCCAGGAACCACTTTGGAGTGGGTGATGGGTAGAAGTGGCAGTGAGGTCTCTTGGTGTATGTGATGGACCGGGGTGGCAGAAGTGAGCAAGCATACGATACACATATATTACAGGGGGAAGGGATGTGTTCCGGGTTGGAGTGACTGTCAGAACCAGGCTTTGAGCCCCCCGTGCCTCGCCTAGAGTAGTTTGTGCGGGGGGGGGCAGCCTGGAAGGGAAGGGGCTTGCCCAACCCAGTCCCTGAGCCCCAGTCAAGGGCTTCCCAGGAAGGGTGTGGGGAATTGCTGGGGCCTGGGCACAGGCACAAGGAGCAGAACTGAAAAGGCTGGCTACTCAGAGCCACAAAACAGTGTCCTGGTGTAGAGAGGGAGGGAGTGGGCAGGGGCAGTCAGGGGTTGTGGATCAGGAATAAGGGGCACAGGTTGGGGGAGGGCTGTGGGCTGGGGGTGAGGGGCAAGAGCATGGAAAGGGGCAGGGCACCAGCATATCAGTACCACTCAGTGCCACAGAGTAGCTGTAGAGACAGCTGCAGCTGGACCCGCATGCTGGTGAGCGAAGTGGGCGGGGGAACTCTAATTTCCTATGATAAGAAAACCAACAAGCAAATGCCAAAGTATATAGATATTTAGAATTACAGATTCACAGAAGTTTAGGACTGGAAGGGACTTTGTGAGATCATCAGGTCCAACCCCCTGCCCTGGGCAGGAAAGACTGCTGGAGTCAAATAACCCCAGCAAGGTGTGTGTCCAGTCTCCTTCTGAAGATCTCCAGGGTAGGTGTCTGCACCCTCCCTGCTGGGAGTCTATTCCAGAGTCTGGTCACACATGAAGAAGTTTTTTCTTGTATCCAGTATGAAACCTTTTTCTAGGAGTTTATGACAGTTGTTCCTGGTTTTCAGCTAGGGAGCTTTGGCAAATACTTGTTCGCCTAGCCTCTGATGCTCACCACTCATATATTTGTAAGCTACCACCAATTCCCCCCAAAGTCTTCCCTTTTCTAGGTTGAACAGTCCCATATCTGTCAGGTTTTCCTCATATGGCTTGCTCTTCAGGTCCCTAGATCATATGAGCGGCTCTTCTGTGGACTCTCTCAAACTTCGCCACATCCTTCTTGAAGTGTGGAGCCCAGAACTGGATGCAGTACTCCAGCTGTGGCCTCATCAATGCTGTGTAGAGAGGAAGAATAACTTCCTTAGTTCTGCTTGAGATGCATCAGTTGATGCATGCCAGCATATTGTTTGCTATGCTAACTGCAACATCACACTGGTGGCTCATATTCATTTTATGGTCAATTATGAACCGCAGGTCCCTTTCGGATGTGGTGCTAGCTAGCGTAGCACTACCAAGCCTTTAAGTTTGTTGCAGATTTTTCCTCCCCAGATGGAGCGCTTTACACTTTTCAGTGTTGAATAGCATTTGGTTCTGGTCCATGCATCTAACTAATCTGTCTAGGTCTGGGTGGGCAATTACTTTGGGTGGAGGGCTGCTTACCCAGTTTTGGCAAGCTGTTGAGGGCTGCATGGGTAGCCCCGCCCCTTGACAGGTGCCTTGTCCCCTGGTCACCATCTTGAGATCAATGTCCCAATGTCTTGGGACCAGTGCCTCAGGGCCAGCACTGGTGGGACCCAGAGCGGGGCACAGGCTGGCAGGGGTCTGTGGAGCCGGGCTGGGCTGCACCAGCAGGGTGAGGGGGTAGCTGGCTCAGATCCATACAGCCCCTGCCAGCTGGACCCTGTACACCTGCTGCCCTGCTCTGGGCCTCACCGGAGCTGGCCCCGTGACACCAGTGTGGGCCCCGTGCACTCGCTCACTCCCAGTGCCCCCCAGCCCTGCAGTACAGGCAGGGGGCTGTGCACAGTCCTGACCCCCTGTTCCCTGGCAGGGAACAAGCTGGTGCTGAGCACAGGAAAAAGCGGCCCCTCCCCTGCCCCATGGCTGGTGCTTCCTGCTGCAGCCACTCATAGCTGTCCTGAGCAGGCACAGAAAGCCGCACGTGGGCTGCAAGCAGCTGCAACGCGAGGCGCCGGCCATGGGGCAGGGGAGGGAATGCTTTTCCCCACGCTCAGCACCAGCTTGTAACTCGCCTCCACTGCCAGCCTGGGCCCTGCGCCAGCTCCAGGATCACCCATCAGGGCTGAGCCGTGGCAGCAACAGCTGTGGTCCCCCCGCTTGCCGCGCCGGGCAGTGTTTGCCACCACTGCCTCTGGGCTCCCCAGCGCGCGAGCTCCGGGATGGCAGCAGCAGCAAAGACAGATAAATGTTATTATTATAGATCCTGAGGTATTTCAAACAGATATGCAGGCAAGTCAGAGCTAAAATGAAGCACCAGGGCCCTCGCTGCAGAGGGGGCAGCCTCCACTGAAGGAAAAAAAAAGCGGTGGGGGCCTCAGTGCTTCATTCTAGCTCTGAATGAATCTATCAATATATCAAAAAAAAATATCAATAAAGCATTGCCTAACTGATATCTAGCTATTGAGTGGCATTTCATTTTTGGCTGCAGAAAAACGCAGATTTTTGGGTACTGGTCAGAGAATTTGGGATTTTTTATCAGAGAATTTGGGATCCTTAAACAGAAAACCAGGATCCCTGCTGGTGAAGCAAGTGGTGGGACCCAAGCAGAGGAGTCTGCTCAGGGCCAGCACCAGGGACCCAGCTAACGGGCAGACGAGGTGGCTGACCTCCCGGCCATTTGGGGCCAAGCGGACATGTTCTGATATTTCAAAGCCGGCCACCACAACAAGCACATCTTCTGGGCAATAGCTACCCAGATGGCAGAGTGGGGGCACTGAAATATATGACAGCAGTGCCACACAAAGGCCAACTGTGCAGCCACAGCCTGTTGGCAGCTGGCCCAGAGGTTCAGGCAGCTCTGCTACAGTGCCCATACCATAGCCCAGGTGGCCATGAGGTCTCCATCTGGGTATGGCAGGCACACAATTATGGGGCCACAGGTCCAAGAGGCAGATGCTGTGAGGCACAAATCTTTGGCACAAATGTGTGCCACTGCTACTTGAGCTGCTGCACGCACAGGTACCTGCATCCCAAGGTCTCACTCTTTTATATTGCTATTCAGATAGATGAGAGTTTCAAAGCTTGAGGGATTTCAAAACTCGTCTCAAAAGGTACATAACATTCATTATTCTCATTTCATGGATGGACAACCCAACTGGCCCAAGATCACACAAGCAATGAGCTGAGAATGGAATCCAAGTCTACTAATTCTCAGCCCAGTATTTAGCCCCCAGACAATAAATAGATTAGAATTAGTGCTTTAACTGCTGAAAAGATAAAAGCACAGTGAACATATGGCAAGTTCTAGCTGTGTGGTATATCAACCATGTATTTTTAACTTCTTCCAGGATAAGTAGATACGGTTATGCTGCAAGATCTAGATATTAGGTGCTGTGGAGAAATACTTTATGAAAATGTTTCCATATCATGGCCTTTAGGAGAAAAGAAAAGAAAAGCCTGAATTAGTTTTAGTCCTCTTGTGAAATAGTTCATCTACTTATAACCATCTCCATTATAACTGTGGTAAGGGATCCACTATAGGGAATCTATGCAAACACAGAAGGCTTTCCAGCTTGACCTTTTCAAAGTCTTTCTGCCTCACACAACAATCAGGTGCTTTCAAATTGTGGCTCATTCACATAGTAGCAGAATTGCGCAACTGCTACTGTCACTAATTCTTGAAATATGTTTGATCTGTTACTCAGGGCAGTTGATAATTCCATGACTTCACACTGTGCTGCTGTCATGACATGTTCTGCAGCTCTGTCAACAGACGAACTACTAACTAGAATCTATTCCGACACAGTAAGGGATCAACCTCTTACATTTCTGCAGAATTGCCATCAATAGCCGATTCATGTGGAAGTGAGGAAGCATGTATTTAGGTAGGCTTACCCATAGCTATACATATTCAATAAAAGTGGAATAAGGTTTTACTTCTGCCACAGCTGCTTGAGTTGACTTCTTTAAGTTATTTTTATCATTTCATGCTACATTTTTGATAATTACATCAAGGAAGACTATAAAGAATGATTTTTATTATAGTACTTGCAAGTGGACTCTTCTGAGATTTAGGCTCCAGGTACTGTTTAAACAAAGTAAGAGAAAGCTCCTACCCTTAAGAACAAATAGACCAGGAAGACAAACAGTTGGACAAAAAGAATTACAGTTAGCCGCATTTCATAGACGGAGAAACAAGGCACAGAGACATAGTTCAGCAAGGTGCTTAGGCATGTACCTAGCTTTAAGCATAGGAGTACTTTGATAAAGTACATTCTGAACTGGGACCTCTACAACTTTCCCAAGGTCACAAGGGACATTAGAGATAGAAGAGGAGAGTTCTATTGTCAGTTCTAAGCCCCAGTCCAACACCTTAAAACAAACGACCTTCCCACTCTATGAAAAGTGAATCCAAAAAAGACCCTCAAAAAGGCAAAAGGTAAAATAAAACTGAATAGTATGGACCAAAACAAATAGTCATTTTCCACAGCATAATTTATTATCTTTCAGAATGCAGAAGCTACAGGCATATATTCCAGAACCTATTTAATTATATTATAATTAAAATAATTAGCTCATCTTTATAGCTCTCATACCTATAAAGGGCAATGCCTAAAATGGATTTAAGAGTTCACCAAATAATGGTATCAATGGGCTTGATATTTCTTCATCATCTTTATTAATCAACTGCCTTGCAAAAAGAGCCTAAACTTCATCAGAAACCATAAAACAGTAAAGTTCTTTCACAGCAAAAGTTACCCTAGCTCTATCTGTACAACACCTTTTGTAACAGGGCACTGCTTCTGAAAAAAAAAATTATAAGTGCTCCCTTATTCTGTATTCCTATATTTTATTTTAAATAAGAACAACAATACATGCAAAGATGACAAAAACTTAAGAAAAAGTTTAGATGGAAATTTAGCAATTTTAAGTCTAGGGAGTAATGGATTCCGGCTGCCTGAAGGTAGAACTGTATTGGAATTCTGAAGGTAAGTTTATTCAAACCTAGCCTGCCTCTCTTGAGCCTGTCCTCTTCCTGCTTGCCCTCAACCCCAGCTTAACCTACAGTCCGGCAGTAAGGAAAGAAAACTGTCTTGAGAAAGAGAAAAATCCTTAAGCCCAGATTGGCTTCAGGCAGGATTTCTGGGAAGGTGGTGCTGTTCAGTGAGTTGATGTCACACTAATGCAGGGGTGGACAATTATTTGTCTGGAGGGCCACTTAATGGAGTTTTGGTGAGCTGTCCAGGGCTGCAAGGGTAGTCCCACCCCCTGGTTGCCATCTTGGGACTGGAAGTCCTGCCCCTAACCCCTGACCTTTGCCATCAGAAGTCCCTTCCCTTGCCCCCCTGAAGTAACCCTTTTGGGAGGGGAGGGTTGCGATCTTGGAACCAGGAAAAAAACATAGCATACTTTAAAAGTGAAATACCTATTATCACGTTTTAACTTTATTACAAAAAAAAATATTTTTGTCATGATTTGTGTTTGTGTACTGTATATAGAGGGGATTGCATAATAGCTCAAAAATAAAGGCTTACTCTTGTATATTGTGTGTGGGGAGTGTGTATGGGGAGTGTGTATGGTGGGGTGCGTGTGTGCAGGGGGAATTGTGAAGGGGCAATCGGGTATGTTGAGGGGAGTATATCTGGAGCATTTTGAGGGCTTCCCTCCTCCACCCCCATCATGGGGCTCGGGGCTCGGTGTGACACTGCCTCAGGGCTGGAAGGGCACAGCTCTGGGCCCCACTGTGGACCAGCAACATGTAATCCTTGGTGGCTTTTTTCCCACCAGCAGTAGAGCCCCCCCGGTGGGTTTTCTCAATTGTGGGCACTGCGAGCACGCCGTATATGGGAGGGTCTGGCTAGGGCTCAAGCAGGGGTTGGACTAGACACTAGAGGACCTCTGGAGGTCCCAGACAGCCCTGCTTCTCTGTGATTCCCCCCTCCCTCCCCCACTTCACCTCAAGCTGGGGTCTGGCCATGCCCCTGCTCTTGCTGCTTGAGTGGTGAGCAGGGGGAAAGCCAGGCAGACTCTGGCTGGCTCCCGCACAGGTGGGAGACAGGAGGGAAGGGGATTAGCCCCCACCACTTTCCCCTCAGGTTATTGGCACCTGGCCACCGCCCCCCCCCCACACACTCCTGTTGTTTGAGCAGCGAGGGGGGGGCTCTCTGAAGCAGGTTTTCCCACCTCCAGCCCCTTCTCAGCCAGCCGTAGCAGTGATAGTGCTCCAGCTACAGAGGAGAGGAGTGGGGTCAACTCTGCTCCACTGAAGCAGACAGTATAGCCCGGCCCAGAACTGCAAAGCATCCTGGGATGCTGGGGGATTGTGAGTTAACTTAAACCAGGAAGGAGTCTGGGACAGAAGTCCCGTAAGCTAGTTTGACCTAAATCAGTTAAATCTGATACTACATTCAACCAGATTTATCTTAAACTAGTTTTGGCCATTTCTGTTCTGTTACAGCTTTAAACTCATTTCTGGTTGCTTAAAATGATTTGTGTGCAGCTTCTGTCCCAAGCCCAAGTGTTCCACCTGATGTTCTGAAGTCTTTTCATGTAATGCACTCCTATAAAGGCATCCTTCCTCACTCCAAGTGTGCTGGTTCCTGCATGCTATTAATTGCTCAAAGATAAATGCAGCTCCACTCTAAATAAAGAAAACCACAATAGTTCCTACCTGCATTGTGTGTTTCCCGGTTTTTCTTTCTGCAGTACAAGAGAAGAAAAAAAGATGATGTCAAAACAGAAGAGTGATACGCAAGAATTATTTTTTCTTGTTTTAACATGGTTTCACAGAATCATAGAAAAGTAGTAATGGATGTGACCTATGGAGCTCATAGGTCACAACCCCATTTGAAGCAGGATTGTCCCCATCCAAACTATTCCAGACAAACCTTCTGTCTAACCTATTTATAAAACTATACAAGTCAATTCTGTTGCACAACTAGAAAAATACTTTGGCCAAAGATACCAAAAACACCCTTTAAGATCAAAAAATGCTCTCTAGACAAGAAAAGGTATGAGAGAGACGGAAAAGCATTGGGATAAGAATTCCTGAAGCTGTAATGTCAGCATACTGAAGGACTTCATGTCCTTTCAATTCATTAGCAGTGCATTGAACTCTGCTGGCTTGACACTAGCCCAGATGAACATGGATTAAAAGCTGTTTCCATATAATGGATACTTAGTGGCCTCAATAGGAGAGGCATTTGATGGAACTCAGTTCCATCTTCCATGTCAAAAATTCACCATTATGCTTTGCACTAATTGGGAGACAGCCTAAATATTAAGGACTGCACAGACCAAAGACACCGAACAACCCCTGCTAGCTCTAGTCTAGAGGGAGATTCTCCCAAAGACAGGGTGGAAACATACTGGCAAGGTAATGCATCTGAAAAACATGCCTGATAGCTGCTGCCTTGTAGATAACTGGAGGGCTTCAATCATATGGGTCATCAAGTCAGGTTTCTCCTGGATAGGTCAGCTAACAGTGCTAGCTGATACTGCAGTAAGAGCTGGAAGACAAGGCTCTAGCAGGAGGGGGCAAGATATAGCCCATGAGCTGGATCTAGCCTGCTGAGAGATTCTGTCCTGTCTTCAGCGGGGCCCTCAGATGGCCAAGCATGTAGTAGAGCTGGGTTGGCATGGCAGTGGGACTCCATTTCCTGGCAGCACCAGTGACAGTGACTCCATCCAGCTGCTGCTGCCAGACCCAGCCCCACTGTCTGGGCACCTTGACCTGTCTGCTATGCACCCACCCCTGGAGGCATGACCCACATGGACAGGGTGCTTGGCTAGGTGGCTTGGATGGGGCTACAGGTCTGTGGGGAGGAGCCTCCAGGAGTGAAGTAGGTGGGTGGTGCCAGGGAGATGCCTGAATTTTGGGGCAGTGACAGTGTGGGGCCAGGGCCCCAAGACAGAGCCATAAACTACTTCTCTCACGCCCCTGCAACAGGCGCAGGTTCTGCAGGCAGGGACAAGTAGGGAGTGGATCATAGCACTGCCCCAAGATCCCGGCCCTGGATGCAGCTCCCCACACAGGCAAGCACCCTCCCACACAGCTCCCAGCTGGTCTCCATGGAGACCCTGGGATCTTGGGATAATGACAGCACAGGGCTAGGGCCTGCTTCCTCCACATCATGCCCACGGAACCTACACTTGTTGCAGCTCTGCCCCAGGCCCCAGCCCCACACTGTCACTGCCCAGGATCCCAGGGTCTCTCTGGCTCTGCCCACCTGTCTCACTCCCAGACACTACTCCCTGCCCACCCATGGCCCCATCCTACATAGGGATTTCTGGTAAGCTGTTGCACACAGGGCTGGGGGAAGAAAGATGCTACTGACCCAGCCCATGCAATGGCTCACCAAAACACCCTATGATGCCCTCGCGCCCAAGTAATTGCCCAGCCCTGCTCTACAGTTTCCAGGTCAATACATCAGTCACCTGGTCTCAGATATTTACCGATGCTGTTTCTTACTAGGAGTCTCATTTTCTGTCATCTCTGGCATGGTTTTGGAGAGAAGGGCCTAAAATGAAATGGAGAAAAGAATTCTAAGTTATAACACTTCTCAAAACTTTGTTAGCACAAATGCTAGCTGATTCAACTGTAAGCACAAGATCTATTAGAATGAATCTAAAAGTTCACTGCCTTGATTTATCGCAGCTTTAATTAGCAATGCACCAAAAGTGGAAGCAACTCCCTTCTTGTGCTGCTGTTTGACTGGCACAGATATGATTCCTATCCATTGTAAACAGATTTTCATTTTCTGAAATGTTGTTTTAGTAATAAATAAAAAACCCAAACACACCAAAATACCAAGCCAGCACTACCAGAGAGGTAACAATTATTTAATTAATATGTTTCCCTCCACAAGACCCAGGGTGGCTTACAATAAGACAGGGCCATGGCCAATATGCAACACATGAGCCAAACCAGTACAAGCACCCCATGGGGCACATGGCAGGTCAGGGAGGGAACAGAAAATATATTAGCATATGGGACAGGAAGCAGAAAGCAAAACAACAAATTTGGCAGGGAGCACAGGGCAGGAGCAGAAAGCAGAGCAACAGATTGAACAGGTAAGGAGAAGAGAGGGGTACTTGGGGAAGGTGCAAAGCTTAGCTTGTGGCGTGCTTGCCAAAAAAACTGGCCCCCACTGAAGTAAGAAAACAAAATAACTTACAAAATAGGAGAACAAATGAGACAATACATCTACTTGGAGTACTGCCATGAAACAGAAGCCTGCTAACTATCATCTTTGCAGTTTAGTTTGATTTTCAGTACAATATACAATACACAATTACAAAAGTAGCCAAAAATATATGACAATTTAATAAAAATGGATGATAATTCAGTTAAGTCCAAAGACATTTTGCTGAATATTTGAAAGAACATTTTCATATCCAATCAAATTTCCACCTTCAGATGATCCTGAAGTTGTCTTGGATTGTTCATCATATGCAGAGACTTGTTTGGAAGTGTGTAACACACATAACTGTGCCTCTGAGGTCAAGTGTGTAGCAATAGTAGCATAAGCAAGTGTTTATAAAATGCAATTTGATCAACTGGGTAATCAAAAAGGAAAATTACATATTTTAGCGGGGTGGAAGGAAAAGGGAAGGTCTCAACTCTTTATGCAGTGGTATCAGAAAATAAGATGAAATTAGAAAATGAATCTGTTTGAATTAATAATATTTGAAAAAAAGTTTGAATAAAGAAAAAGAATAATACTGAGCAAAAAAGCTTAAAGACACACTGAGTACCCTTTTCAAATAAATAATATGTCACTGCCAACACAAGATACAGACAGATATACCATTTGTATCTGGAAAAACTGTCACAGGGTTTGAAGCAGACAGAACACAGTCGTTCTGGTTCAGACTTGCAAGTGTTATCAACTAGTGGCAGCATGTAGTGCTGCTGCTCCGCCAGAAGGGCTGCTTGGAAAAAAATGGGAAAAAAATAGGGAAAAAAATGCTTGGACCAGGTCTACCCAACATCTGTATAGATCAGGTACTTTAGCGGGGCTTTTTTGGTGCTATTATCTAATAGCTGATTGAGTCAGCTATTAGCTAAAAGTGCCAAAAAGCCCCGTTGAAGTGCCTGCTCTTTACAGACATGCAAACCCAGGTCAAAATAACACACTGCTTCTTCTGATAAAGCTAGATTTGTTTTTGTTTTTAAAAAAAACATCTGCAAGCAGCTATGGTGACCAGTGGGAAGACACATTCCAGCATGCCACATGAGGGCCCAGTCTCCAGAGGTTCCCCAGGACTCCTGAGCAAAGTGTTGCTTGGTTACCCACTCTACCCTTGTGCTGGGAGGACCCGATTAACTTCTGCTCCAGATCTCTGGGCTGTACCATCTGTTTGCCTTGCAGACCCTGGTTGCCCAACACTAGGGAAATTTTGACCCTGTTGCACCAGTTGAGGCACAGAGTAAGGCTCTACGAAACCAACATGGTTGACACCGCCAACCAAAAACAAACTCTTTTGTGGTCCATACAGGTGCAAGGGGACATGAGTGGGTGCAGGGGACTAGGGCTTTCGGGAGAGAGAGAACAGGGAGAGAGGTCTGAGAACTCATGGTCTCTCTGGTGAATTAAGGCCTGCCAGCTGCTTTGTCCCAGCACACCTCTTATGGGACCTTGTGCAGCTTTATAGCATTTTATGCTTTATGCCGTGTTGGCCATATCATCCAAATTACATGTGTGCAGCTCACAAATGGTGGGCACTGCGCCCTGTATCACTTGTCACCCCCTTCCCCCCCTCAGAGGACCATCCCTGCCCTCACCCCCTGGCCCTGCTCCCAGCTGCGATATGCTGCCTGGGGCCAGAAGTACCTCCTGCTCCCTCAGCCCCCAACCATTTTCCCCAGGTCTGCCCCATAGCCCCCAAGCTCCACTTACTTCTAGGATCCAGGGGTGATGGGCATGGCTCCATAGTGGCACTGCTTGCCTGCAAAGCCCCCCCACCCTGTATGCAGCCACCACCACCCTGCACCACCACGGAGCCGTGCAGCCAGTTGCAGCACATGCTGCTGCATGCAAGCCCCGCGTTTAACGCCCCCAGCTGGGCGGCACATATGTGGCCCACACACGATGTTTGCCACTACACTGCTGCTGCGGTGCCCCGCGCCACTGGCCCACAAAGCCATTCAGGTGGCCATGGGAAGGTAGTGCAGGGCGCAGTGGCAGAGTTGCGGTGGCGGCCTCCGCGTGCAAACCTCCTGTCAGGCTGGCCAGCATGTGTGTGGCCCATAGAGTGGCACCCCTGCCCTCACCCCCGGCCCTGCTCCTGGGAGTGGGCACAAGGGCACACTCCCCCTGTTCTTGACCTACCCCCCCAACACCTTCCCTTTCCCCCCCCACACACACTTACCTGCTGGAGTGGGTGTCAGTGTCTGTCACCATGTCTGTGGGTCTGAGGGGCTGTTGCGAGGGGCATCAGGAGGGCTGCTGAGACTGTGGGGGGGGTGCAGGGCACCAGCAGCGCTGGGCGGGGCTGTGGAGGGCCTTTAATTTTTATCATGGATTTTGGGTTTTTAATCAGAGAATTTGCAATTTTTAATCAGAGAAAACCAGGATCCCTGGTAATGACTCCTTTATTGGTACCCAAAACACTGAATCTTTCTGGCTGTATTGTGAGCTCCCTCAGAGTAATGCCACCCGGAGTCAGGAGTGATCCGTTTCTATTATCCAGCATATGAGCCATTCTTTATCCATAAACAAATCTAGTGTTCTCCCCTGAGTCATTGTTAGTTCTCTATAAAACCCCCCACTCCCCCCTCCAGAGAAAGGGTGAGAAAAAAGGATGGACCTTTCCTGTGTGCTTGGCTGTTCTTGACAACTTCTAGA
>NW_017729034.1:12130932-12145844 GCF_001723915.1 Gavialis gangeticus
ATGCTGAGGGCTCTGCCTGTCTGCAAGCTCCAGCAAACACTTGGGAACCTCAACTCGTTCAAGCTTCACAAGTGGTGAGATCCCAACTCCTTCTCTCTCTCTCTCTCGACTCCAGGAACCTGACTTTTGCTTTCTTACTCCTTCCACAGCTTTCTAAACCTGACTTCTGTTCTCTTACTCCAGGCAGAGTTTTCTAAACTTGACTTCTGCTGATCAAACTTGAGCTAGACTTCCCCAAATACTTAATGGAAACTATGTAATATTATAACTTTTATTTGTCTCTCTTGTATGGCTATTACTACTGTTATCATTGTAAGTTCATATACCTGGCAATAAATAACTTTTATGGCCAAGCTGGTTGCTATACTTTCTCTCTGTACCTCACTTACTCTTCCTTCCCCTTCACCTCCCCATTTGCTCTACAGCAACGCTTCTTTTACCTAAGCCAAAGATCTCTGTAATCCCCAAAACTATGGTGGGGTCTGCTCATCAAGGGAGTTACTACTAGGACCATTGTGACAAGAGATTGGGGTGTCCTGAGTTCTGAGGCGCATGAGGGTATCAGATGTATTCTGTTAGCATGTGTGCATGTGGGTCTAACTGCATTTATTATAGTCTTGCTGAAATAAGGGATGAACTGAGTGCAAAGCACATGAGGGTGTCAGCTTGTCAATGCTGAATGTCCTGGCCTGACTCAGATGCACTCTGTTAACCCATGTGTTTGTGTCTGACTGCATTTTATTGTTGCCCTGATGAACTGAGTTCAAGGCATATGAGGGTGTTAGCCTGTCAATGGTGAATAGCCCAGCCTGGCTCAGGCATGACCTGTTAATCTGTGTGTGTATGTGTGAATACATGTTTGACTGATTCAGTAGTTGGAGGAACCCAGCCCCACTGAAACTGAGTCCTGCAAGATAGCTCCATTGTGAGCGAGGACTTGCAGCAGGGAGAGATACAGCTCCATACAGAAACACAAGTGACACAAGCAGCACATTGACAGAATTACAGAGACCCCAGAAATGTATTCCTAATAAATGAGCACACCCCAAAGTGAAGGACAAATCTGGTAACATTAACTTGCTTTGTGCCAGAGGCCATGTGGGACAGGCATTCCCCAGGGACAACTAGCAGCAGCACAAAGTGTCCCGCTACTCATTGTCCCCGGAGAAACAAACATCCATGCTTGTGTGGACGCACCCTTAGAGTCTAACTGAATCACTGATGTATGATGGAAGTTTTGTAAGCAGAGGGCATATTTTATTAGTTGCTGTGAAGGGACTGCATGAAGCAGAGCTGCAGAATAGAAAGCTGTGATTAGAATTAGGGCTGTCAAGCAATTAAAAATTTGATCATGATTACTTGTGTGATTAAAAAATTGGTTGCAATTAATTGCAATTTTAATCGCACAGCTAAAAATTATGCAAAATTATGCAGGTACTTTGCATTGGTGGGGGTGGGGTATGTGTGTGGGAGGGTGGAATCTGTAACTGCATGCCCTGGCAGGATGCGGGGTACCAGGGGTCTTGAGATGTGAAGGCCTGGAAAAAAACAGAAAAATTCAGGGAAAAAAGCATTCCCCCCCCATTTTTTTCTGAAAAATTGGAAAAATTGAAAATAAATTTTTAAATTCAAAAACCTCTTATGAAATATTTTCTTTTAGAATGATGAATAAAATGTTTAAGGCAAGGTGTTTGTATATTGCTACCCTTTACTCCCAAAAAATGTTTTCTAATAACTATGTAATTGGAAGACTTTTATGTTAGACTGTCTACAGTATCAGATCATTACAATTCCTGTACACTGAGGACAAGCAGTACAGTACAACTCTCAAACACAAGAGCAAGATGCATTTCTGCCCCTAAGGGGTACTGCCATTTTCACAAGGAAGAAGGATTCAGTGACTTCTTTGCTTGTGGACTTCCTCTATTGTTGACTTTTGATCTAGAGGTTGGTGGATCTGCTCCTGTCCTCATGACTAGGCTTCAAAGTACTGCTTGCCCTGCTTGTTCAAAAGCCTCAGGAGAAGAGCCAGAGCAACTCTAAAGGCTTTAGAGTTGGAAGGAACCTGCCTCCTCCTGGGCCTGTGATCTTGAGATCCACAGAAGTACAGAAGCAGCACATAGGAGCTGAAAGAAAGTATACTTTATTGAAAGGTAAGAGTTTAAATTTCTCTGAATTCAGTATATTAAACTATACTTTAGCTGCATTAGTATCTTTTCAAAACCTATGCAATTCATAATTGAATTCCTAGTAATCAGATGTTTTGTGACAAATCACCCAACCTTAGCAGTGAGGTGAGGCCTGCAGGGCAGGGAAGTTGTTCACAATTAACTCTGAGGAGGCCTCTCCTCCATCCATTACTAAATTTGTACATGCTGTAGCTTAGTGTTTATATATGCAAGCTAGCCACTAAAGTACATTTTTCTTTTTTTCTCCCTCAGCAAAATGGTGAGACCAACTTTTTGCACATGGAAGCATTTTCACACTGCAAGTTATTCTGAGCAAAAAATGTGATTTGCAAATACTGTCAAATGAAATATGCATTTCCAAATGCTACTAGGATGACCAAACACATCGTTGTATGTAAGAAGTGTCCTGCAGATATTAAAAAATCCTTCATGGGTGTAAGTGAGGAGGAGGAGGTAGATCATGATGATGAAAGTGCAAGTAGCTCTTTCCAACATTCTCAATCCAGCAGTTCCTCTTCCTTCTCCTCTTTCTCTTCCACCTCCGTAACATCAGCATCACAAAGGGTTGCCCAAATCAACATCCTCAAGTAATCAAATATTACAACCAACTGTCTACACAAGACTCTCAATAGCTTCATTTGTAGACAAGATGACACCTGAAGATCAAGAAAAAATTGACCAAGCTCTTGCAAGAGCAAGATATTCTGGGACACCATTGTCAATAACTGACAATGCATACTGGCAAGAAGCTTTTAAATTACTAAGACCATCTTCTTTGAGCAAGCCTCTTTTAGAGTCAGAATATGAACATGTAATGCAATCTGTGCAAGGAAAAATCAACGATGCACTGTTTCTTGCAGTACTTACAGATGGATAGACAAATGTGCAGGGAGAAGGAATCATAAACTTTGTGATAACAACACCTCAACCAGTTTCTTACACATGCATTGAAACAGGAGAGAACAGGCATACTACAGAGTATATCAGTAGTAAGATACGTGAAGTCCTACAGAAGATTGGGAGCGGTAAAGTATTTGCTTTGCTGACTGACAATGCAAGTAACCAGAAAGAAGCATGGAAGATCATGATGGATAAATATCCACATATTACTGCAATAGGATGTGCACCCCATGGGCAAAACTTGCTTCTTAATGGTATCATGAAGTTGGACACTGCAAAAGATTTATACAACAGCAAAGTAAGTTATAAAACATGTAAAGGCTACTCATATTGTAGCTGCAGTCTTTAAGAAGCAGGAAGAAAAGAACGCAAAGAATAAAACAGTACTCAAGAATAAAACAGTATTACTCAAACTCTGTAGTAAAACTAGATGGGATGGAGTAGTGATCTCATTTGAAAGTTTACTAAAAAAAAGAAGCTCTTTAAGAAACAATAATAATTAAGGATTATAGAGTACCCAGAAGTGTAAGGAACACTGTACTTGATGAGGATGTCTTCTGGGTGCAGCTACAGAACTCTCTGAAGAGTCTTAAGACAATTTCTTCAGCAGTCACTGCATCTGAATCAAATAGTGCACTTTTGTCAGATATTCCTTACCAAATGGCCCAAATAAAATCAACTGTTTTTGAGAATCTAAGTGCATCTCTGCTTACAAGTATAGAAGAAAGAAAAGTGAAAGACTTTATTAACAGACAGGAAGAATTTTGTTGCCAATCAGTTCATGCTGCTGCAACGGCAGAAATATTAGTGATGATAGCATTGCTACTGCATTTGACTGGATTACAAAACAAGCAACACACTTAGCACTTGATGTTGGGACTGCACTTTCAAATGTTGCAAAACACAGAACATCTCCAGGTATATGGTCCAGGAATGCAGTCTGGGACGTATATCCCTCCTGCAACATGGTAACAAGGCCTTTGTATGACACAGCCTCTGACTCCTCTTGCTTCTCGCCTATTTCAGATTCCTCCATCTTCTGCAGCGTGTGAAAGAAACTGGTCTATGTTTGGGAACACTCATACCAAATCAAGAAATAAACTAATATGTGAAAGAGTAGAGAAGTTTGTCTCAATCCGGACAAACCTTCAGTTTTCAGAAGTCCATGAAGATGATAAAAATGAAAGATCAGAAGAAGCAGAAGAAGCAGAAACTGCTGATAGTGACAGTTCAGAAAATGAGACCTATTAGACAAAGTTTCATGAAGCAAAACTGGTATTCAATGAATCTTAGGGGTTTTTTCCCTTTTTTCTCAGCTCTTTTTCTAAAAATGAGAGCTTTCTGTATCTGCTTGACACTGTGGAGGAGACTAAGTCCAGAATACATCATAAGTTTCTTTGTTTTATTATAATGTTGATGGTTTCTTCTTTTTTCAACTTTAATTTTTGTCTGCTTCTCCTAAACTGGGAAAAACTAAGAGATGCTAGGTTCCTTAGAGGTCAGCAGCTTGTAGCTCCATTTGCAACAAAAACATTTTAAATTCAATTAGTAAATTTGTAATTATTGTCTGACTAAACTATACTTTTAAATTTAATAAATATATCAAACATGATAATTTTATGAGCAAACCAAGTCATATACATAATACATTTTATGTTCTTAAAGTAGCAAAGTGAATTTAGTTCTGTAAAGGCTGCTAAGAAAATAGGTTTTGCATATATTTCAATTTTCCTCAAAATTTCCATTTTTTTCCTGGAATAAAACAGAAAAAAAACATTTTTTTCCATGGCTTCAAAATTTCTGGAAATTTTACATCTCTGTGTGGGTCAGAAGTGAGGGACAGCAGCAAGGCTGGGATGGGCTGTGGTTTGCGAGTGACACACACACACAGAGCTCCCAGAAAGTAAGTCTGTGGAGGAGGAGGGATGGGGGGAAATGGAAGGAACATAGCGGGGCAGATCAAGGCCTCCACAGTGAGGGAGGGAGTGAGCAGGGGTAGGGCAGGAGTGAATGGGGCCCCTGGGTCAGGACCGGGGCCAGGCCAGATCCTGGGATGGAGCCATGGGAGGCTCATCCACAGGCACGGGGGGTTCAGCTCCCCACCACTATATGCACCCCTGGGGGAGGCATGGGGGGCATGTGCCCTCCCAGTTTGTATGCAGGACAGAGGCAGATTGCCTGCTGCAGGCTGGGGCCCTGCTGCCTTTGCCTAAGGAGCCACAGTACATTGTGCCTCCTGCGGCCAGGCGGGCAGGGGACGTGTTAGCAGCTATTAAGATTTTGGCTGTGATTAATAGGATTAACCATGAAAATTGAATGCTAAGGTTTTGGCAGAAAAAGAGTTAAAATATGGCACTATACAGGCCTGTGTCTTGATTGAGGGACCACACCCTCCCCCACAAAGGCAGTGTAAATATTCACTAAAAACTAAAATAAGGTTCTAACTCATAGTAGATCATTTGTTAAGTCGGGAAGTGATCATATAAATGCTTAGTGTGTGTGACTCCCCGATTTGGGATTTGGTCTCTTCTGAAAGGCAAAGAAAAAAACCTGAAATTCTAACAGCTATAGCAGGAGTGGTAAAATGATTTTCAGTATTACATTTAGCTAATGCAGTTTTTATTTTATGTTGTTTTGTTTTCTATTTCCTTGGCACAAAAATGATGGTATAATTTTGAATTTATATTCAGGAAGCAACAGTATTTGTTCCAGTATCCAAGAATCCTAAAATTCCACAATGCCCAGCAATAAGAATGTGGAAAAAGTTTTCTAAGTAAAAATTCTGAGGGAGAAATTATCCCTCTAAAAGAAAAACTCATTTTTAAAATGGCAATTTAGTTAAATTGTAACAAGGGTATTGGCATCCCTCGATCACACATTTGAAAGAAATTGTAAAGGCCCTAATTCCAATTGCCAAAATGGTGCAGTGGACCATTGAAGACAATAAAATAAATTTAAATGATCCTTGTCATTCAAAATGTAGATATACGATATATATATTTTTTAAAAATTGCAGCATTGTGTGCATTGCCACTGCACATGTCAGCATTGTAAATCTGTAACTATGAATAATATTTCACTGCAAGGAGTTTTCCTTGGCAGGTTTGTGTGTGTTTGTTTTCTTTTGCAAAAACCATAGAGTAATCAATCCAGTAGCAAAGGTAACTGATAGACTATGAGGCCTCATTACCATCAACAGCTTTTCCTCACCTACGCCACGGCTTTACCACTACAGCAAAAACTGTCTTGCCTGTTTTGTGCTGTTTGTCTTGTTGTGTGGTTGTTTGTTTGGTTTGTTTTAAGTTGTCCAAAATATGAATGCATATGCATGAATATCACAAGTATACACAGGGGAGTCACCCCCTCCTGCGCTCCACTTAGCTTGAAAAAGGATACTGTGTTATCCACACGCTTGCTAGAAGCATCAACCCACCTCCAAGCTGGACTAATAAAAGATCTAAATTCGAACCACAAGACTGTCTATGAATATCATAAAGATGTGATAAAAATCATTGGTAATACCCCCTCTAAAAATTTAATTTGCCTGTGGATCCCAAACCAAGACACTTCCATTCAGTTTGGCCTGGAAAGTTCTAATATTTGAAACAAAGGATAGCAATTCATATGAAAATTTCAAGTTGTAAATTTCACTTGTTTAGCAAAATGGCATTTATTAAAAGGTAATGTGTGTGTTTAGTAAACAACTTGATGAAACATTTTCAAGGCTATAAAGAAATTCTCATTTGTATTTAAATGCTATTTACAACACCAACATAGCAGAATGTGTATGAAAAACTGCATTAACCCATTGTTTTACAGGAAACAAAACCTGCAAGTTGAGGCTTCCCTGAACTTGGAACCTCTGTGTTTAAAAGATGGTTAAAATCAAAGCTAAATTGGGTTCAGCAATGGTGTAGTGTTGTTTGGGTAACTATGGTAAATTTAAAAAATAGGCTTGCTTGTTGCAATTCAAATTATTGAAGGATTTATTTATTATAAATTGGTCAGCATATTAAAAAAATGGTGGTACATATCCCATCTGAAGAGGGACACAAGTTTTATAGTAAATGTCAGATACAATCTTGGTGGTAACAGAAAGCTTTAAATGTGTATGAACCTATAATTTGTTTTGTTAAAAAAGTCCAGGAATGTCAAAGAACTGCTGGAAAGAGTGATACCAGATGGGTCTAGATGCTCAGAGTGGAGCCAAAAGAGAGAAAGATCTGATGAGAGGTCTGCAGCCCAGGAGAAGCAAGTGTTAGTAGGGCCAGGTGCCAGAGAGGCGTCAAGGTCTGAAAGGCACAGTTGGAGACCTAAGGGCTCTGGCAGAGCCCTGAAAAACCAAGAGGTCTGGCAAGCCAGAGGCAGAGCTCTAGAGAGGCCAAAAGTTTCGAAGACTGTTAAGGCTGCCAGAGCTAAGAGCCTGAGATCTGAACTAGCTGAGGAGGTGCCAGGAAGCTCAGAAGTAAAAAACGGTGCCCATAAAAAGTAAAAATAACCATGGCAGGAAAGCCTGGAAATTGGTCCTAGGTAAGACCTGAACACTACACCCTTCTGGGACTGGTTAATGTGGTGAAGCTACTTGTGGTGGGGCAGTCTCTACAAAATGCCACATGTTGCCTCCCCAGAGAAAGGTGAGTACAGGGTGCCTGAAAACCCTGGCTCCCAATGCCTTGTGGGTTACCTTTTGATGGGGGAAGACTAGGAGGAACATACCCCAACAGAAAAACCGGTGAAGGCCAAGGACAGAAAATGCATGACAGGGTACATACTGGAGAACCTGTTTCTTTAAGGAAGAAACGACTGCTAAAAAGCAGCCTAGGTAAGAAGCTAAGAGGGGAATCTCTGGCAAAGCCAACCACAGTATCAAAAGTGATTCCATGACCTGAACTAACCTAAAGGGGGTTGAGCCCCTCCTTTTTTTGTCTTTGTCTTTTGCAGGATGTAGACCACCACTGAAGCATCAAGAAGTTAGCCTGGTACAAGAGCAATCAAGCTTAGCTGTGTTATGCATTGGCTGTGTTTGTAAAATGTTATTAATGTGATTTTAATTATACCTCAACCATTGATATATGAACAACCAACTAACTGGAGCTTCAGAATATTTAATGAAAAGGACTTTAACAAAATACAGTTAAGAATGGTGCCTCATGATTTACTCCTGGCCATACAAAATCTGACCCTGCAGCAAAAGTCAAGGAGGTCCAGAACACAGCTAATAGGAGCTCTGTTGTGATTCAAAAATCAAAAGACTATTACTTCAGTCCTGCAAAACGTTAAAAAGCGACAAGGTGGAACAACTTGTTGGGCTGGTCGCCTATTGCAACCCACATCCTTAATGTGGCTTTACACCCCGCTTGTGGTCTTAGCTCTGGGAATCCTATTATCAATTATCCAGTGTATGCTCATTTGCTATACGCAAAGACTTTTGACCAGGTTTGAAGCTAGAGTGAGGGAGAAAGAGTTAAAGGCTCTCCTCTGAAACCCGCCATAAAGCCCACACAGGGCACAGTGGCCTGCTCACAAGAAGATCCATGTCTCAGATGCGGCAACAACCTCCATGCCTTGAGTCACATGTGAGAGGTCAACCAATGTCTGTATGATGCCACCATATTTTGAGGCATCAAGGTGAGGAGTGTAGCGGGCAAACTGAGTTATGCTAAGGCTTTTTAGCCATAGTCCAGGCCTTCCCAGAAATAAGTGACAAAATTGAACAGAGCACCTTCTGTGACACTGGGAGATGTGAGTGTTGTGCTTGGCACTAGGCAAGCAAGGCACAAGTTTCCCTATAAGGAATGTGCCTGGCATAGTGCCAGGGAATTGGTGCACCATGTAAGGAATGCCTGGCACAGAGCCAGGGGATTGGACAATTTGGGACAAGAAAAAGTTACAGAAGTAGTGAACAAACAAAGAAACAGCGTATGTTTTGTGTTGCCACCCTGGGGAGACAGGAGCAACCTTGGAATTCTTGTTCAAACAAGAAGGATTCCAGAAACTAACATCCCACACACCCAGCAGAGGATCTGAGGCCTGTACCACCGAAGGTCACTGTTGTAACATCTGAGGAAACCGCCTGCCAGGTTGTATTACAGGGAGGAAACCAGTAATAAAGCCTAGGGGTTACTATTAAAGTTCACTTGATACCACATCAGACGAGTTGCTGTGTCAATCTTTGAAGGGCTCTGGCAAAACAACTGTGACCCCAAACCCCAGACCAGCTTAGGCCTTGGCCTCCATCCCCAGAGCCATGCTGTCCAATACCCTGGCTACAAACTCACTGGCCCTTTACTGGTGTCACCCCTCAGGACTCCCGTGGTCCCTCTCTCTTTTCTCAGCCCCTGGTCTCCACTGGCTCTCATGCATCCACCTCTCTCTTTCCAGGCTACCTCTGGCCCTGATCCTCTGTTTCTCAGAGTCTCCCCTCTTTCAATGGCCCCATCACTGCCATCCTCATTCTGGGCCTCAGTTTCTCTAACCACTTTCTCTCTTGCAGTGGCCCCACCTGGACCTTTAGCCTCACGTAGGCCCTGGCCCCATTGCCAGGCCAGCAAGAATCTCTGGGTCACTCTCTGCCACTTTTTCTCCTGGGCCCCTTTACCCTTCCAACAGCCCTGCCTCTGCCATCTTCATTCTCGGCTGCATGCTTCTTGATCCCCTTCCACTCCAGCAATGGTCCCACCTGGACCTCTGACTTACCCCTGGCCCCACCTTGGGCCAGTTGAGAACTCCAGGCCCCTCTCTGTCTCAGGCAGTCTCCCACTGTGGCTTCCTCCAGCCTTTGGCCCTTCCCTGGGCTTTGGCCCCATTGCCAGGCCAGCATGATTCCACTGAGATCTGTCCTCCAGCCTGCTAGCCCACTCACTCAAGGGACTACTCTCTTGCACCCCTCAACAGGTCTCTTACAGCCCCTCTCTGTAGGCTTCACCTAGACCCCATAATAGTCCTCACACACTGAGCCCTCTCTCTGAGCTTCACCTCCAGGCCTCACACTAGGTCTTACATTCTGAGCCCCTTGCCCTGAGCTAACCTGGACCCCACTTGGGTCCTGAGGAACCTCCTCCATCCCAGACAGACGGGGAACGTAGCTCTAGCCCAAAATGCCGTCCCTGTCAGCATCTGACTGGCCATGCACCACGTCCCCCGCATCCAGTGTGCTGTGGTGCTTTTTTTATTTAGGTAAGTGTGGCATGGGGCAAAAAAGGTTGCGGTACACTGCAGTAGAGGGACTGCTGCCACTTGTGACCAGAAAAATCAAACATCTACTACAACATTCATTAACTTGATTTCAAAAAAAATATTTTTGTCCTGATTTACATGGGTTTGTGTAGTGTACATAGAAGTGACTGTATAATAGTCTCTGCCATAACCTGAACCATGACGAGAGAGTCTGCTTTTGCCCTGGCATTGATTTGGGTGGCAGCAGGCCTTCAAAGGACAAGCTGCCTGCTGCTGCCAGCCTCCCACCTCAGGTCCACAGAAGCTCAAAGAGGCTGCTGCGGCCAGAAGCTCCAAATGATTGACTGCTACTTCTGTCACTGTACAGATGCCCGAAACGTCATACTCATCATCACTGTAGTGCACATCAAGACCACATAAGACTTCACAGGAAGGGTGAGGACAGAGGCTTCTGGCTGGAGGAGGGGAGGCTAGAGTTAGAGCGGGGCTAGGCGGGCCTTGCTGCTGTTGATGCTGGGCCCTGCTACCAGCTCCCTGAGGGTCCTACTGCTCCTGGTGCCTTGTCATCTTTGACAGGCAGCCAGATGCTAATAAATATTAACTTTCTAATTTTTTTTAGGGTCCCTGCAGGCAGGATTCTGCACGTTGGCCGTATTTTACCCACCCCTCTCTTAGGATCATGCATCACAACTGGGAGCTGTGAGAAATGGCTGAGCAGGAAGCCCACCTGGGGCAGGGACACCATCATCATCAGCAATTCTGCTCCCTGCCCAGGCCTCATCCATGTCAATGGCAACTACAGAATGGCTGGCAGCTTTTGTGCTGGGTAATAAGAAAGAAGGAGGGGCTACCTATGACCCATAATCCCCAGGCAATAGAGGTCAGCCCAAGTACAAGAACAGCTAGTTGAACCCTGGGGAGTGGAGTAAAGGGAGGGGAACCATTGCATTGTAGGATACCTGGGGGACTAAATGGTCCACTTGTTGTGGGATACTATAGCACAGGGGTGAGCAAAACATGACCCGAGAGCTGGATCCAGCCTGCCAAGGGAGATTTTGTCCGACCCATGACAGGTTCCTCAGTCCCATCCAGCCCAGGAGTATGGGGTAGCCCATGCAGTGGCACGTGTGGCCTGCCCCAAAGCAAGCAGGACTGGAGTGGCACAGTGGTCGGACTTGCTTCCCAGCAAAAGCTCCTTTCAGCTGCTGCCAACCAAACCCAGGCCCACTGCATGGGCATCACAGCCCATCCACCCTGTATGCATTGCCAGGGGTATGACCCACACAGGCAGAGTATAGGGCCAGGTGGATAGGACTGGGCTATGGGCAGGAAAGAAGCAGCATTTGGGAGTGCAAAAGGCAAGTGGGGCTGGAATCATGGGCTGGGATCACAGGGTGGTGATAACGCAGGGTGGGGGTCCAGGGCAGAGCTTCAATCTACTCCCTGCATGTCCCTATTGCAGGCACCAGTTCCATAGGAAGGGGCATGTGAGGAGTGAATTGTGGCTCCATCCTGGCTCCACACTATCACCGCCCCAAGATCCCAGGCCCAGCCTCACCCACCCATCCTCCTCCCACCAACAGACCTATCCTGTCCACCTGGCCACCCACCCTGCCCATGCAGGTCCTGGCTGGTGTCCACAGAGACCCAGGAATTATGGGGCAATGATAATGTGGGGCTAGGGCCTGGAGCAGAGTCTTGATCTGCTCCTCCCACTCCCCTGCCTGTGGAACCAGTGCCTGTCACAGAGACATGTAGGTAGTGAATCATGGCTCTACTCCGTACCCTGTACTGTCACTGCCCCGCAATCTCTGCCTTGGCCCTGCCTGCCCATTCTGTTCCCAGGTGCCACTCCCCACCTACCTGCAGCCCTATCCTAGCTGCCCAGCCAAGCACACAGCAAAGCCACTTAGGGAGTTTTAGTGAGCTGCTGGGGGGCAGAAGGGAAGAACCCAGCCCACTACAGCTTGCAAAAACTTGCTTAGGGCCCTCGAGCCCAAATAAATTGCTCACCCCTGCCATATTTCTTCCAATCTACTTTCAAGCAGTTCTGTTGCAGTTTAGCCATCATGCTACTCTATCTGCTTGCATTTTATAGCCGTATAAAGATGTTTATAGTGCTATGAATTAGAGATGCACTGATATATCAGTCTCATGTCAGATCAACACAAATAAAAGGAAAATTAACATTATCAGCTATCAGCTTTTTTTGCCCAGTGTAGCTGATATTGTCACAAATAAATATGCCTTCTGGCTGGGGTCCCCAGAAGCCAAGCGTGTGCACACAGAAGCAGCATGTCCATGGCCAGGAATGCAGCCAGGCAACGTGGAGAGCAGTACCCTGCAGGTAAGTGTGTGGAGAGGAAGGGATGCGGCGGGGGGCAGGGGCTGGGACCAGGGCAGGTAGCAGGACGGAGCCATGGGTGGCTCATCCAGGGGTCATGGGGAGGGGTAGCTCCCTGCCACTGTATGCACCCCCAGGGGAGGCATGGGGGTGTGTGTGCCCCCACACCAGATTTGTACACAGGGCAGAGGTAGGCTGCCTGCTGTGAGCTCGAGGCCAGGGGAGGCACCAGCATCTTCTTGGTGTGGGGGCTGCACCAGGGCTGGGTTCAGAGCAGGTGGGAGTGAGGTGGGCTAAGCTGTATGGGGTGTGTGGCAGTGGCGCTGGGAGGGGTGGCTACAGGGGATGGCGGGGGCTAAGGCAAATTTTGGGGTTGCTATAGCTCCCACAAGCCCTCCCCTAGCACCACCCCTGCTCAGGGCATTCTGCTCTGCTGCCTTTCCCTCTGGAGCCCCTGACTGCAAGGCATGCAGAGGACACACAGAAAGCGAGGGGCACCTGAGGGACAGGCAGCAGAGTGGAGTGCCCTGAAAAAGGGCAGTGCTGGCAGGATTTAAGGGGACCATAGCAAGCCCAAATTTTGCCTCCCAGCACCACTGCCACTGGTCCACCCCACACAGCTGAGCCTGCACTGCTCCTGCCCACTCCAAGCCCAGCCCTAGCCGAGCCCCCACATCGGGAAGAGGCTGGTGCCACTCCTGGTCCCAAGCACGCATCAGGCAGCCCACCTCCGCCCCATGCACAAATCTGGGGAGGGGGGCATGTTGTGTCCCCTGGGGGGTGCATGCAGTGGTAGGGAGCTGCCCCCCCTCCTCCCCAACCCCCTGCACACCCTGGACGAGTCACCCACACCTCCGTCCCACTCTCAGCCCCTCCCCCCCTTGCCCCTTCCCTTCCGCAGACTTACCTGCAGGGCACTGCTCTCCACACTGCCTGGCTGCATTCCTGTAGATCAGTATCAGCTGATATGTCTGGTTAATAACTGACTATCAGTATTGGCCATGAAAATCTTATTCATAGATTCATAGATTTAGGGTCGGAAGGGACCTAGTAGATCTTCTAGCCCGACCCCCCGCCAGGGCGGGAGAACAACAAAACCCCAAAACAAGAAACGGGACTCAAATGAGTCCAGCCAGGTAGGCATCCAGCCTCTTCTTAAAGACCCCCAGGGTAGGGGCCAGCACCACTTCCCTTGGAAGTTGGTTCCAGCTCCTAGCCGCCCTAACTGTGAAGTAGTTTTTGCGGATGTCCAATCTATACCTCCTCTCCATCAACTTGTGCCCATTACTCCTTGTTATGCCAGCGGGCGCTAGGGGAAACAGCGTCTCCCCCAAACCCTTCTGGTCCCCCCTAGTGAGTTTATAGACGGTCACCAGGTCCCCCCTCAGCCTTCTCTTGTGGAGGCTGAATAGGTTCAGGTCCCGCAGTCTCTCACTGTAGGGTCTGCCCTGTTGTCCCCGGATCATGCGGGTGGCCCTCCTCTGGACCCTCTCCATGTTGTCCACATCCCTCTTGAAATGGGGCGCACAGAACTGGACACAATACTCCAGCTGTGGCCTGACCAGCGTCGCGTAGAGGGGGAGGATCACCTCCTTGGCTCTACTCGAGATGCACCTGTGGATGCACGACAAGGTCCAGTTAGCCCTGCCAACCATGACCTCGCATTGTCGGCCCATGTTCATCTTGGAGTCAATAATGACTCCGAGATCTCTTTCTGCCTCCGTGCTCTCAAGTAGGGAGTTCCCCATTGTGTAAGTGTGCTGCTGGTTCCTACTGCCCAAGTGCAGCACCCTGCACTTGTCCGTATTGAAACGCAATATCGGAGCAACCCTACTAGAAATTTTGTCTGTCCATACCAACAGTGACCTTGCCATCTCTTGCATTTACAGAAGAGAATATATAAAAAGCTTCTAACCTTGGTTTAGCATCTTAACCAAAAACCAAGCTCCTTTCAGACATTACTCCAACAAAGGCACAAGTTACAATTCAATAGACAAAGGAGCCCTGTATTAACATACATAGTTAAAATTGTTACAAATAGTATTCTATGTTGGCAACCATTTAAAAATGTCAACAAAACACACTTGAAAAAAAAATAAAACATTAAATTGATCCCTAACCATAACTTTACACACAACCTTTCTGTAGGCTGAACACACACTGGGTGGAAACAGACATTACCAGGCTTTTCATTTGTATTGCCTTAAAATTTTTTAAGCAGTACAAATGCTGAGCAAATAGACATCTGTACTCTTGGTTGCACCATACAGTTTCATAGTTTCATAGTTTCTAGGGTCGGAAGG